>NW_006921896.1:287904-322464 GCF_000298275.1 Orycteropus afer afer
GGATGTGTGCAGTCTTTCTGCCTAGTCTGCCATCTTGCCAGAACCTCAAGCATGCACTTTCTGTTTGGAGCCTTTTAAAGCTGTGCTTAGAATTATATAAGAGAATAAGTGTGGGCATAGATCCTAAAGTGGAAAAGGAGAAAAGTGTGTATATAGATCCTAAACTAGAAGAGTTAAAATTAAAAGAGGAAATAGTTAGCTAAAAATTAGAAACAGAGCCCTCAGAAGTAAAGGAGGAAAAGTTATATCCTTTCTTACCATTTTGAAATCAGGCTATTTCAGCTGTAACCATGCCTGCTAGTGCTTGCTCTCCTCCACCTTCTAACCTTTTCCCTCCTTTAGGGAAGAAACTTAACTGTTTGACATCCTTTTTACCTCCTTTATCACCTATACAAGCTATGGTGCAAAAGGTGAGGGCCATGAATGAGGATATTCCATTCGAATTGAAACACGTTTTTCCTGTAATAGAATACAAAGTTCCACAGACTAATCAACCACTGTGAGGACATAAAACATTTTTCTTTAAAACTCTTAAAGATTTGAAACAAGCTGCTGCCACCTATGGGCCAACAGCACCATTTTTGAAAATATTAATAGAAGCTACTACTCTGGAAGTTTTGTGTCCTCATGAGTGGTATATGCTAGCTTAAACTGCATTAGAGGGAAGAGATAATTTGATGTGGAAAATGTATTTTCATGATTTCTGTACAGAGCAGAGTATAAGAAATCAGCAACACAATATTCCCATTAGTTTTGAAATGCTTTCTGGTACTGGACAGTTTTTAGAGGTCACAATTCAATTAAATTACCCCTTACAAGCATATCAGCAGATATCAGCCACAGCCTCTCAGGCATGCTCTAAGCTACCAGCAAAGGGAGCTGATGATTCTAGCTTTACTAAAATTATACAAGGGCCTACAGAACACTTTGAACAATTTGTGGATAGAATAAGTGTAGGAGTGACTCTTAACCAGGGAGAAACTTGCTGCATTACATGAACTTGTTCAGCACCAATTGGATGCCAGACACATTGAATACTCTAATAGTCCATGAAATAGTCCAGTATTTGTTATAAAGAAAAAATCTGGCAAATGGAGAATGTTACAAGATTTGTGAGCTATTAATCCTAGAATGCAAACTATGGGATCTTTAAAACCTGGCCCTCCTTCTCCAACAACAATACCTCTTGATTGGCATTTAATAAGTTTAGATTTAAAAGACTGCTTTTTTACTGTTCCATTGCAACCACAAGACAAAATTAGGTTTGCTTTCTCTATCCAAGAAATTAATGTTCAAACCCTTGCAAAGAAATATCACTGGAAGGTTTTACCTCAAAGCATGAGAAATAGTCCTACTATGTGCCAGAATTTTGTAGTGCATGCAATAGAGCAGACACGATATGTCTGGTCACAAGCTATTATTATCCATTATATGGATGACATTCTTTGCAGTCACCCTGATAAAGACATATTGAATCAAATTTTCTTACATTTAAGTGAGCAGTTTTCATGTCATGGTTTGAAAATAGCTCCTGAAAAGTTTCAGAAAACTGCTCAATTTTCATACTTAGGACATACCATAGATAAAAGAACTGTATGACCACAGAAAATTACTCTTCAGTTAGACTTTTTAACTACTTTAAATGATTTTTAAAATGTGTTAGGGGATATTAATTGGATATGGCCTTCTCTAGGCATCACTACTCAACAACTTAGTTCTCTTTTTGATACCTTAAAGGGAGATCCAGATTTAACCTTACCCAGACATTTAACTGAGGAAGCAAAGCAAGAATTAGCCCTAGTAGAGCAGCAGATGTTAGAGACTCAATTAATCCAAATTGACACTACAGCCCCAGTACAAGGAATTATTTTAGCCATATCTGAGAGCCCTAGTGGGGCGTTATATCAAACCCAGGGTGTTAAAGAATGGACTCATCTTCCTTATCAATTTTCTAATTCTATCACCATGTACCCTACTGTTGTAGCTATTTGTATGCAAAAATTATTACATAGAAATAAGCAATTAACAGACACAGATTTAACTCTAATACATCAGCCATATACTAGACAACAATTACAAAACTTTATTCACCATGATGTAGAGTGGCAAATTGTTACTGCTACATTTATGGGTCAATTAGACAATCATAGACCATCTCAGAAACTCCTACAAGTAGTGGAATCACATAAGTGGGTTTTTCCTCAAAAAGTCTTAATCATCCTATTCCCAATGCTTTAACAGTTTTTACTGATGGCACTAGTAAAGGAAAGATAGAATATCACTCTGCTATTAAAGATAGAGTCGAAGACACTCATTATATACTGCAGCACAAAAAGCATAGGCTTATGTTGTTTTACTTGGTTTTTCAGGATTTCTCATACCAACCACTTAATATTGTGAGTGACAGCCAGTATGTGGTTCATTTACTTACTCGTATTGAAACTGGCAAGATTAAACATATATCTAATGAAGAATTATTAACCCTCTTTTTCACTTTACAATAGGCAGTACGGGAGCACTTTCATCCATTTTACATCACACATTAGAGCCCATACCCCCTTGATGGGCCCTGTCACTCAAGGAAATAAAGGAGCAGATGAACAACTTTGCCTTCCTGTACAGGAAGCTATCCAATCACATGCTTCTTTTCATCAAAATAGTGCTAGCTTACTTAAGCAATTTCAACTTACTAGAGAACAGGCTAGACAAATAATAATAATAATAATAATAATAAACTGTTCATCTTGCAATGCACATCTCCCTGTGCCACATTATGGCTTAAACCTTCATGGGGTTCAACCCAACGATGTTTGGTAAATAGTTGTCACCCATGTACCTTCTTTTGGAAAACAATTTTTTGTACATGTTACAGTAGACATAAATTCTGGGTTCGTTATGGCTTCAGCCTTAACTGGAGAGGTGGTAAAACATGTTATTCATCATTTATTACATTGTTTTGCTTTTTATGGTCCTCCTAAGCAGTTAAAAACAGACAATGCCCTGGCTTACACAAGTAAATCTTTTTTACATTTTTGTTACTTTTATTCTATCAACCTTTCCACTGGCATTCCTTATAGTCCTCAAGGCCAAATCATAGTAGAAAGAAAACATCAAACTATAAAACTTTATTTAGAAAACAAAAAGGGGGACTAACAGGGGAATTTTGGAACAGCCAAATGAAAAGATTAAATAATGTCTTATATACCTTAAATTTTTTGAACTGTGACAAGTGATGGGCAGTCTGCTGCTGAAAGATATTTTTTAAAGGTAAAATGAGACATTACCTTGGTCAAAGTTCAGTGGAAGGACGTACTGACAGGTCAATGGAAGGCACCAGATCCACTATTAACGTGGGGATGAGGGTATGCTTGTGTTTTTCCAGAAAACAATGACAAGCCCATATGGGTAACGGAGAGAATTGTTCGACATGGATCACATCCAGCACTGACTTAAACGGTTGTCACCATAGGATCTTTGGAGGAAGCGATGGCTACTGAGTCATCAGACAAGGTTCAAGAAGGACCTATGCATTCAGGACTTTGGACACTATTTGCAGCAGTGGGTTCAGTGAATCATTATGCTTATATTGAAAGTGATACCACTGCACAAGAAATGAATGGAGATCACATCAACATTTGAGCATGTGTTCAACCTCCAAATGCTATTATGCTAGCAAGTAGGTATAATAATTATACTACAAATACTAACATATGTTGTTTAAATATTTTTTAAACTAATGCCACTTTGTTGTTGTTGTTGTTATTTGCCATTAAGTCAGACTCGACTCATAGCGATCCCTCCTTGGGTTTCCAATGCAGTATCACTACAGAAGTAGATTGCCCAACTTTAGGATACTATTATTGGAATGTGACTTGTAATCAATGCTTGTTAACTCAGTGCTTAATTTCAAGTGATCAGTATGTATTGATGGTAACACAACCACACTACATAACCTTACCAGTAAATGTCTTGGGTGGATGGTTTCATTCAGCAGAACATTCACTGTACTTAGGTACATCAAGGGCTTAGTAGATCTAAGTGCTTTATTGGAGTTTTGATTGCAGGCATAACTGCTCTTGCCACAATGATAACTACTGTGACTGTGGCTGCTGTTGCACTACAATCCTCTATTCAAATAGCCCAATACAAAAATGAGATAGCCTGAAATATCATAAAGGCATTAGTTGATCAAGAAAATATTGATCAGGATTTTAAACTTAAAGTAGATATGTTAGAGGAAGCAGTACTATCATTAGGAGATGAGTTAGAAGTCGTAAGAGTAAGGCAGGCATTACATTGTGATAATCGGTATGAATACATATGTGTAACATCATACCTTGTGAATTTCAGTGATCCTGAATTCACTTGGGAAAAAAATCAAAATGAGAATATTAGGAGTTTGGCTTAGTTCAAATACTAGTTTTGAAATTCAGGAATTCCATAAAGATATTCAAAGGATAAAGGATGGCCATACACCCATGATTGATCCAAATCAAGTTGCAAATTCAATACTTGATGAAATTAAAATTCTTAACCCTTTTAAGAGCATTCCTACATTTTTATATCAATTTTTACTACATGTAATAATGTTTTTATTCATATTACTTGTTCTTTGGGTCCTGAGATTAATTCAATGTTTAACTCAATCTTTAACTACTGAAGTACACTTACTTCATTTAAAAAATAAAAAAGGGGAAAATGTTGAAGACCCAGAAAAAGACCACCAAAAGAACATGGTTGCAAGGCACATGTTCTAACAACAGCTAAGAGAAGGCAAGGCCTGTCTTATGGTTGAATGCTTGCTTGGCTCTAGCTTTGTGTTCCTGGGGCAGAATGTTGCCCCACCAGAAAGTTTGCTAACCTGTTTCCCTGGGATAATGTTTTGCCCTAAGAATAGTATACTTTAGAAACCATTCTTTAGAATCATGTACCTTAACAATCATATTATGTGTTAGAATGATGTATTTTAGTGATTATCTGTTATTCCTGTAAGAGATATTAACCCAATTAATCATCCAATACATTTAAGCATTGGAAAATGCCTTTGGGTACAGGAAAGAGTTAAACTTTAACTTTTAAATAATAATCGATTGTTATAAGGAAATATTTGATTTTACTGTAGAAGAATATTTGATTGAATACTTGATTGCTTTAAGGAAATGCCAAGTATAATGATGTAATCATATGCTTATGTATAAATAAAGCAGGAAGGATGCATCAGGTATCGCTCTCACAGAATATGCAGGGTGTCCACTTGGCCCCCGTTCCTTTTAAAAAACTTTTAATCCTTTCATATCACTTTGTTTTGTGACCTGTGCTGTTTTGCCA
Organism: Orycteropus afer afer; assembly: GCF_000298275.1. NCBI lineage: Eukaryota > Metazoa > Chordata > Mammalia > Tubulidentata > Orycteropodidae > Orycteropus > Orycteropus afer. Next base: position 293,233 of record NW_006921896.1, read on the forward strand.
TATGCAGCATTCTACAACAAAGAACTTGTTTTCCTAGCTCACAGCAGATAGGCTCTAGTCACCTGTTCCTTCAAGGTTTGCCTCAAGTGCAGAGAGCTACCTCTACACAGGCATGCATTTCTAAGGGATGCTTATATCCTATGTGTGATGAGTGGGAACATAAAGCTGGCCTGTTTCAGACCACATAAAAATAACTGACAGCCAATGTTTTCCAGAGATCCCCATGGGGTTTCTGAGGTATTCGCAGGCCCACATGATGGTTTCATTTCTCCTGTGTCCAATCCTGCTTCCTTCTACTCACTTTCACAGATATTTATCTCTAATAAACATCCTGCTAGTCAAAATCTGTTCCACTATCTATTTCTGGAGAATCCAACCCACTGTAGATTTCTTTGATTACAAGCAACAGAAACTAACTCTGATTAACATTAGTCAATGAGAATTTACTGGAAGACAGTTGGAAACTCCTTTCCAGATGGAAAGGCTGGCAGACCAGACCAAAATAGCTCCAGAGGATCTGAAAACAGGAACTCCAGGACTAATCATGCAACAGAAACCAATTAGGCTGCTAGTCTTGGGATAAATTGATGCCAACTGTTTTCATACCTGTATCCTTTTCTCAAGATTGAAATTCCAGAACAAGAGCATCCATTAGCCTAAGAGAGTTTAGGATACCAAATTGTAATCCCCATCAAACACTGTCCAGTAGTAAGAAGATAATTTTCCAAAAAGATATCAGGGTACTCTTAAAAAGAAGAAATGATTGTAGAAAAGACAGAAAATGAAAAACATTTAATGTATTTTATATACAAACCTACCCTTATTCTCATCTAATAAAAATAAGTGTGTGTTGTTATTTCATGATAACACCATTAAGAAGGTGTTATCATTTCAAAATGGAAATATTGGCACAATGAGAGTTTAAGTATCATGAGCAATGATACATGATCAGTAACTGGCACTTAATGGACTAGCAGAATCCTCTTCAGAGAAGGAAGAAAATGTTTTGAAAGTGAGTGATCAAGAATAATTGTAGTAAGTGTCATCCCTATTTCTGCTTCTGGGTACCTGGACCCATAGATTCTGTACATTGGACAAATAGAATTATTTTTAAGGCCAGTGAATCTCAAGGGGATTAGCATATTGTTTAATTCTCTTGATTAAAAGCTGAGAATATTCTTTCATTAAGATGTAGATGGAGGTATTGATAGGGACATGACAAACAGGGAAAGAAAATCCAAACAGTGCATAATTTCTATTCCAGTGAAGATAAGGCAAGTGTTCACGCTTATCAATCTATGCCTTAGAAACTCTGGTTGTTCAATGCCTAAGGTATTTGACTGCTAACCAGAAGGTTAACGTTTCAAACCCACCAGCCACTCCATGGAAGGAAGACAGGGAAATCTACTTCTGTAAAGACTTACCACCTTGGAAACCCAAACCTTGCTAACTAACTGGTCCCTCAAATGCTACCTTGCTTCTTGCTGCTGCTATATGGAAATTGGCATTAATTGGGCAGGATGGGTGAAAATAGTCATCTTTGATTAGGATAAGTTTATATTTTTGAATGCTCCACCCAATCACCGTAGCCACTTTATTAATAAACCTTTAGAACAAATGCTAGGTAGGTTGGAGACAGAGGCAGACTTTTGTCCACAGAAATATTCTACCTCCCTGAAATGGAGTCTGTTGAAGAGAATTCACATAGACACAATGTTTTCACCATGTAATGCAGCAGACCTCCTTTATCACCAGGTATGGAATGTTGGACAGAACTTGCACAGACTCTCATCATGGAAATCAAGGAGTTGAAATTAAATTTTACTAAACCTACTGAATATACCATATCACATGGTCTACTATCCTGGGAATGACAAATTGAAGAGGAATGGTGTCACATTCATTGTCAAAAAGAACATTTCAAGATCTATCCTGTAGTATGATGCTATCATAGGATAATATCCATACACCTACAAGGAAGACCAGGAGCTCTGGTAGCATAGTGCCTAAGGCACTTGACTGATAACCAGAGGGCTGGCAATTCAAACTCACCAGCCACTCCTCAGAAGGAAGATTGGGCAATCTACTTCTATAGTGATACCGCTTTGGAAATCCAAGGAGGAGTCGCTATGGATTGGGGCCGACTCAATGGCACATAACAACAACAACACAAGAAAGACCAGTTAACACTATTATTACTCAAATTTATGCATCAACCCCTAAAGCCAAAGATGAAATTGAAGAGGTTTACCAACTTCTGCAGTCTGAAATTGACCAAACAAGTTATCAAGATACATTGATAATTACTGGTGATCAGAATATGAAAGTTAGAAACAAGAAGTATTGGTAGTTGGAAAATATGGCCTTGGTTATAAAAATGGCACTGGAGTGATAATAATTTTATTTATTATGACATTATTATTATTATTATATTATTTTGAAATGACAGATCAGTGACTTATTCATTGCAAATACCTTTTCTCAACAGCATAAACAGCAACTATACATGTGGAACTTGCTGGATAGAATACACAGAATCAAATTACTACATCTGTGGAGAATGGTGGAGAAGTTCAATATTATTAGTCAGAACAAGGCCTACTATGGACCACGCCATTAGTTGCTCATATGCAAGTATAAGTTGAAGATGAAAGTAATTAAAACAAGTCAACGAGAGCCAATATATGACCTTGAGTATATCCCACCTGAATCTGAAGACCATCTTAAGAGATTTGATGCATTGCACACTAATGACCAAAGATCATGTGAGTTGCAGGATGACTTCAAGGACATCACACATGAAGAAAGCAAAAGGTAATTAAAAAGAGAAGAAAGAAAGACCAAAATGAATGTCAAAAGAGACTTAAACTTGCTCTTGAAAGGAGAGTAGCTAAAGTGAATGGAGAAAATGATGAAGTAAAAGAGCTGAACAGAAGATTTCAAAGGGCAGTTTGAGAAGACAAAGTGAAGTATTATAATGAAATGTACAAGGACCTGGAGTTAGAAAACTAAAAGAGAAGAATACATTTGGAATGTCTCAAGCTGAAAGAACTGTAGAGGAAATTCAAGCCTGAAATTGTAAAACTGAAGGATTCCATGGGCAAAATATTAAATGATGCAGGAATCATCAAAAGAAGATATACGGAATATACAGAGTAATTGTACCAAAAAGAATTGGTCAATGTTCAACCATTTCAGCAGGCAGCATATTATCAAGAACCAATGGCATTGAAGGAAGAAATCCAAGGTACATTGAAGGAATTTGGAAAAACCAACGCTGCAGAAAGTGATAGAATATCCATTGAGATGTTTCAACAAATAGATGCAATGCAGGGAGCCCTCACTTGTTTATACCAAGAAATTGTAAAATATCCACATTTGTCCCCATTCCAAAGACAGGTGATTCAACAGAATGCAGAAATTATTGAACAATATCATTAATATTGCATACAAGTAAAATTTTGCTGAAAATAATTTAAAAACAATTGCTGAAGTGCATAGAGAAGGAACTGCCAGAAATTGAAGACAGATTCAGAAGAGGATGTGGAATGAGGGATATCATTGCTGATATCAGATGGATTTTGCCTGAAAGCAAAGAATACTCGAAAGATATTTATCTTTGTTTCATTGCAAAGACATTTGACTGTGTGTGTAGATCATAACAAATTATGGATAACTTTGCAAAGAATGGGAATTCCAGAACACTTAATTATCTTCATAAGGAACCTGCATATAGATGAAGAGGCAGTCATTCAAATAGAACAATGAAATGCTACATGGTTTAAAATCAGAAAAGGTAAAATCAGCGTTGTATCCTTTCACCATATGTATTCAATCTATATGCTATGCAAATAATCTGAGAAGCTGGACTCTACAAAGAAGAACATGACATCAGGATTGGTGGAAGTCTCATTAAGAATTTGCAATATGCTGAAAGTGAAGAGGACTTGAAGTACTTACTGACGAAGATCAAAGGCTCCAGTATGGATTATACACCAACATAAGGAATATGAAAATCCTCACAACTGGACCAATCAGCAACATCATGATATATAGAGGAAAGACTGAAATTGTCAAGGATTTAATTTTATTTGGATCCACAATAAACAATCATGGAAGCAGCAGTCAAGAAATCAAATTTTATATCACACTGGGAAAATGTGCAGCAAAAGACCTTTTTAAAGTGTTTAAAAGAAAAAATGTCACTCTGAAGATTAAAGTGGACCTGACCCATGCCAGGGTATTTTCAATAGTTTCATATGCATGTGAAATCTGGACAATGATTAAGGAAGACTTCAGAAGAATTCATGCATTTGAATTGTGGTATTGGCAAAGAATAGTGAATATTCTATGGACTGTGTGAAGAGCAAATAAATCTATGTTGGAAGAAGTACAAGTGGAATGCTCCTTAGAAGCAATAATGGCCAGATGGACTAATATTATTAGTCAGAACAAGGCCTACTATGGACCACACCATCAATTGCTTATATGTAAATATAAGTTGAAGATAAAAGTAATTAAAACAAGTCAACGAGAGCCAATATATGACCTTGAGTATATCCCACCTGAATTTGACTGTGTCTCTTATACTTCAGTCATGTGATCAGAAAGGACCAATCCCTGTAGAAGGATATCATTCTAGGTAAAGTAGAGGGTCAGTGAAAAAGGGAAAGACTCTTAACATGAGGGGTGGACAGGATGGTTGCAATGATGAGCTCAATCATAGTAATGATTGTGTGGATGGTACAGGACCAGGCAGTGTTTTGTTCTGTTGTACATAGGGTTGTTATGAGTTGAAACTGACTCGATATCATCTAACAACAGCAGTAACAACATATATACTTAAAAGTATAATTTTAAAATTCACCATAGCTCAAAAAAATGCCCTGTAATACAATTTTATTTTCAATTCTGTCAATTTACTTTCACTCTGCTTTAACTTTTATTATTTTCTTAGAATTCTGTAATGCTGAGTGCAAATTAATACCTTAGACATATTTGAATTATCAACTTCACAGAACCCTTAGTGTTCTGATCAATGGTGTGTGTGACAGACATTTTATCACTGTTGTAAAAGCCAGATGGTCAAACTGACTGAAAAATTTAATTTTGAATTGACTTAAATCACACAAATGTATTTGGATATAAAGCAGGACATGTGAACTGATAAAAAAGAATAATTCATGTTAACAATGAGCCTAAAAATTCCTCTATTTATTTTGCCAATAACCATTTGTAAGACTATACAATCAACTACTACCCTTGGAGTTGAGAATTGAAATGTTCATTGCAGATTTCACACTGTCAGGAGCCAGGCTTAGCCATGTTGGCTTAATAGAGAATTAGGGATGATTTGTACATAGGACCCTAGACATTCAAAGAGAGTCTCTAGAACACATATCATTCTTGATACAAAATTACTGCATTTCTTCCTTAACTTCCACATTGTAGGTTTTCATGCCAACAATATGTGGTAGTTCAGTTTGTGTGTCAACTTGGCTAGGCCTGGCTGAGTGCCTGGGCAGCTGGATGTAGTATTCCCTATGATGAGACTGGTAATCAACTCCATGGTGGGATCTACCACAAGCAACTGAGTAGCTGCTTTAGGGATGTGGTTTGCTTCCTGTATATAAGTAGCAGCTTTGGGAATGGTCTCTAGATTATGGCACTCTTGGACCTTGCCTGTAGCCGAGTTGTTGTTCAGCAGCCTGCCACGCTCTGCCAACCTTGGGAATTTCAGTGGACTTGAGTTGTTGGTCTGCTGTGTGGTTTGGTCAAGATTGTGCCTTTTTACTTGTCAACCTTGGGCTTGTCAGTCTCAGCAGCTAGCAGCTGTCTGAGTGAAGAAAAGCCTCTAACTCCATTTGGCTGGGAGCAGGAGGCAGAGCTGAACTCCAAGGTTGAGGGGCCAACCCTAGAGACTGACACTTTGAACTTGGACTTAAAGCTTCCAAACTGTAAGCCATCCCATTTGTGGTATATTCTTGTCAGAGTGGCACTAGGTAACTAGAACACCATGTCTGCAATGTTTAATGGATCTCCCTTTTTACTCTCAGGATTTAGGCATTTTATGTTGCTATCCTGGTTCCAACCGTATTTGGCTCATAAGGAATCTAAGACTCATATGCCAAATACGCATCTATTTAGAACAAATGTAAACAATACCATTATTAAATTTAGTAGCACAGTAGTGTGACTTGCATATTATAAAAAATTTCCCATACACTATATTGCTACCTAAGGAGCTCTGGTGATATAGTGCCTAAGGCATTTGACTGCTAATCAGAAGGCTGCAGGTTCAAACCCATCAGCCATTCCACAGCAGGAAGGTTGGGATATCTTCTTCTGTAGAGATACCGCCTCAGAAACCCAAGGAGGGGTCGCTATGAGTTGGAATCAACTCAGTGGTGGTGAGTTTGGTTTGGTTTAGTTTATATTACTACCTATTAAAAATAAAAAAATAAGTAAAACACCAAACCTATTGCAGTTGAGTCAATTCCAACTCATAGAGACTCCCATTAGGTTTCTGAGGTAGTCAATCTTTATGGAAGTAGATTGCTCAGCCTTGCTTCCATGAGTAGGTTTGAACCATCAACCTTCTGGTAAATAGTCAGATGTCTTAGGCACTGTGCTACTGGAGTTCCTCGTTGCTACCTATACTAGCTGTAATTCTACCTGTTACTTTACTATCTATTTGTCACTTCCAATTTCTGCACCAATTTTATTATGATCCACATCACTATTTCATTTTTCATGCTGTCTACAACTCAATATAAGTGTCATTTTTTTTTCACTTCTTCTTAATGTGGATATTGTTTTTCAACTAAGTGAACCTAAGGCACCCAAATATTCTGAAATGTCTACAATAATATATAGACAAAAATGCAGAATAGTGGAATGCTTAGTCTACTAAACATACACCCCCCCCAAAAAAAAAAACCATCTTAGAAATGGCATACAGAAAACAGAGTTAGTACAGAAAAAAAATAACTTATAAAAAGAAGTACAGTCCAACGCAGAACCTTCTCACAATGAGAGTTGCTCCCCAAAAGGAATTTTCAGTTTTGGGCACTAGGGAGTTCGTTCTGAAAGAAAATGTAAAATTGGAGACATGGTATTCATTATCAGGATGCAATAGAAGGACTTCCTGTGAAAATGGAGGTTGGATCAGATTACCTTTTATTTCCTTTCACCTCAGAAATTCTTTGAGGTCTAGTTACAGTTTTACAGGCATTATCAATCATGTGAAAGCTGATTGTTGATCTCACTTCTCCTTTATGATTATTGAACTATGTCTGTTGATTCATTTGGGAATATTCCATCTGTGTCTCATCCTTCTCTCCTGACTTCCTTTATGAGTCCCACCTTTCAGAAGATGCTCAACAGCAAATTAGCCAGGAAATATTTTCTGTTGGGTCCCATCTTATTTTTGACTTATATAATACCCTATAGTGTTGAAGGTCACTTCTGAGTATTTGGCCAGAGTGTATATTCCTGGTAATATATATTTGTAATCATGAGGAGGGCTTCTAATCCAAATCTTTTCTTCATCTTTATTATCTGCATCTGAAATCTGAGCTCAAATTCTTAGAACTAAAACCACCTGTTAATCTTTCTGATTCTTCTCTTCTGGAAACTTCTCTTGTCTAATACCTTTCCAAAATCAATGTTAATTCTGAAAGCAAAGTTAACATTGGCCAAAAGATACAGTCCCTCCAAATTTTGTTCACAAAGTTCCTTACTAGCTTCTTAAAATTGACATTTATTCCTTTCAACATCTTTAGTCTTGTAATATTTTTGCCTGAGGAAGGTACAGGGAAGAAGAAAAAATGATAAATGCAAATATCCCCTTTAAGATCTTTCCCTTTGTGTGTTGCCTAAATTGTTTAATACTTCTTGTAATGGATCATTATTCATTCTGTGTTTGTGTGTCTCCTCCCTCACTGTTCCCCAATCCTTTTCCCTCTCTCCACTTTCTCCGTCATTACATCAGTAACAGTGGCTTCTTATAACTATTTGAATTTCCAAGAGGAATATTTGGACACCTGAACTAGATATGGGACCATATTACGTTATATTTTTTTCTTTTTGATCTGTTACTTCACAGGATTTTTTCTTCATTTGTTTTTTGTGTTTTTATCTCCATAACTAGATGGTAATTTCATTGTTGTTGTTGTTGTTAGGTGCCATTGAATAGGCTCTGAGTCATAGATACCCCATGTAAAACAAAATGAAACACTGCCAGATCTTGCTCCATTCTAACAATCCCTAATATACTTGAGCCCATCGTTGCAGCCATTTATTCAATCCATCTCGTTAAGTCTTTCCCCTTTTTGCTGACCTTCCACTTTACCAAGTATGACATTCTTCTGTAGGGAATGATGTCTCCTGACAACATGACCAAATTAGGTGAGATGAAGTCTGGCCATCCTGGCTTCCAAGGGGCATGCACTGCACTTGTTCCAGGACAGATTTGTTCATTCTTCTGGCAGTCCACAGCATTTTCAACATCTATTGTTAACACCACAACTCAAAAGCATCAACTCTTCTTTGGTCTTTCTTATTCATTGTGCAGCTTTCACATGCATATGAGATGATTGAAAACACCATGGCTTCGGTTAAACACACCTTAGTCTTCAAAGAAACATCTTTGCTCTTCAGCACTTTAAAGAGGTCTTTTGAAGTATATTTTCCCAGTGCAATACATCGTCTGATCTCTTGGCTGCTACTTCCACTGGTGTTGATTGTAGAAACAAGTAACATGAAATCTCTGACAACTTCAATCTTTTCTCCATTTATCATGATGCTGCTTATTTGTCCAGTTATGTGGATTTTCATTTTCTTTATTTTAAGGTGTAATCCATAATGCAAACTGTAGTCTTAATCTTCAATCAGTAAGTGCTTCAAGTCATCTTCACTTTCAGCAAGCAAGGCTGTGTTCTCTACATATAGCAGTTTATTATTGAGGCTTCCTCCAATCCTAATGCTGTGTACTTCTTCATCTAGTCCAGCTTCTCAGATTATTTGCTCAGCATACAGACTGAATAAGTATGGTGAAAGGAGACAACCTTGATGTACTCCCTTCCTGATTTTAAATGATGCAGTATCCCTTGTTCTGTTTGAACAAAAGTCTCCTGGTCTATGTACAAGTTCCTCATGAGCACAAATAAGTGTTCTGGAATTCCCATTCTCCTCAATGCTATCCATAATTTGTTATGATCCACACAGTTGAATGCTTTTGCATAGCCAATAAACCACAAGTAAACATGTTTCTGGTATTCTTTGCTTTCAGTTAAGAACCATTTGACAGCAGCAATGATATCCCTCATTCTGTGTCCTCCTCTGAATCCAGCTTGAATTTCTGGAAGTTCTCTGTCAATATACTGCTGCAACCATTTTTGAATTATCTCCAGTAAGATTTTACTTGCGTGTGATATTAATGATGTTTTTGATAATTTCCACATTCTGTGGGGTCACCTTTCTTTGGAATGGGTACAAATATGAATCTTTTCCAGTCAGTTGACCAGGTTGCTATCTTCCAAATCTCTTGGCATAGCCAAGTGAGTGCCTCCAGTGGGGCATCTGTTTGTTAAAACATCTCACAACGTATTTCATCGACTCCTGGAGCCTTTTTTTTTTTGCCAATTCCTTCAGTGAAGCTTTGCCTTCCTCCTTCAATCATATGCCACCTCTGGAAATAGATGATCATCAACAAATTATTTTTGGTACAGTGACTCTGTGTGTTCCTTCTATCCTCTTTCGATGTTTCCTGCATCCTTCAATATATTGCCCATAGAATCTTTCAACACTGCAACTTGAGGCTTGAGTTTTTTCTTCAGTTCTTCCAGCTTGAGAAATGCTGAGCATGTTCTCCCTTTTAGGTTTTCTAATTTCAGGTCTTTTCACATTTCATTATAATAATTGTCTTCTCCAACTGCCCTTTGAATCTTCTGTTTAGCTCTTTTATCTTGTCATTTCTTCCATTTGCTTTAGCTACTCTACACTCAAGAGCAAGTTTCAGAGTCTCTTCTGACATCAATTTTGGTCTTTTCTTGCCCCCTGTCTTGTAAATGCCTTTTTTTTTTTTTTCTTCATGTATGATGTTCTTGCTATCATCCCATAACTCATATGGTTTTCAGTCATTGATGTTCAATACATCAAATCTATTCTTCAGATGGTTTCTAAATTCAGATGGGATATAATTAAGGTCATATTTTGACTGTTGTGGACTTGTTTTCATTTTCTTCAGCTTCAACTTGAACTTTCATATGAACAATTGATGATCTGTTCCTCAGTTAGCCCCTAGCCTTGTTTTGGCTGAAGATGGCTTCTCTATCACCTCTATCATGTCATCTATCTGATTCCTGTGTATTCCATCAGCATGGCCCATGTGTCTAGACACTATTTATGTTGTTGAAAAAAGTATTTGTAATGAATAATTCATTGGTCTTGAAAATTCTACCAGGCAATCTCCAGTGTTATTTCTAACATTGAGGCCATATTTTCCAACTATAGGTGATTCTCCTTTGTTTCCAACTTTTGCATTCCAATCACCAGTTATGATCAACACATCTTGATTACATGTCTGGTGAATTTCAGACTGCAGAAGTTGGTAAAATCTTCAATTTCCTCATCTTTTTAGCTGTTGTCACTTTGGCACAATTCAGCGTGATCCAACATATAATGAACGGAAACATTGGCTGGTCCTATGTCATCTCCATGATCAATTGTTTATTTGGACTGTTGTGATACAAAGGCTTTGTTGTGATCACCTTGGCTTTGATGATTAGTGGTAAATTTGAATAATAGTAGTATTAATTGGTCTTCCTTGTTGGCATATGGATATTATCCTATCACTGACATTGCACTTCAGGACAGATCTTAAAACATTCTTTGTGATGATGAATGCCACTCCATTCCTCTTCAGTTCATCATTCGTGGCATAGTAGATCACGTGGTTGTCTGATTCAGCATAGCAAAACCAGTCCATTTCAGCTCACTAATGCCTAGAATGTTGATCTTTATACGTTCCATATCATTTTTGACAATTTTAAATTTTCCTAGATTCATGCTTCATACTTTCCATGTTCCAATTATTAATGGATTTCACACCTATTTCTTCTCATTTTGAGTTATGCCACATCAGCAAATGGAGGTCCCAAAAGCTTTACTCCATCCACATCATTAAGGTTGGCTTTACGCTGAGGAGGCAGCTCTTCCTCAGTTGTATTTTGAGTGTCTTTGACCTGAGGGACTCATTTTCTGGCAGTATACCACACAATGTTTCAGGGTTATTCACAATTTTTTCCAGTAATATATCACACAGTGTTTCACTGCTATTCATAAGGTTTTCACTGGGCAATTCTTTGAGAAGTGGATGGCCCCTTTCTTCTTTCAAGTCCATCTTAGTCTGGAGGCTCTGATGAAACCTGTCCAGCATGTGCACCCTGCAGGTATTTGAAATACTGGTGGCATAGCTTCCAGCCTCACAGCAACCCACAAACCACCACAATCACCACAATATGATGATCTTAATTACCAATTTCCAAATATTTTGCTCCTCTCTAATAATCTGAGTATTATGCTTTCTATCATTCTGTTGTTTTTAGCTGTTGTCACTTTGGCACAATTCAGCGTGATCCAACATATAATGAATGGAAACATTGGCTGGTCCTATGTCATCTCCATGATCAATTGTTTATTTGGACTGTTGTGATACAAAGGGTTTTCACTGGCTGACTTTCAGAAGATCACCAGGCCATTCTAATTAGCCACTGTTTAATAGTTTCTACGTACTAGCTAAATGGCAGTGAGTGTTTTTTTTTTTTTTTTTTTAAATAAATGGTGGTATTATTTGACCAGTAATTTATATTCGTGAAATACACAAATGGTGTCATTATATACCTTTTTAATTCTCTTTTATCCTACTATGTTTATACCTTTTATTCTCTGACCTCTGTATAACACAAATGTAGGAAAAGCCCATTAAAATCATTCCTTCTTCAGTGTAATGACAGATATATTCTATATTTCTCTATAAGCTGCTTGCAATTTAAAGGAATACATATTAGGTATTAGAAGGACACTGACACTACCTAGAAGATCATCTGCTGAAGATGCCAGGTATGACCGAAGAGAAAAAAATTGAGGAAGACTTGGATTTAATAAAAATTAGTTTTTCCTTTCTTTTTTAATATTAGACTCTGAAATTTGAAACAAGGAGGGAGTTATACTTTATGCCAAAGTTGTGAAGATAAGTGAAACTTTAGAAAAAAAGAAAGAAAAGTGCTCTTATCCTAAATCCATAAATTAAAATAGTCTTCAGCCCAATGTGAACAGTATATCTCTGAGGAGTTTCCTGACCATTACTTGCCAATGGTTAGCCATCCCTTACTACAATTCATCATCCTTTGTTCTTATGAAATACTGAAGAGGTATTTTATTTTAACTTAGAGCAGGACCCAATTATATCTATTTTTGCAAAAGCACATAACATGAAAGAGAATTTTCAAAGCCAAGAAGATGAAATAGATACACTTCCATTTAAACAAAAATGCTTTTTTTCTTTTGTATGAAGAAATATATAAATAGAAGGAAGAAAGAACTGGATATAAAGGGAAGAAAGAGAAGAAGTTATGCACTATTCTGGGAAAACTATGCTATTAAAAAAATTAATATTTCTAAAAACTCTTTCTTTTCAGAGTTTAAACATCTCTGCCCTTCATATATGTTTTCAGATAACTCAGTCTATTTCACAATCTTCTAACTATGCCTTTATTATATTTTTATAAATGACCATAAGTATTTAAAATTATCGCCATATGAAGTTTTACAGAAACAAACAGGAAGATGGAAATCAAGGAAGACTTTGTAGAAAATAAAATAGAATAACTGACAGAGGACACCCAGTGGTGATCGAGAGAAGTGCCATATTTTTCCGTAGCACAAGATTCTTGTCTTACAGTTCCACAATTGAATTTAGCAAGCAGAGATTATCCGATGATGTCTGTTCTCTTTACAAACTTTTAACTGGGCAGGATGTGTCACAGACAGAAGTCAATTAATAAACAAAGAAAAAGTTTAATTTCTATGTGAGAATTTGTAAAAAAAAAAGAAAAAAGAAAAGAAAAGAAAACCTATAAGAATTTAGTCTAACTGAAAAGTTGTGGAAACTAATCACATGGGCAATATTTAAGGGCCAGTTGGATGGGAACTATAGAACAAAGAATCCCAAATACATTTGGTAATTCCATGAAACAATGTTATTACTGATAACAATATCACCACTGTTTTTCATATGTTATCTATCATTTTGCATATGATAGAGGAAGGTAGAAGAAACAGACATGTGAAATGAGAAGTGACAAAGTGTTACAGGTCCTGTAAGAGAGGTATGTACAGTGAGGACACATAAGAAAAAGCTTTTGATCTTACTTGCTGGTGAAAAAATCCTTCAGCAGAGGAGGCAAATTTTGTTTGTTTTTTGGCCACCTATTATTATGATCAGGAGCTCTGGTGGTGTAGTGCCATAGGGATTTGACTGCTAACCATAAGTCTGGCAGTTCAAAGCCACCAGGCACTTCTCAGAAGGAAGGTTGGGCAATCTACTTCTGTAGTGATACTGCCTCAGAAAGCCAAGGAAGGGTCACTATGAGTCATATTTGACTTCATGGCAGTGGGCTTGTTTTTTTTTGTGTGTGTGTGTGTGTGTATGTTGTTATAATCAAGAACCAATGCTATGAAGGAAGAAGTCCAAGCTACACTAAAATCATTGCAAAAATGAAAAAAAAAAAAAAAACTCTAGGAGTTGACAGAATACTGATTAAGATGGACAGATGGATACAATTCTGGGAGTGTTCATTCATCTATGCTAAGAAATTTGGAAGACAACTACCTGGATAAATAACAAGAAAAGAACCATATTTGTGCCCATTCCAAAGAAAAGTGATCCAATGGAATACAGAAATTATCGAACAATGCCATTAATATTGCATGCAAGTAAAATTTTGATAAATATAATACAAAAATGGGTACAGCACTACATTTTCAGGAAACTTGCAAAAATTTAAGCTGGATTCAGGACAAGATGTGGAATAAGGGATATTGCTGAGGTCAGATGTATCCTGGATGAAAGCCAGAAAGATGTTTACCTGCACATTATTGACTATACAGAGGAATCTAACTGTGTGGATCATAACAAATTATAGATAACATTTTGAATAATGGAAATTGCAGAACTTATTTGTGCTAATGCAGAATCTATACACAAACCAAGAGATAGTCATGCGAACAAAATAAGGGAATGCCGTATAGGCTAAAATCTGGAAACATGTATGTCAGTGTTGTAGCCTTTCACCATACTTATTCAATGTATATGCTGAGCAAATGATCTGAGAAGCCAAACTACATGAAGAACTCGGCATCAGGACTGGAGGAAGACTCTTTAACAATCTGTGGTATGCAAAGCATACAACCTTGCTTGCTGAAAGTAAAGATGATTTAAAGCACTTACTGATGAAGGTCAAAGACCACAGCCTTCAGTATGGATTACACATCAATATAAAGAAAAAAAAAATCTCCACAACAGGACCAATAAGCAACATCATGATGATAAATGGAGAAAAGATTGAAGTTGTCAATTATTTCATTTTAGTTGGATACACAAACAATGCCTGTGGATCTAGAAGTCAAGAAATCAAATGACATATTGCATTGGAGGAATTTGCTACAAAAGACCTGTGGCAAAAGATGTCACTTTGATGATTATGGTGTACCCAACCCAAGCAATGGTATTTTCAACAGTTCATATGCATGCCAAAACTGGACAGTGAATAAGGAAGATGAAAAGAGGGTTGATGCCTTTGAATTATGAAGCCTTTGAATTGTGGGGTTGATGAAGATTATTGAACACGCTATGGATTGCTAGAAGAGTTAACTAATCTTTCATGGAAGAAGTACTCCCAGAACGCTCCTTACAAGTGAGGATGGCATGTACTTTGGACATGTTTTCAGGAGGGATCAGTCCCTGGAGGAGGACATCAAGCTTGGTAAAGCAGAGGGTAAGTGAAAAAGAGAAAGAGCCTCAAGGAGATGGATTGACACAGTGACTGCAACAATGGGTTCAAATGTAGCAATGATTGTGAGAGTGGCTCAGAACTGGGTAATGTTTTGTTTTGTTGTGCATAAGGTCGCTGTAAATTGGAATCGACTCAATGCACTTAACAACACAATAACATGTGTCTCATAGCTTTATTATGAGAATTAAATGAGCTAATATATATGAAAGACATAGAACAATATCTGGCACATATATTGAATATAGCATGATACATAGATGCATATGTTTGTCTCTCTATCTTAAATATGTTGGTAATCAATAATCACAGATATTGTTTAACAGATATTTCCAGTTCTCTTTCCTTTCAGACACACAACAGGATTACATTTTCTTGTACCTCTTGTGGTTGAGTGAGGATATTAATTAGTTTGCAGTTTAGCCAATTAATTGTGAGTGAAGGTGACATGGTACTCCTGAGTGGTATAAACAGTTAATGTGCTTGGTTGATAACTAAAAGGTTAAAGGTTTGAGTCCACCAAGAGGTATCAGCATAATGTCCTTCAAGTTCATCCATTTTATGTGGTGTTTTACAGATTCTACACTAATCTTTAGTGTTGGATAGTATTCCATTATGTGTATATATTGTAGTTTGTTTATACATTCTTCTGTTGATGGACACAGGTTGTTTCCATCATTTTGCTATTATGAATAGTGCTGTGATGAATATGGGTGTGCATGTATCTTTTCTTGTTCTGGGTCTCACTTCCTTAGGGTATATACTTAGTGATGGAATAGCTGGGTCAAATGGTATTTCTAATTCCAGCTTTCTAAGGAATTGCCATACTCTTTTCCACAGTGATTGTATCATTTTACAGTCCCATCAGCAATGTGTAAGAGTCCCAATTGCTCCACAACCTCACCAGTATTTGTTGTTGAACTTCTCCATTAGTGCTGGGGTGAAATGTTATCTCATTTTGTTTTGATTTGCATCTCTCTGATGGCCAGTGATCATGAGCATTTCTTCATGTATTTGCTGGCCACCTGAATATCCTCTTTGGTGAAGTGTCTATTCATGTCTTCCACCCATTTTTTAATTGGATTGTTAATCTTTTTATTGTTTAGGTGTTGGAGTTTTCTATAAATTCTAGAGATAAGTCCCTTGTCAAATATGTTGCCAAATATTTTTTCTCAATCTGTAGGTTCTCTTTTTACTCTTTTGGAGAAGTCTTTTCAAATACATAAAAGTTTTATTTTTAGAAGGTCCCATTCATCTAGTTTATCTTCAGCTGTTTGTGCATTTTGGGGTATGCTTGATAGTCTATTTATGCCATAAATTGTTGTTGCTGTTGTTGTTATGTGCTGTCAAGTTGGACTGGACTCATAATGACCCCGACTTGGGTTTCTGAGACAGTATCACTACAGAAGTAGATTGCCCCATCTTCCTTCCAAGGAGTGGCCCCTAAATTTGCCCCTATTTTTTCCTTGAGGCACTTTATAGTTTTAGGTTTCATATTTAAGTCTTTGATCTATCTGGAGATAGTTTTTGTGTATGGTGTGAGGTACAGATCTTGTTTCATTTTTCTGCAAATGATTATCCAATTTGGTCAGCACCATTTGCTAAAGAGACCAGCTCTTGGCCATTTAATGATGTCAGCCTTTTGTCAAAGATCAGCTAACTAACCATAGTTTGATGGATCTATTTCTGGGTTCTCAATTGTGTTCCTCTGGGCTATGTGTCTGTCATACCAATCCTAGGCTGTTTTGACTACTGTGATTGTATAGTAGGTTTTGAGATCTGGGAATGTGAGACCTCCTACTTTGTTAATCTTCTTCGATAGTGCTTTGCTTATTTGTGGCCTCTTTCCTTTTCATATAAAATTAGTGATTGGTTTTTCCAAGTTCTTAAATAATGTTGAAGGGATTTGGACTGGGATTGAATTGAATGTATAGATTGCTTTGCATAGAATTGACATTTTCACAATGTTCAATCTTCTTATCCATGAGCATGGTATGTTCTTCCATTTGTGTAGATCTCTTATGGTTTCTTGAAGTAGTCTTTTATACTTTTCTTTGTACAGGTGTTTTGTGTCCCTGGTAAGATTTATTCACAAGTATTGTAAATGGTATTGATTTCCTTATTTCTTATTGATCTTGTGTCCTGTTACTACACTAAATCTCTCGATTAGTTCCAGTAGATTTTTGACTGAGTCTCTCAGGTTTTCTATGTATAGGATCATATCATCAGCAAATAAGGATAGTTTGACTTCTTCCTTACCAATTTGGATGCTTTTGATTTCCCTTTCTTGCCATATTGCCCTGGCTAGGACTTCCGGTACAATGTTGAATAGAAGTGGTGATAGAGGGCATCCTTGTCTGTTTCCTATTCACAAGGGGAGTGGTTTCAGTCTCTCTCCATTGAGAATAATATTGGCTGTTGGTTTTGCATATACACCCTTTATTATGTTGAGGAATTTCCCTTTTATCTGATTTTGCTGAGTGTTATTATCAGGAATGGGTGTTGGATTTTATTAAATCCCTTTTCTGCATTGATTGATGTGATCATATGGTTCTTTTCCTTTGTTTTATTTATGTGATGGATGACCTTGATTGTTTTTCTAATGTTGGACCATCCTTTCATGCCTGGTATGAAACCCACTTGGTCATAAGGTATTATTTTTTTGATATGTTGTTGGAGTCTATTGGCTAGTATTTTGTTGAAGATTTTTGCATCTATATTCATAAGGGATATTGGTCTGTAGTTTTCCTTTTTAGTGATGTCTTTGCCTGGTTTTGGTATTAAGATTATGCTTGCTTCATTAAATGAATTTGGGAGGATTCCATCCTTTTCTATATTCTGGAATAGTTTGGGTAGGATTGGTATCAGTTCTTCTCTGAATGTAACACTGAAGCACTTTTATGGAGAGGCAGCATAGCAAGAAACTGAGGTCTCAAGCCAATAGCCATGTGACTGAGCCATCTTGGAAGTGGATCCTTCCATTCCCAATCAAGCCTTGAGATGGCCACAGAATTAGTCAACATCTTGACTGCAACCTGATGAGAGATTTTTGACTCAACCAGAAAAATCTAGCAAATCTACACCAGAATTCTTGAGCCACGGAAAGTTTTTTTTTAGGCTTCTAATTTTTATGGTTATTCAGCCATAGATTATGGATACACTGACTCTCAAGTTATCTTGTCTCTGGCCCATAGTACAATCCAGAATTTCTGTCATTCAAATTTTAGAAGGCAAGGATATGTAAATACAGATTTGTTTTCTCTCATCATTTGAAACCTATTGAGCTTTAAAACCCATCATTTAGATTATGAAGATACTATTGAGGCTATTAAATTCTATGACTTTTAAATGATAAAATCACTGAAGTAACTTTGCTTTTACTGGTAATGACAAAAAATAACCTTTAATACAAGATATTCAGTATTCTTATTAAAACACTATCAGTATTCATGCTGAACCATAAGTCACCTGATATTGCAAATGATGACTTGTATTGTCATTTATGTACTACTTTCAGATCAGATAGTATAGGCTTATAATTTATTAAGCAATATATCACAAGTAAATGTCCAATTCCACACTATTTCCATATTAATAGCAATGGATGTTGCTAGGGCAGAGTGAAGTATAAATTATTTCTCATTTTGCATATGAAGCTATTGCAATAAAATGTCCCATGGCAGAAAAGGTCATTAGTATGCACTATAGAACAATCTTGTCACACATAACACACACATGCCAACAATAATATTTGGTATTATAAATAAAAAAAGAAGAAGAAATAAAGAAATAAGAAGTACACATTAAAACATGTGGTCCTCTGTCTTATAGCAAGCACAGTCAAGATGAATTAAGTCTTGCAATGATATGCATAGGGAAAAGTTAGCTCTTTCATAGCAAACTAAATACTCTTCCCCTCTATATAAGGAGCACAGTTCAAATCCAGGTCAGCTAGGGAAATTTGGAAACTCAGGAGAATTAGAAAACAGATCTTTTGCAAAAACCTATTGCTTCCAAGAGATGACTGATGGAAGTGGAAGGCCTCATTAACTTTATTTAACTGTTAATCACCAGACGTTTTGAGCCATATGGAATGAAATTTAATTTAATGCCTTCAGGACTATGAATGTGAGTGTGTGTGTGTGTGTGTGTTTTCAAGTAAGATATAAATAGATACTTAGATCCTTGAAATTTGTGTTATTGGAACTTGTTTTATTGGGTCCTTTTTTCAAGGACCTGAAGAAAAGTGCTATAGTATTTGTAATAATATCAACTTAAGACTATATGATATTTTTTAAGTTTAGAACATATTTTTATGAACATCATTTTATCATATTTTTGCAAGAACATTATTATCATTAGTTTATTTAAAAAAAAAAAAAAAATTGAGGCTCACACATACTGATTGCTGTGAGCAGAGTTACAAAACTAGAAGTGACAATACCAGAGCTTGAACTCAGGAGATCCCCATGTCTTCCATCAATATCTGTAAGAAAAAGTGATGCATAATTAAAGTGGTTTCCCTATGTTTTCACAAAAAATATATTAGGTTACTACTCACTACCCAGTTAAATTATTAATCCCTTGCAAAGGGTACCATTAACATAACCTTACCCCTTTATTTTCACTACTTAGAGATTGAAGATGTAGCTCATGCATTCATTCAAGAAGTATTTTAGACCAACTATGTGCCTATAAATATGTTAGGTACTGTAAACACAACAATGAATAAAACACCACAATCTGACTTCAGGTTGCATTTCTTATGATCTGATACAGCAGAGTCAGATTTTTGTGGCATTTACAATCCCTCAGAGAGAGTTCAGAATTCTTCCACTAACTTTTTCGAAAGATAGAACAGTAACAAAGGTAAATACATTAAGAGAGCTTGGGGTGCTCATCTGTGATGAGAAGGACTTGAAATTCAAAGTTTTCATTCTTATTCACAATCTCTCATGCTCTTTCTCTTGTCTTTCCCCTTTATTCTTTCTCTCTCTTTTATTATTCCCAAATACCAATCTGAGAGCACTATTCTATATCATCTGACCACATTGAGCATATGTTCAGAGATCTGGGGCTTATGAGGACAAGTTCCCTCAAAAGAGTGAGGCTCCATCGTTATAAAAGACCCTAGTGATGATAGAGTTCACCATAAAGGTGCAAAGGATTTTGACATTGTATCGTTTGGAACAAAGCAGAGTTTGGTATGGTGACATTTGAGATTTTTTTCTGAGCCTGAATCTGGATAATTTAGGAATGTCAAACTGTAGGGACAGCTGAACATATGGTTAAAGTTCCACACAGAGTGTGAATTCATTTGTTGTTATGTGCCGTCGAGTCAGCCCTGACTCTTCGTGACCCCTCCTTGGGTTTCCGAGGCAGTATCACTACGGAAGTAGGATTGCCCAACCTTCCTTCCGAGGAGTGGCTGGTGGGTTTGAACCACCAGCCTTCTTGTTAGCAGTCAAGTGCCATAAGTATGCATAAATCTCAACCTATAATCTTAACTAAAAAATAAAAGTGCTATTATCTCAATAATGTGTATCAGATACGTTTATTTCAACAAATCAATTTGATTTCAAATCTAAATCTTTACCTGGCCAGGCTGTTTTAAAATTTAACTTAGTCATTTTAGTGTAATAATTTTCATGATCTTTTCCATTATTAAGAAACTTCAGAAGACCCTTCCAATAGTCAGGCATCAATCTATTTACACATCACCTACTAACTGAAAGATGCATGTCTGCTACTTTCATTCCTGTGTAGGGCAAATTAATCTTTGTGGAAGCAACGAAACCACATAGCCATTTCTTTCTAAGGATCTATCACATATTTGAGGTACCTAAAAAGGATCAAGATATATGTGTCTGCTATTCAACGGGCCCTCTCCCAGTCTCTAAGAATCACTCTTTGCCTGAAGGAGATTCTTCTTCCTTTAAATTTTTCTTAGACATGATCTTTTTTTTTGGCTTTCAAAACACCTACTACAATCTCTTCTGAGGCTTAGACTCTGAAAAATAAAGCTCTAGAAATAATATGTCTTGCATTCTTGCATGTAAATTCTGCTTCCTACCATGGTTACAAACATGCCTGGGGCAAAAAAATGTTGAGCCTGCCAATTGTTCGTAGGTAGGGCATGCTGTTGTTGTTGTTATGTGCCGAGTCGGGCCTGACTCATAGTGACCCCTCCTTGGTTTTCCGAGGCAGTATCACTACAGAAGTAGATTGCCCCATCTTCCTTCTGAGGAATGGCTAGTGGGCTTGAACCACCAGCTTTCTGGTTTGCAGTCAAGTGCCTTAGCCACTATGCTACCAGAGCTCCCAGGTAGGAGATAGGGACAGAAATATAGGGGGAAAAAACTCTCATAAATTATTGCTTCAAAAATTATCCTGCCTTGGTGATCTTAGCAGGAATAGAGTTGGACAAAGTTTGGGCCTCAAATGCTAGTGTGCCTATAGTCTTGCTGGGCTATAAACAGTAAGAAATGAAGTGAGTCTGCTTTTGATGAGAAAAAGGAGTTATTTCTAAGGACATAGAAAAAATTTAGTCTGGTGGTGAAGCTGGTTATTGGATGGTAGAGGAGAGAGCCCTGATCCAGATATTTTCTTTCCATTTTTAATTTTCACCCAGGGCTAAGAGCCAAGTCTAGAGTGGTACTTGGATTATATCACATCAGAAAGCAGGTAGCCAAAGTAAGGTGTGAGCTGACATTATAATAACAGAGATTATTAGGATCTGGGAAACAGAAGCTATCAAAAGCAAGGTTTGGGAAGGAGTACATGGCATAAGGCTTTCTACTCCTTTTGACACATAAGAGTACAGGTTTGAAAAATGTCAACAGACACAAAATTAAAAGTCTTGGGATTTAGAAAAATAAGGGAAGAACAGAACTTGGCAATTTCAAGACAAAAGCAAAGCCATAATCTTGCTTTTTAACTTGTTCCCACCACTGTAGGTTATGCCTTAAACACTCTACACAAAGCGTTCCTAAAAAGAAAATGTAATCTCAAGAAAAACCTAAAGATAAATACACTCCTTTGAGAGAACAATCGTGGGAGAAAGAAGGGCTATTTATGCACAGGGAGACAGCTCAGGGGGCAGGAGTGCATGGAGGCATGGACACAGGGAAGAGGTAACTGTTGGGAGGAAGTGGGAGGGGAGCTGTTGCATTGTGGTGAATGTCATGAGACAAATGTATGTGAATTTGCTCTGTAAATTTTCACCCAAATGACAATTAAAAAAAAAAAAAAAAGGAAAACTTGTGAAAGAAAGGTGAAAAAAAAAAAAAAGAAAGAAAGAAAAGGAAAAACCTGAAGACTGATGCATATAAAACCCATAAATAACTCAGTTTCTCCAAGATAGAAATGTTTGGATGATGCTTTATAGAGGAAGTCATTTTCATAAGAGGGGGTTTTCATTCCTCTCCACCATATAG
Organism: Orycteropus afer afer; assembly: GCF_000298275.1. Classification (NCBI taxonomy): domain Eukaryota; kingdom Metazoa; phylum Chordata; class Mammalia; order Tubulidentata; family Orycteropodidae; genus Orycteropus; species Orycteropus afer. The sequence continues at coordinate 315,743 of NW_006921896.1, forward strand.
ATACATTGGTTAATAAGAGAATTGTTTAATTGAGACTTAAATTCACAAAAAAGAAGCAAAACTAAACTAAAAAACTAAACTCACTGCCGTTGAGTCAGTTCCAACTCATAACAACCCTCTTTGGGTTTCCCAGGTAGTAAAACTTTACAGAAGTAGATTGCCCAGTCTTCCTTTTGTTGAGTGGCTGGTGGGTTTGAACCGCCAACCTCCTGATTGGTAGTTAAATGCCTTAGGCACTTTGCCACAAAAATAATGAGAAAGATTGAGTGAGAGCCTAATGAAGCTAAAATAACAAAGCTTTCTTTTCTTTTAATCTCAGTTCTTTTTCTGTTTAACAACTTCCTTCAAGTAATATGTGTTTGCATTAATTTTTCAGACCTTGGAAATATAACTTAAGCTTTAAAAATTCTATTTTCTGAAATAAGATGTTAAGATCTAAGATACTGAGAAAATCACATTTGATTCTGAGAATCTGGCCCTAAGTTGTGTGGTAGTCTATTGATGCTCTAGAATTTTAAATATGTGATACAGGAAAGATTTTAAATAGGACTTATTTTGAAAGAACTCAGAAAGCTCTAGCAATTAAAGTAGATGATGACCTGGACTATAAATGCTTTTAAAAAAGAAAGCAAACCACACACTTGACCTTTTGGGTGAGTTGAAAGAATAGGATAAAATGAAGGAAGCAATGCTTTTAGTACATATATTTTTAATTATAATATTTGAGTGGGTAAAGAACATAAAAATCATTTCAGGGACTTCCGTGTGGGAAAGTATTTGATTATGACACGAAGGGGGCCTGGTGTGATTATTTGCAAGATGCTAGCAAATTTGAGGCTTTTATTTATTCAAACCATGGTGATTAATAGTAAAAAGTTTGAGAACTTCAGCTTATAAATCAGACTGCTTTGATTCAAATCCTGCTTTGCTGCTTTTTAGCTTTTGCCAAGTTCTTAGTCTTTGTGTACCTCAGTTTCTTTTTCTATAAAATGGGGGTCACCAAGGAGCTCTGCTGGTATAGTGGTTAAGGTATTTGGCCATTAAACAAAATGTCAGTGGTTCAAATCCACCAGCCACTCCATGGAGGAAAGATGACAAAATCTGCTTCCATAAAGATTTACAGGATAGGAAACCCAGTGGGGGTCTCCATGTGTCAGAATCAATTAGATGGTAGTGAATTTGGTGTTGGTTTGTTATAGTAATTACTTTCTAAATATAGTGAAAATTCAATGAGTTAAAACGCATAAAATTCCTAGGGTGGTGTCTGGCAATAATAATTATTCAATAAAATTCAGCTTTGATTATTGGTTAAATATTATATGAGGAGTCAACATCTGCAACAGTGGTGTTGTAGTTTGAAGAGTTCTTCAAACTCTCTTCCCAGTGCAATAGCCAAAGCTTTTAAAATCTGTAATTTTCTTTCCTAATGACATACAGCAAATGAAAGAAAATTTACTAAATCTTGTTAGGAAAACCAAACAACTATAGCATTTGAACCATTACACTGCACTTTCCTTCATTTAACCCTAAACTCAGCATGACAGAAACTTCACTTGGGTGGTATGGTCTAGGAGATGGAGATCTTTCTCTTTCAAGCTACCCCTTTAAGCCAGTGATCTCTCTCAGGGAAGCACAGGCCACCAGCATTTCTCATCTCTTGCAGCTCTGTGTTACAGAGGCTAAATTCAGGCAAGTGTCAAAAGGTAAAGGATTTCCCTCCACTAATCAATTCCCATTTGTAAGGCAGAGACTCTACCCAAGGTGCAGCAGACTGAAAATACTGGGGGCCCCTAATTGTCCCAGTTTGCATGTAAGATGCACACCAAAAGAAGAAGGCTAAGAAGATCTCATCTAGTGTCCTATTAATAAGGCAGGTGTATCACTCTTGTGGGGTCACTGTCTCTTCTCATAGTTCCAGGGCTTTGTTCAGGAGCAGCAAGACAGAGAGTTCTGAAGTGCTCCCCATGAGAACTGATTTTATTTGGAATAGAGCATGGGAAATCTCAAATCTAAGTGCACTGTTGAAAACAATAGAGAGTTTGGTGATAAGCAATTAAGAGGAGTAACATGAGCAATAAGCTAAACGAGACTAACAATGAGTTTACCAAAGATGGTAAGAGAGAAAGACAGATAAGAATAGCTCCCTTAGGGTTGGAACAAATCTCAGAGACTGACCTCAAAGACTACTCCTGCAAAAGGACATGGATTTAATTGAATTAAACTAGGTAGCCATTTACACCCAGTGAATTGTTAAAAACAACAGATCAATTGGCTGGAAATTTGTTGAGACCAACAAACCCATCAGTATGATATGAACAAACACCTTAACAAAAATATCAAACAATAGAGTCAGTGAAGGAATGTCCATTTAAAACTGCTGTGAGCCCAGGGTGAGAGAAAATGCCAAAGGTTGCATACTCTGAGAAGCTACATCAGAGGTACTAGACTGAAATAGACTTCATTAAAGTAGTCTAACTAGGTCAGTAAACAAATACACAACCCAACAATAACAACAGCAATAGACCTTGTAAAGGGTGATCAGTATTCAGAATTATTATATTCTATTATCTAAAATGTTCAGTTTTCAACAACAACAACAAACTGGAAAGTGTGACTTATGCACAGAAAGAAAAGCAAATAAATGAAAAAAAAAAACAGGCAATAGAAATGGACTTTAAGAAGAGCTAAATGTCCAAATCAGCAGACAAAGACTTCAAAGTAGCTATTATTAAAATGTTCAAAAAATTAAGGGAAATCATGCTAAAGAGGTTGAGGAAGATATGATAGCAATATATCATAAATAGAGAACACCAATAAAGAGATAGAAATGAAAGAACCAAATAGAAATTCTAGAGTTAGAAAGTATAATAACTGAAATGAAATATATGTATATGTATATGTGTATGTGTATGTGTATATATATATATATATATATATACTCAGAAGTGCTAAACAACACTGCTAGATAGGTAGAGATAAGTATTGATTTGGTGAAGGGAAGGGCAATGTACCAAATGTGAGTGATCAACATGGTGGCATTGAGGAATAGGAATGCATGGGGAGGTCATGTGTGGTACGGACAATGAAGATGAATCCTTTTGCATATACAGAACTGTGAAATCAATAATGGCAAGTCTTGATCTATGGGTGGATAGATGGGTAGACAGACTGAATGATCAGGTATGGCTAGGCAGGGTGTAGTGCCCAAAACCATGCATAGGGTTGGCAGACAATGTTTCTGCAAGTGTATTTGTATGGGCTATAAGAATGTCCAGGTGTACAGTACAGCTGAAAGGGACAAGGTTGTGATGACTCCTTGACCACAGCCAGCTACCCAGAGGGAGTGAGTAGTTGGGCTCAGGACCATGGTCACAGGGACATCAAATTCAATTGGCATAACATACTACACAAATACATTGTTCTACATCCCACTTTGGTAAGTAGAGACTAGGGTCTTAAAAGCTTGCAAGCAGCCATCTATATGCAAAGATGGGTCTCTCCTCATCCAGAGCAAAGAAGAATGAAGAAAATCAAAGATGCATAGAAAGAATTAGTCCAAAGGATTAGTACACCATGTGATCCTCAATCTATATGACCATGAGACCAGAAGAACTACATGGTGCCCAGCTACCACTGTCAACCACTCAGGGGGGATCAGTGCATGAGATCCTGGACAGCGTGGGAGAACAATGTGGAACAAAACTCAAAATCATAAAAAAAAGACCAGGTTGGCTGGTATGATAGAGCCTGCTGAGATCCTTGAAATTATGTACCCTAGCTGGATGGTCTGGAATTGAACTCACTCCTGTGGCTTCCAGCCAAATAATAGACAGGCGTATGGCCTGAAAATTTACATCAGGTAGATACACCACTTGGAGCAATCAATCATGGGAGAACAGAAGGGCAGTGTTTACACTGGGAAACAGCTGGGGAAATGTGCATGGGAGGGAAGGACACAGAGAAGAGGTAACTATGGGGAGGAAATGGGAAGAGAACTACTACATCGTAAGAAATTGCAGTCAATGTCATGAGACAAAATGTGTATGAATTGCAGTATGGAAAATGAATTTGCTCTGTAAACTTTCTTCCAAACCACAATAAAATTAAGAAAAAAATAAACAGAAGTGTTCAATGGATTTGAGATGGCAGAAGAAAGAACCAAAGCACAAGAAGAAAAGTCTGAAGAACAGAGGAAAATAGATGAAAAAAAGAAAAAAATTAACAGAGCCTCAGAGATATAAGACAACATCAAGTGCATCAATATGCATAATGAGAATACCAGAAGGAAAGGAATAGAAAAAAATTGATAAAATATCACCTGAAAACATCTCAAATTTGATGAACAACATTAACTTACATTTGTGAAAATGCTCAATAAAATAAATGCAAAAATATCTACATCCAGACACATCATTAAATGTTAAAAGGGAAAGACAAATAGAAAATCTTACAAGCTGGAAGAGATAAACAGGTCATACCATACAAGAGAACCATAATAAGCTAAAAGCTCTTCTGACATCAAGAATAATGGAGGCCATAAAGCAGTAGGATGATTCAAAGTGTTGAAAGAAAAAGATTTTAAACCAAGGATATTTTACCCAGCAAAATTATCATTCAGAAATAAATAAGTGAAATAAAGACATTCCCAAAAAACAAAAACTGAATCTGGTGTTAGCAGCATACAAAAAAATGCTAAATGATGTTGTTCAGGTGGAAAGCAAATGACCAGAGTGTAATTCAAATCGATATATAAAAAGGAAAGAATGTTGGTAAAGATAATTGTGTAATTATAAAAGACAATATAATTCCAAATTCTTCTTTCTTCTCTTAACTGATAAAAAATGCAATTGTGTCAAACAATATGCCTATAATTGTATCTATATACCTATAACATCTAGACATGTAATGCATGTTAAAATAAGATAATGCAAAGAAGCTGGGTGGGACCAAAGTTGTATTGGAGTAAGGAAATAAAACCAGATAATAACTTAAATCAATAGGAACAAATGAAGAGAACTAGAAATGATGAATAAGAATGTTAATGTAAAAAAACTCTATCTCTCTTTCTATATGTATGCGTGCATGTGTGTTGTATGAATGTTTGTAAATATAGAGATAGTCCCCAATTTATGACATACATGAGTTATGATGAAAAGCAAAATGACCATCAGCATATCTGGGACACTACATCTCCCTGGGAGGAAGTACAGGAAAATGGAAAAAAAAAAATTGCTTAGTCATGTGAACATGGTTTGAACAGGATAATATTTTGGAAGAGATCAGTGGAGAAATTGTTCACATGGCGAGAACAATGAATTTAAAAATTGATATTGCTGATGTGGAACAGCTCATAAATCATGAATAAGGAGAATTGACAGATTAGAATTTAATAGGTTTTGAAGACAAAAGAAATTCTGAAGATGAAAGAAATAATGAGGAAGAGAAAGTAGAGAAGTTGTAAAAAAAATTTTACAGTGAAAGATTAGCTAGTTTTTGTTCTAAACTAAATCAGAGGTTTCAGTTACTTTTCTTTGCTAAAGTTGATAGGCAGATTCAGAAAGCATTGAGATGTTACTGTGAAATATATAAAGAAAAATGACTATTTTTTTAACTAGAATTGCCGTATCTATTCCCAGTAATAATCCAGATGATCCATCCTTCCACAAGTGGAGTTATTACTACAACTGACAAAATACCACCTTTGTCCAACTTTTCATCATTGATGTAAATTTTTATGATTTATATATTGTCTCAAATTCAAACTCCCTGCTATTGAGTCAATTCTGACTCATAGTGACCCCCATTGGGTTTCAGAGGCTTTATATCTTTATGGAAGTAGATTGCCCCTTTTTCCTTCCTTGGAGCAGCTGGTGGATTTGAACTGTTAACATTTTGGTTGGCAGCCAAATGCATGTATATATGCATTAAAACATATTTGTCAGTTCATATGTAATGTTTCCAATCCCAAAGAGAAAGAAAGATTGGATTTATGAAGATACTGATAATACAAGGCAATAAAGATGAAAACTAAAAAAAAAAAAAAAAATGAGGTATTCAATTTATTTTACAATCAAGTTATGATAGAGTCTTTGGAACAGAATCCTGTCATAAATCGGGGACTACTTATGTATGTACATACGCACAACATCTTTTATGTAATTAATGAATGTGTTGGGAGCTCTGGTAGCCTAGTGCCTAAGGCACTTGACTGCTAACCAGAAGGCTGGTGGTTCAAACCCACTAGCTACTCCTTGGAAGGAAGGTTGGGCAATCTACTTCCACAGTGACAGTACCTCAGAAACCTAAGGAGGGGTTGCTATGAGTCAAGTCTGACTTGATGGCACATAACAACAACAACAATGAATGTGTTATACATTTTTACAAACCATGTAACCCCCTCTTGCATTGGTTATCTATGTGTGATATATGCATGTGCTCATTATTTATGTGGACATGTTATATGTGAAAAATACTATGCATATGTGTATGTGTGTATATGTATACATATAATCACTTATATATACCCAGTGCTGTCAAATCAATTCTGAGTCATATTGACCCTATAGAACAGAGCTGACCTTCTCATAGAGTTTCCAAAGCCATAAATCTTTATGGAATCAGACTGCCACATCTTTCTCCCATGGACCAGCTGGTGGGTTCAAACCAGTGATTTTCGGTTAGCATTTGAGCATTTTAATCACTATGCTACCATGGAGATATAT
>NW_006921896.1:322879-323428 GCF_000298275.1 Orycteropus afer afer
GGCATGTATAGTCAACAATAGCAGAATGTCATGAAGAGTACATGGAACCTTCTCCAGAATAGAGATACTAGGTCTTGAAAAATCATCAATAAATTTGAAAGAGTGAAAATATTCAAAGCATGTTTTCTGATGACAATGGAATTACTTCAGAAGTTAATAAGAGAAAGAAACTTGGGAAATTCACAGATATGTACAAATTGACCTAGATTATATCCCACCTGAATTTAGAGAACACCTAAACAATAAATTTAATGCATTGAACACTAATGACTGAAAACCAGAGGAATTGTGGGATGACATCAAGAACACCATCTATGAAGAAAGAAAAATGTCATTAAAAGACAAGAAAGGAAGAAAAGACCAAAACGGATGTCAGAAGAGACTCTGAAACTTGCCGTTGAACAAAGAGTAGTTAAAGTAAATAGAAGAAATGACAAGATAAAAGATCTGAACAGAAGATTCAAAGAGCAACTCAAGAAGACAAAGTCATTTATTATAATGAAATGTGCAAAGACCTGGAGTCAGAAAACCAAAAAGGAAGAACAAACT
>NW_006921896.1:324309-325519 GCF_000298275.1 Orycteropus afer afer
GCCTCATATATATGTGAAAGCATCTATATTTAAAAAGATGAAAGACTTAAAATAAATGTACTAAAATTTTACTTCATGAAATTGAAAAAGAGTAAAGCAAGCTAAATCTAAAGCAACCAGAAAAAAAGAACTAATAAATATAAGAGTGGAAGTGAGTAACCAGAAAATAGAGAAACAAAGTTCCAGTAAGATGGTGGAATAAGCAGAAAGACTGCACAGACCCTCTTCAACAAAGAAAAGGGGAACCAATTAACATAGATAAAGAAGATATAGAAGTGGACTAAACTCCAACTAGAGAATTTGCATGAAAATACCAAAAAAGGAGACATATGGAGCTGTGGTCTGGCAGTGACCCTGATGGTGCAGACAGCTTGGATATTGCTGAGTGGTGGTAGGACCTAAGAATTAACCTAAAAATCAGCCCTGCTATCCAGGGACTGCATGGAGGACTGCTCTGGTGGCTGGGAAATAAAAGTGAAGCATCAGTGAAAAGGAAGGTAGGCTGAGCTGTGGAATTTGCCTGTCCTCAGGGCACTGTGATTTTGAATGTTTACAAGTGGCTTGCTATTTTGGATATTTAAAGTGACAGTGTTCTCCCAGATTCCAGGGACTTAAAAACAGGCTCCGCTTGCTGGGAACTGCAAAGACATCCCAGACTCTTGGACAACTGAAAATGTATGACATTCCCATTGTTACTATTATATCTCATATCTTCTTGGTGAACAGAAGAGGGGAGGTCATCCTTCATTCCTACCCACCTTCTAGGCTGACAGAAATGCCATGCCAGTCTGTGTGCACTGAGGGAGCCTGGATGCACTGCCCTGCACTGTCCAGATTTTTCTTTTCTTTTCTTTTTTTTATTTTGTCTTTGTCTATTTTAAAACCACTACTATTATTATTACTTATGTCCTTCTTATAATCATTCTTTATTCTTCCATTCCCAGGTTCTAGTTTTCAGTTTTTTTTTCCTTTGGCCTGTTCCTGGTTCCATTTTCTTTCTTTCTTTCTTTTTGTCCTTTCTTGTGGGTAACCCTGTTCCTTCTTTTTCTTTTTGTATTTTTCCCATTTTTTTCTGCATTATTCTCCTTCTCTACTTTTTTCTCTTATTCCCCTCTCCCCAGATAATGTGAGGTTTTTGTTTTTGTTCTGTTTTGTTTTGTTTTCCCTTTTCTCTTTTTTGGTTACTGTTCCTGTGTGATTACATGGTATG
>NW_006921896.1:326689-327531 GCF_000298275.1 Orycteropus afer afer
GGCAGAAACCATGCAAGCAAGGAAGCAATGGGTAGAATATATAAAACCCTGAAAGAGAAAAATTTTCAACGGGAATTATATACCCAGCAAAATTGTCCCCCAAATATGATGGTGAAATTAGGAGATATCCAGATAAACAGAAACTAAGGGAATTTTTTAAAACCAGACCAACCTTACAAGAGATACTAAAGGGAGTCCTTTGAACAGAGAACCAAAAATAGTAAACAACAACCGACCATTAATACATAAGATGACATAACCCAGAAACCACAGCTATAGACATATCCAAAGTAAAAGAAGCTTACAAGATTCTAAACAGGGAACCACAGACTTCAATTGGCAAATGAGGACAAAGACCAACCAAAACCAGGGAAAATACTGTGCAGTTACAGAACTTCTAAATGGTGAGGAAGTCAAGAGAGCTGCAAGATAGAATGGAGTATTTCAAACTCCATTTTATCCAGGGAGAAAATTATAAATAACAGGAGATCTCAAAGAAAAATGATAAACCTTCACATCACAATAAAAAAGAGGACAAACACAAATATTCAGCAAATACTAAAACAACATCAAAAAAGGAAATGATAATACAATTCCTAAACATATTGAACTCAGCACAGAAAATAATATGGAACAAAGAACCCAGGGACACCATGAAAAAACTCATAATAAAATGGCAGCAAACAATTCATACTTGTAGATAATTACACTGATTATTAATGGATTAAATGCAGCACTCAAGAGACAGAGAGTTGCAGATTGGATAAGAAAACAAAACCCATCAATTGTTGTCTACAAGAGACACATCTTAGAGACAAAGACAAAAATAGACTAAAAATCAA
>NW_006921896.1:332801-338052 GCF_000298275.1 Orycteropus afer afer
AGTCTTACCAGGGACACAAACGACATGTACAAAGAAAACTATTAAAAAATACTTCAAGAAACCATAAGAGATCTACATAAATGGAAGAACATCCCATGCTTGTGGATAGGAAGATTGAACATTGTGAAAATGTCAGTTCTACCCAAAGTAATCTATACACTCAATGCAATCCCAATCCAGATTCCATCAACATTTTTTAAGGATATGGAAAAACCAATAACTAACTTTATATGGAAAGGAAAGAGACCCTGGATAAGCAAAGCACTATTAAGGAAGAAGAACAAAGTAGGAAGTCTCATACTACCGGATCTCAAAACCTACTATAGCCACAGTAGTCAAAACTGCATGGTATTGGTACATTGAGAGACACATAAACCAATGGAATAGAACTAAGAACCCAGAAATAGATCCATCGATCTATGGTCAGCTGATCTTTGACAAAGGGCCAGAATCCATTAAATGGTGAAGAGAATGTTTGTTTAATAAATGGTGCTGGCAAAACTGGATATGCACTTGCAGAAAAATGAAACAAGATCTGTACCTCACACCATACACAAAAACAAACTCCAGATGGATCAAAGACTTACATGTGAAACCTAATACTATAGAGTTCCTCAAGGAAAATCTAGGGGCAAATTTAGGGACCCTAGTATATGGTATAAATAGATTATCAAGCATAACCCTAAATACACAAACAGCGAAAGAGAAACTAAATGAATGGGACCTTCTAAAAATTAAATTTTTATGTGCTTCCAAAGCCTTTTCTACAAAAGAGTCAAAAGACAACTACAGATTAGGAAATAATATTTGGCAATGGTATATCTGACAAGGCATTTATCTCTAGAATTTATAGAAAACTCCAACACCTCAGTAACCAAAAGACAAACAATCCAATTAAAAAATGGGCAGAAGACATGAATAGACACTTCACCAAGGAGGATATTCAGGTGGCCAACAAACATATGAAGAAATGCTCATGATCGTTAGCCATTAGAGATATGCAAATCAAAATAACAATGAGATATCATCTTGCCCCAGCACTAACAGCAAAGTTCAACAAGACAGAAAACAACAAATGCTGGTGTGGATGTGCAGAAATTGGGACTCTCATACACTGCTGGTGGGACTGTAAAATGGTACAACCACTGTGGAAAGCAGTATGGCAATTCCTTCAAAAGTTGGAACTAGAAATATCATTTGACCCAGCTATTCCATTACTAGGTATATATCCTAAAGAACTGAGAGCCATGACAAGAACAGACACATGCACACTCATGTTCATCACAGCACTATTTACAATAGCAAAAAGTTGGAATCAATCTAGGTATTCATCAACTGAGGAATGGATAACCAAACTGTGGCATATACACACAATGGAATACTATGCAACCCTAAAGAATAATGTAGAATCTGCAAATTACCTTATAATGAGGATGAACTTGGAGACATTTTGCTGAGTGAAATAAGTCTATCACAAAAGGACAAATATTGTATTAGTCCATTACTGTAAAAGTCAAGGAACAGTTTATCTATGGAAGGAAATTTTCTTTGTTGGTTACCAGGGGTGGAAGGGTAAGGTAGGGAACACTGTTAGATAGGAAGACGTAAGTATTGATTTGGGTGAAGAGAAGGGCAATGTACCAAATGTGTGTGATCAACATAGTGGCATTGAGGAAGAGGAAGACATAGAGAGGTATGTGGGAGGTGCAGACAATAAAGATGAACTCTTTTGCACATTGTTGTTGTTGTTGTTGTTTGCCGTCGAGTTGGCCCCGACTCATAGTGACCCCTCCTTGGGTTTCTGAGACAGTATCACTACGGAAGTAAGATTGCCCAACCTTCCTTCCGAGGAGTGGCTGGTGGGTTTGAACCGCCAGCCTTCTGGTGAGCAGTCAAGTGCCTTAGGCACTATGCTACCAGAGCTCCTACAGTACAGCATTTCAGTGAAGGCAAACATGGGTATACGGGTGGATAAATGGGTGGACAGGCTGAACTATTAGGTATATCTATGCAGGAGGGAGTGTACCAGACAATGATTCTACAAGTGTATGTGTATGTTCTGTAAGAACTCCCAGGGGTATAGTAGAGCTGATAAGGAACAAGATTGTAGTCACTTCTTGGTTACAGCCAGCTACCTAGAGGAACCGAGTAGGTGAACCTGTGGGCTCAGGACCTTAGTCACAGGGGACATCAAGCTCAATTGGTATAACATACTACACAAAACATTGTTCCACCTCCTATTTTGGCAAGTAGCAACTGGGATCTTAAAACGTTACAAGCAGCCTTCTAGATGCAATGATGGGTCTCTCCTCATCCAGAGCAAAGAATAATGAAGAAAACCAAAGATTCATGGAAACAATTAGTTCTTGTGACTGGTACACTATGCGTTCCTCAGCCTCTACGACTATGAGACCAGAAGAACTAGATGGTGCCCAGTTACCACTGTCAACCACTCAGAGGGGGATCTATATAGGAGATCTTGGATAGAGAAGGAGAACGATATGGAAAAAAATTCAAAATCATTTGAAATTAAAAAAAAAAAAGGGAGACCAGTTTTGCTGCTCTGATAGAGTCTGGTGGAACCACTGAGACTATGGTTCCTAGCTGCCCTTCAGGCAGGAATTGAACCCCCACCTGTGTCTTCCAGACAAATAAAAGGCAGGCATAAGAGTAGAAAATGTACCTGAGGTAGATACATCCTTTGGAGAGAACGATCATGGGAGAGGGAAAGGCTGTTTATGCACAGGGAGACAGTTCAGGGGGCAGGAGTGCATGGAGGGATGGACACAGGGAAGAGGTAAGTATCAGAAGGAAGTGGGAGGTGAGCTGTTAAATTGGGGCAAACAGTCACTGTCATCAGACAACCTGTATGTGAACGGCTGTATGGAAAGTGAATATGCTCTGTAAACTTTCACCCAAATCACAATTAAAAAAAAAAAAAAAAAAAAGGAAAGAAAGAAAATAGAGAAAAACATAAAAGAAAAGCAATGAAATAAAAATCTGATCCTTTGAAAATACCGACAAAATTGACAATTTTTTTTTAAACTGATGTAGAACTAAAACAAAGAGAACTCAAATTACTAAAACCAGGGATCAAAGACGGGACATCACTATTGACCCTCCACAAATATAAAAAGATTATAAAGAAATACTACCAACAACTGTACACCAACAGTTAAGTAATTTAGGTGAAATGAATAAATTCTTGGAAAGCCACAAATTACCAAAAGTGACTCAAGAAGAAATAGGTATTATTTGAATATTGAATACACCTATAACAATTAAAGAGATAGAATAGGATAAAAAAAGAAAAAAAGTCTACAAAAAAAAAAAAAAAGATCCAAATGACATCACTGCTAAAGTTTACCAAACAAAGAATTCTTCACAAACTCTTCTAAAAAATAGGGGAAGAGGGATGATGTCCAGTCATCCAGTGTGGCTGATATTACCCTGATACCCATATCAGACAAAAACATTATAAGAAAGGAACACTATAGACCAATATCCCTTATGAATATTGATGCAAAACCCTCAACAAAATGTTAACAAACTGAATTAAGCAACATGAAAAAAAAAAAAAAAACTCACTCTGTTGAGTCGGTTCTGACTTACAGCGACCCCTCCTTGGGTTTCTGAGGCGGTATCTCTACAAAAGTAGATTGTCCAATTTTCCTTCCAAGGAGTGGCTAGTGGGTTTGAACTGCCAGCCTTCTGATTAGCAATCAAATGCCTTAGGCACTACACCACCAGAGCTCCATATAGCAATTTATATTACATTATATACCATGACCAAGTGAGATTTATCCCAGGAATACAAACTTGGCTTAATATACAAAATGAATTACTTCAATATATTATATCAAAAGAATAATGGATATTTGTCAGAAGTGTATTCTCCCTCAATATCTTTGAGTGGAGCAGAAGATGACAAAGGTTTGGAGAGGCTATGAAGCCACATCTATTCCATCTAAGCATACTATCTAACAATAGGTATCTAGACATGTAATACCGTGTGTGTATGCTAAGATTGAAATATTTGGTTACTTAGTGCCACTCTAATAGAAATATACTACAAATGAGATGGCTTTAAGAAACAGGAGATTACTCTCTTATAGTTTGAAGGTCTTAATTCTGAGTTCAAAGTGCTAGACTATAGGGGCTGGGTAAAAGCCCCTCAACCTTGGACTTCAGCTCTGCTTCCTGCTTCCAGCCCACAGATGCTGGAGGTTTTTCTTTACTCAGACAGGTGCTGCTTGCTGAGGCTGACATACTCAAGGTCAACAAGTAAAAAGGCACAGTCCTAATGTTACCAAACAACACAGCAAGCCATTGATTAGGGTCCATTGAAAGTCCCAAGATCTGTAGAGTGTGGCAGGCTGCTGAACAGTGACTTGGCTACATGCAGGGTACAAGTGTGCTGTAAGCTGGATGCATTCCTCAAAGTTGCTTTTTATATATTGGAAGAAGCCCACAATTCTAAAGCAGCTACTCATCTGCTCCAATAATTCCACCATGGAGTTAATTACCAATCTCACCATGGGGAATAACTACATCCAGGTGCCCAGCCATTCAACCAGGCCCAGCCAAGTTGACACACAAACTTAACTACCACACTACTGGTAGCACATTAGAGGTCTGAGAATATAACCCAACCAGAGTTGGTCTCCTGAGGAGTCATGTCAATGCTCTGTCCTAAATGATAATAGAACTGAGTTACACAAAAGTGATGAAGCAACAGGCTCTAGTATGGAACATTTGGAAGGGAGAGAAAGGTGAATCAAGGAATTGTAAGTACTTTCATATGCTCTGTGTTTTAATGAAGATGAAGGGATTAAAGCTTATCCACTTGTATCAGAAATCCCAATCCAAACACAGAATTCCCTGGGGAGTTTCTAGAGAAGCCCTAAAATATTAGAAGATCCATTTTTATTGTGGCTCTTGAGAAACATCAGTGAACAGGAATAAACAATACAAAACAACAACAACAAAAAAAAAAAACCTCTGCCACTAGGAATTTCTTGCTTTCTGGTAGGGTTAAGTAGACAATAAATATAAGAAAATATAGTTTTCTACATTTATTATTATCTTGTTGTCATTTTTAGGTATCATAGAATTGTTTCCAACTAACAGCAATCCTATGTCCAACAGAATGAAATAGTATCTGATCCCACACTGGGTTGCCACAACAAAATACCATGAAGTGAGTTTAAAAAACAGAAATTTATTATTTATTATTTAATAATAAATTTAT
>NW_006921896.1:338402-339092 GCF_000298275.1 Orycteropus afer afer
AGAGAGAGATTTACCTTAGGAAAATGGCTCACATAGTCATAGAGGCTGGCAAGTCCGAAGTTACTGAATCAAACATTAAGCTGGAGGTTTTTCCAGCTCACACAGCTTCAGGGACTGACAAGCTCAAGACAGGCAGGCAATATAACAGCTGTTGACTTCAGTGGATGAAGAATCCAAGATCACCTGGTAAGTTGGTGGATTGTTCACTCACAGGACAGTTTTAGGCAGCACAATAGGATCCAGAGTCACAGAAGTTTTCTGAATTTTCCCAGGACATACACATATATATTGGAAGTATTTCACACCCCTAAGGAAACTCACTTTTAGTTGATTGCCTGTTCAAAGCATATACATCAGATCCCATCCTGGGTATAACTATATCACAACTGTTTCTACCACTCAGAATCATGGTCCAGCCAAGTTGACACACAACCCCAATTATCACAGTCCACCCCTTGTCAACTTGGCAGTTGTCTACATCTCCTTAGACACATATAATCTCTAAATAAGGACAATTATAAAGTCATACTTGCACCTAACATGATACAACTAACACACACACAACAGACACTGCATTAACCCTGTTTACATTTTATAGTTCACAACTGAAGAAAACAAAATATTTGATGCACACATACAATGAAGAAATATAACAATGCTAAGATTGAAATATTTGGTTACTTAGTGCCA
>NW_006921896.1:339472-358236 GCF_000298275.1 Orycteropus afer afer
CGGAAGGAAGATGGGGCAATCTACTTCCGTAGTGATACTGCCTCGGAAACCCAAGGAGGGGTCGCTATGGGTCGGGTCCGACTTGATGGCACATAACAACAACAACAACATATCTCCATTATGTAATACCAATCCAAATTCCCCTTGATAATCAGGATCTATCACACCAGGCAATAGATTAACTCCTTCTTTACCTATTGATCCAGAGGATGAGGAGGCCAAAATGGCTGGGTGACTTCCAGTTCAATGCAATCAGTATTGTGTCTCTAGGTGGGAATACTCCTCCCTTTGTGACTAAGAAGACCAGATCTACAGAGCATAGTGTTCCAGGGACAGTAAGGAAAAATTTTTGAGTGGGTCACTAGGGGTAATAGTGAGTCATATCACTCCTGTTTCTACATCTTGGTTCCTGGACCCATGAAGCCAAGTTGACACACAACCCCAACTATCATGACAGGTAAGGGAGTTAAGATTTCAATATAAGGGGACCCAACTGAATTTGTAACAGTATGTAAGTGGATAGGAGATATGTAAAGAAGGATATGAAATTTGGTGGTAGGATTGCAATGTTAAGTAGGGTACCCAGGGAAGGATTCACTGACATTACATTAAAGTAAAGACCTGACAGAGGTGAGAGAATTGGGCATGCTGATATCTGGAGGAAAAACATTCTAACACAGCGAAGAAGGAGAGTAAAGGCCCTAAGGCCTGAGTGCTTCTAGAATATTTGAGGAAGAACAGGGAAATCAACATGGCTGGGAAAAAAAAAAAAATGAAGAGGAGAGTAGCAGAACAAAGGACAATTAAGGTATCTGGGGCTAGACATTTTAGGGACTCTTAGGAATCTTATGGGTACCACAAATAGTTTGTAGCCATCTAATAAGATGAAAGTTTATAGTTTGAACTTACCCAGCAGTACCACAGAAGAAAAGCCTGGCAATCTGTTTTTGTAAAGATTTCAGCTGATAAAACCCTACAGAGCTATTCTCTTCTGTAATACATGGGGTCACCATGAGTCATAATCAACTTGACAGCAGTGGTTTGATTTACAAAGATTCTGAAGAGATATTATTTACTGTTTATGTATGTCATAAGTACTACTAAAAATTATTTCAGAAAACTTATCACCATCAACATGGTATTATTTATTATTATTATATAATATTGTAATTATTATTAAAAATTAAGTCATAAAAATAATAGCTTGTGAAGATGTGTAAGAACTACTGTGATAGCTTTATAAACTGCCTTGATTGTGGGAATTAAATGATTCTATTATCAGTGAACTGGAGGAAGATATGCCAGGCATATCCTGTGATATGCAAGGGACACAAGTTTGCTTGCTGAAAGTGAAGAAGATTTGCAGGACTTACTGATGAAGATCAAAGATTATAGCCTTCAGTATGGATTGCACCTTAACATAAAGAAAACATAATCCCTCACAATTGGACCAAGAAGCAACATCACAATAAATGGACAAAAGATTGACCTTGTCATGGATTTCATTTTATTTATATTCACAATCAATGGCATGCAAGCAGCAGTCAAGAAATCTGACATTGTATTACACAGGGCAAATCTGCAAAAGATGTATTAAGGAAAAAAGATGTCAATTTGAAGAATAACTCAAGCCATGGTATTTTTAATTATCTCATATACATGTGAAAGCTGGACAATGAATCAGGAAGACAGAAGAAGAGTTGATGCTTTTGAATTGTGGAGTTGGCAAAGAATACTGAAAATGGACAGCCAGAAGAATGACAAATCTGTCCTGGAGGAAGTATGAATGATACTTGGAAGGGAGAATGGCAAGACTTCATCTCACCTATTTTGGTCACATTATTAGAAGGGATGATAGGAGGTGCTGAAGGAGCCAGGGCTGAGACAGAGCCATGGGAACCCATGTAAGGGCAGGCAGACAGGCCAGGCACCCAGACATGGAAGGCACGAGAGGAGCCGGAGCCAACATAAAGCTGCAGGATCCAAGAAAGGGGAGGGTGGAGAGGTTTTGAACAACTAAGGAAGCCAGCTTTGTCATATCGTGGTGGCTTGCAAACAAACTATTACTGTGAGGCTCGACACTGTGCCACTGGTGTTTCAAATGCCAGCAGGGTTTCACATGGTGCACAGATTTTTAATGCAGCTTACAGACTGAGACAGACTAGGAAGAAGGAAGAGGCCATCCACTTCTCAAAAAATTGACCAAGGAAAATCTTATGAATAGCAGAGAAATACTGTCTGATACATTACTGGGCAACGTTATGGCTAACCCAGAAACATTGTTTGATACAGGGCAGGAAAACCAGTCCCTTAGGTTGTAAGGCACTCAAAATATGAGTGAGAAAGAGCTACATCATCAGAGTAGAAGCAACCTGAATGATATGGATAAAGTAAAGCTTTCGGGACCTCCATTTGCTGATGTGACACAACTCAATTTGAGGAGAAACAGCTACAAACATCCATTAATAATCAGAACATGAAATGTACAAAGTATGCATCTAGGAAAATTGGAAGTTGTCAAAATGAAATGAAACACATAAAGATTGATATCCTAGGCATCAGTGAGCTGACATTAACCAGTTTTGACCATTTTGAATTAGATGACCATAAGATCTACTATGCCAGGAAGAACAGTTTGAAGAGGAATGGTGTAGCATTCATCACCACAAAGGATGTTTCAAGATCTGTCCTGAAGGACAATCCTGTCAGTGACAGGAAAGTATCCATACACCTACAAGGAAGACCAGTTAATGCTATGATTATTCAAATTTACACACCAACACCAAAGCCAAATATGAAGAAATTGAAGATTTTTATCAACTTCCACAGTCTGAAATTGACCAAACATGCTATCAAGATGTGTTAATTATCACTGATGAGTGGAATACAAAAGTTGGAAATAAGAATTACCAGTAGTTGGAAAATTTGGCCTTGGTATTTTGCAAGACCAACAACTTATTCATCCCAAATACCCTTTTTCAATAGCACAAACAGCAGCTATACACATGGACATCACCAGATGGAGTACATTGTTGTTGCTGTTGTTATTTGCCATGGAGTCGGACCTGACACATAGTGACCCTTCCTTGGGTTTCTGAGGCAGTATCACTACAGAAGTAGATTGCCCAACCTTCCTTCCAAGGAGTGGCTGGTGGGTATGAATAGCCAGCCTTCTGGTTAGCAGTCAATTGCCTTAGGCACTACACTACCAGAGCTTGCGTTAATCAAATTGACTACATCTGTGGCAAGAGGTAATGGAAAAGCTCAATATGTTTAACCAAAACAAGGCCAAGAGCTAATTGTGGAACAGACTATCAACTGCTCATATGAAAATTCAATGAGAGCCACAATATGACCATGAATATATCCCTCCTGAATTTAGGGACCATCTAAAGAACAGATTTGATGCATTGAACACCAATGACTGAAAACCAGAAGAATTATGGGATGACATTAAAAACATCATCCATGAAGAAAACAAGAGGTTATTAAAAAGATAAGAAAAGAAGAAAAGACCAAAATGTATGTCGGAAGACACTCTGAAATTGGCCCTTGAATGGAGATTAGCTAAAGCAAATGGGAGAAATGACAAGATAAAAGAGCTGAAAAGAAAAATTCAAAGAGAAGCTTGAGCAGACAAAGGCAATTACTATAATGAAATATGAAAAGACCTGGAGTTAGAAAACCAAAAGGGAAGAACACACTCAGCATTTCTCAAGCTGAAAGTACTGTAGAAAAAATTTAAGCCTCGAGTTGGAATATTGAAAGATTCTATGGGCAAAATATTGAATGATGCAGAAAGCATCAAGAGAAGATGGAAGGAATACACAAAGTCTTGTACCAAAAAGACCTGCTTGATCTTCATCCATTTCAGGAAATGGCATATGATCAAGAACCAATGGTTCTGAAGGAAGAAGTTGAAGCTGCACTGAAGGAACTGGTGAAGAGCAAGGGTCCAGGAATTGATGGAATACCCATTGAGATGTTTCATTAAATGGATGCCCTGCTGAACCTGCTCACTTGGTTATGCCAAGAGATTTGGAAGACAGCTACCTGGCCAACTGACTGGAAGAGATCCTTATTTGTATCCATTCCAAAGAAAGGTGACTCCTCAGAACATGGGAATTATCGAACAATATTATTAATATCACATGCAAGTAGAATCTTACTGATTGTAATCTTACTTAATTCAAAAATGGTTACAGCAATATATTGACAGAGAACTTCCAGAAATGCAAGCCAGATTCAAAAGAGGACGTTGAACGAGGGATATCATTGCTGTTGTCAGATGGATCTTGGCTCAAAGCAAGAATACCAGAAAGATGTTTACTTATGTTTTACTGACTATGCAAAGGGATTTGATTTTGTGGATCATAAAAAATTATGGGTAACATTGAGAAGAATGGGAATTCCAGAACCCTTAATTGTACTCATGACAAACCTGTACATAGACCAGGAGGCTGTTGTTCAAATGGAACAAGGGGACACTGCATGTTTAAAAATAAAAAGAAGGAAGTGCTTTAGGGTTGTATCATTTCACCATATTCATTTAATCTATATGCTGAGCAAATAATCTGAGAAGATGGACTATACAAAGAACATGGTGTTAGAACTGGAAGAAGAATCATTAAAAATCTGTGTTACGCTGATGACACAACTTTGCTTGCTGAAAGTGAGGATAACTTAAAGCACTTACTGATGAAGATTAAAGAATACATTTTGCAGTATGAATTACATCTCAATACAAAGAAAACAAAAATTCTCATAACTGGACCTTTAAGCAGCATCTAATAAATGGAGAAAAGATTGAAGTTGTCAAAGACTTCACATTGCTTGGTTCTACAATCAGTGTCAGTGGAAGCAGGAGTCAGGACATCAGACAATGTATAACGCTGGGCAAATTGGCTGCAAAGGACCTCTTTCAAGTGCTGAAGAGCAAAGATATCTCCTTGCAGACTAAGATGAGCCTGGCACAAGCCATGGTATTTTTAATCGCCTCATATGCATGAGAATAAGAAAGACCGAAGAAGAGTTGATGCTTTTGAGTTGTCGTGCTGGTGAAGAATGCTGAGAGTACCATGGACTGATAAAAGATGTAACAAATCTGTCCTGGAGGAGGTGCAGTCAGGATGCTCCTTGGAAGTAAGAATGGCCAGACTTCATCTCACCTACTTTGATCATGTTTTCAGAAGGGACCATTCCCTGGAGAAGGATGTCATGCTTGGTAAGGTTGACGGTCAACAATGAAGGGGAAGGCCCTCAACAAGATGAATTGACACAGTAGCTTCAGTGATGGACTCAAGTATAGCAAGGATAGTGGAACTGGGGTAGGACTGGGCAGTGTTTGGTTCTGCTGTGCTTAGGGTTGCTATGAGTCAGAAGCAACTGGATGGCACCTGACAACAACATTCTATGGTGAGGGATATAATGCTTGATAAAACAGAGGGTCAGTGAAAAGGGGAAGACAATGAGATAATTGACACAGTGGCTACAATGATAGGCTCAGCATAGCAAGGATTGTGTGGATGGTGTAGGACCAGGCAGAGTTTCATTCTGTTGTACATAAAGTTGGTATGAATCAGAGCCAACTTGATGGCACCTAAAAACAGCATAACATTTTTAATGAGTACATGATAATTTTGGGACAAGCTATAAACAGTAAAGAAAATGACTTACACTTCATGAACAGAAGAAAGTGCTTTCTAAAACTATCTAAAAATCATTTGATGACTAATCATGACAGAAAATAGAGGGAAAATATTCATATTTATAAATTGTGTTTTCTTTTACAATTAAAATTGTAAATGAGAGAGACAAATCTAAGAAACTTCCCTTTCCTAGAAAAGAATTCATAACAGATTATTGAATACCAATTTCCTATAGGGAGAAAGAAGTGGGAAGAGAGGAGTGGCTGTTTTGTTTGATATTTTCTGAATGATTTGAAATTTACATTTCTATACTTTATAATTGTGAACATCAATAAAGGTTATCTGATAGGAAAATTATGATACATTTTTTATATTTAATTCTTTGTAGCCACTACATTTTAGGTAAGTAAATGTCATATTACAAAAATAAAATTATAACTGTAGTCTTGACATGAGTATTTTGTGAGAAATAACAAGAAAAAATTAAACTTTTCAGAACATTTCAACTAAAGGCAAATATGCACCAACAAATTAGTCTTTGGACATTTCCTGAATTCTCAAGAAATGTTAGAGTTGACAGAGCAAATGTGAATGGATCCAGAATGTGCAGTAAATGCCTATCATGAAATAAATACCCCCACAGCTCAAAGAATTAGAAAAAACATGGGAAATTTTAATTTTTTTAATAATATAATCTTTCTTTAAATTCCATAGGACATCATCTTTTTCACTGCCTTTATTAGCTCACTATTGTATCAAGAAAAATCATCATTTAATACGTCTGAGTTTCAGTTTCTCATCTGTAAAATGAGTATGGTAACACCTAACTTTCAGAGTTGTAGTGGGGATGCAAAACGATGTCAGTAAAGCACACAGCATACCACATGAAGCAAAGTGCTCAATAGCTTTTTAACAAATTAAATCAAACTTCAAATGAGTGCCTGAGTACCCACAGCTTGTTAATAATAAAACTAGAGTTAGAATTGCTGATTGAGTTCCACATTTTTTCCCAAGTAGCATGCTTGTGTAAATAATGTGCACACTCATATAATGGGTGGCAATGACAAAATTATGCAAAAAAGTTCTGGATGGTGCACTCATGCCTGTACTGCGGATGTCTCACGACATTTCCAGAAGTGAATTTCAGCCTCATTCACCCTCATTCAATAGTATGAAAATGTTACTTTTAATCATATTTGTATAATAAAGGTATAAGCCAAACTCAAGAAGTCATGAATTGAGTTTGGTCTTGTAGCATAGTGCCTAAGGCACTTGACTGCTAACCAAAAGGCTGGCAGTTCAAACCCACCAGCCACTCCTCAGAAGGAAGGTTGGGCAATCCTACTTCCGTAGTGATACTGCCTCGGAAACCCAAGTAGGGGTCGCTATGAGTCGGGGCCAACTCGACGGCAAATAACAACAACAACAACAATATACCAATAATTGGAAAATAAGCAATTGAAACTGTGTATTTTCTCTGAGGTAGTTTGTGGCTGGGCTTGCGAGCACTGGAGTTCTTTGAAGCTAGTCTGCACCCAGGTACATCATGCTGAAGATGGGCAGAGGGTTGGATGGAGGGCTACACATGAAGATGCCACAGAACGAGCTAGTCCCAGGGTGGTCAGGTATTTTTGCCCGCTCCCATCCAGGTCTCACAGTGCTAGTCCCACATGAAGCCAAGTGGCAGATGGTGCAAGTGTGGGGACACACTGCCCCAGCCCCACAGGGCCTCCAAGTAGCCAGTCATATCTATCTCAATGCAACAAGGCATGGGTGACCACTCTGTGCCTGTCATTCTCAGGTCCACCCTATGGCGTTTGAATGGATGAAAGATTCAAACAACCTGAGGTCAGTGGCCATCCATCCAGATGGTGGGGTAATATGCACGTCATGGTTGCAATGAACAGGCCTCACCTGCCTGAGTGGCTTCTCTTTCCCAGGGAGGTCAGACTCATGCACTTCTTGAGGTGGGTCTGGCCACCTGGTGAAAATTTTCCAGAGCAGAAAATATTATTTCTTCCTGCATTGGAGAAAGCTGTTTGCAGAGCAGGGAAGCGATCTTGCTGGTAGAAGGGCTGCTATAGAAACTTGAGGATATACTGGTGACAATCTCCTGCTGGGAACCAAACTTTTGCATCAGCAGGCACCAAGGTGAAGACTTAACATTAAATCCATCAGACAGAAAAAAGTTGAAACTGAAGTCAGCAACATGTAAAAAAGTATTGCTAAAGCACACTTATAAAATCACCACTGGGGAAGAGGTCGTATGGTATGCAAAAAGTTTATAAACAGGAGTGTTATTTGCATGAAAATATGGAACTTTTTCTATTGTGCCATGAATATAACTTCAGGTGGTGAATAATGGCTCATATTGGCTTGTACTGGCTCATGAGAGTCAACTGTACCTAACTCTTTCCAACTCTCCATCTGGTGGCTTGAAATCATATTTGTAACTTGAAATCAACCATGGTGGAAATATTCATACCACAGAAATTAGCAAATGTCACAAATCAGAGTATTTGTTTATATTGTTGTTGTTAGGTGCTGTTGAGTCGGTTCCAACTTGTAGAAATCCTATGTTCAACAGAACAAAACACTGCCCTGTCCTGTGCCAGCCTCACAATCCTTATAGGGGAGCCAATTATTCAATATTCACTATTACACAAGTGACCTAGGTCTGCAGATCTAAATAGAGAGCACAGGTGATATCTATTTTTTAATATGTGACTGTGAAGCAGACATCACCTCTTTGAGAGGCCACTGAGGATTTCAAGTCATGATTTCAAGTCATGAGGTTACATTAATTGTTAATGGGTACTTAATTACCTTGGAGCAACTTCCAAAATAGGTGGTTCTCACTCCGTAGGTCACTGAATATCTTTTTTTTTTTTTTTATTCTTATACTATTTGTTTTCTGAACACCGCTCTTTCCTGTATTTCTTCAAGGCAGAATAAAAGGCTTAAAATAAGAGCATTGATTTTTTTTTCCCCCCATCACTTTCATGTTGGCAGTTCAGTGAAGCTTCCCCCTAGGCAGAATTAATTGCTCAGGTCCCTGTGCTCCCAAGCATTTTGCTCAAACTGTAATATTGCACTTATCACATTGTGTTACTGTCAGATTTCTCCTGCCTCTCTTCTTGGCAGGACTGTGAGCTGCTCAAAGACAAGGATCAAGTGTCTCATGTACCTTTT
This sequence comes from Orycteropus afer afer, assembly GCF_000298275.1. Classification (NCBI taxonomy): domain Eukaryota; kingdom Metazoa; phylum Chordata; class Mammalia; order Tubulidentata; family Orycteropodidae; genus Orycteropus; species Orycteropus afer. Next base: position 348,313 of record NW_006921896.1, read on the forward strand.
CACCAGAAGCACCTAAAATGCTACCTGGAACACAATAGTCACTCCATTACAAATTAATGGACTTGAGCGGGTTCAGAAGAAAATAGATGACTCTAGCTTCTTTGTTATATATAGTTATCCCTTAATTTTAAAAGGATGAATTTTGAAAGCTAACTATAAAGTATTTTTTTCAGGTCAAGACAAATATCAAGTCATATAATGAATATGATGGACAAGTTAAAAAAAAAAAAAAGTAGAGTAAGTGCATCAGAAATTTTTATGTGTTACCAGGTACTGCCATACCATAATGAAAATGTCTGGTGTTATAATATATAATCATTGAGTGATGTTGCCTTAATACCACATCAAAATCAGCAGTTCTCAACCCATTAAACTCTGTTGTTGCTGTTAGATATAGTCAAGTAGGCCTTGGACTAATGGTGACTCCTGGCACAACGGAACCAAACACTGCCCCATCCTGTGCCATCCCCACGATCAGTTGCAGATCAGACTCTTGTGATTCATGGGGTTTTTGAGGACTGAATTTTGGTAGTAGATTTTGGAAGTAGATTGCCAGGTCTGTCATTTGGTGACATGAGTTTCCTAATTATAGATGACTCTTGGGAAAGTTCAGAAAAAGACAAAGTGCAAGCTAACATATATTTACATGAAAGTCAAATTCCTGGAAAATTCAATGTGTATTAAAGTTGTGCATGTCTATATAAAGTAGAGTTAGGCTCTAAGGCTAGGTAATTATAAAAGTTGTACAGATTATAAATATGAGTCTTGGCAAAAACATTTGAAAGCTATGCTCAATATGGATCAATTCTTCATGATGTAGACTTTACCTCTATATTGTAGTATGTTTCTCTCTATTTCTCTTTTCATAGTTAACAGATGTTTATTGAACTCTACTTCATTCAAAGGAGCTCTGGTGGTTTACTGTCTAAGGCATTTGATTGCTAACCACAAGCCCACTAGCCACTCCTCAGAAGGAAGTTTGGGCAATCTACTTCTGTAGTGACACAGCTTTGGAAACCCAAAATGGGGTCGCTATGTGTCCCTATGGGAGCTCTGGTAGCATAGTGGCTAAGACACTTGCCTGCTAACCAGACGGCTGGCGGTTCAAACCCACCAGCCACTCTTCGGAAGGAAGGTTGGGCAATCCTACTTCCGTAGTGATACTGCCTCGGAAACCCAAGGAGGGGTCGCTATGAGTCGGGGCCGACTCGACGGCACATAACAACAACAACAACAATGTGTCCCTATGCTGGATCTGGAAAGGGAACAGCCATGATGGGCCATGTAGGATGTCTCTTATACTTGACACCCACCCACTAACTACTGGGAAACCACCAATCTCTGCTCTAGTACTGTGACAATAAAATTCTCACTATATTTCAAACAGTCCTTAGTGTTTCATGACTACTGGCCTAAGTTTTCAGAGTCTGTATAACCTTTCAGGGAAACTGAGATAGTCATACCTACCTTACCTAAATCCCAAGATTGATGTGAGATGTAAATGAGAACAATGTTTCCAAAAGCCCATTACAAACTGTTAACATGGCAAATACAAAAGGATTATTCTGTCTGCTGAGACTAAGCTTGTAGTGAATTTGGAATTTTCCAGCATCCCCATAACTTTGAGACATTTATCACTGCTTCAGTAATCCTCCAATATACTGTTTCCTCATACATGCTTACCCAGAGTCATGACTGAGTGAACTTAGTATCTCACCTTCATCTTTTACTTTAATATTTAAAAGTTACCTAAATATGAACTATAATATCATATAAGCTAGTTGGTACTACCACCTAGTGACTTATATTAACCAATCAGATACCAAACCCAAACCAAACCCACTACCATAGAGTCGATTCTGACTTACAGCAATCCTGCAGAACACAGCAGAACCGTAAATCTTTATGGAAGGAGCCTGCCAAATCTTTCTCCCATGGAGTGGCCTGATGGGTTAGCACTAGGAACCTTTTGGTTAGCAGTCAAATGCTTTAACCACTGCACTACCAGAGCGCCTTAACCAATCAGACAACTCAATAAAACTTAGCTATCCAGATATTTAAACAAATTAAGTGCATGTTGTTGTTGTTAGGTGCCGTCGAGTCATTTCCGACTCATAGCGACCCCATGCACAGCAGAACGAAACACTGCCCGATCCCACACCAGCTCCACGATCCCTGCTATACTTGAGCCCATCATCACAAGCACCATGTCAATCCATCTCATTTAAGGCCTACCCCTTTGTTGTCGACCCTCCACCTTACCAAGCATGACATCCTTCTCCAAGGAATGGTCCCTTCTGACAACATGACCAAAATAGGTGAGACGAAGTCTGGCCATTCTCGCTTCCAAGGAGCATTTCGGGTGCACTTCCTCCAGGACAGATCTGTTAGTTCTTTTAGCAGTCCATGGTACTTTCAGCATTCTTTGCCAGCACCACAACTCAAAAGCATCAACTCTTCGTTGGTCTTCCTTATTCATTGTCCAGCTCTCACGCATACGAGGTGACTGGAAATATCATGGCTTGTATCAGGTGCACCTTAGTTAGTCCTCAAGGAGACATCCTTGCTCCTCAGCACTTGAAACAGTTCCTTGGGTTGACTTTCCCAATGCTACACATCCTCTAATGATGGAGCTCTGGTGGCGTAGTGCCTAAGGCACTTGACTGCTCACCTGAAGGCTGATGGTTCAAACACAACAGCCACTCCTCACAAGGAAGATGGGGCAATCTACTTCTGTAGAGATACTGCCTCGGAAACCCAAGGAGGGGTCACTATGAGTCAGGTCCAACTCTATAGCACATAACAACAACAACTTTGAGACAGGATGGAGAAGAAGAGGGTGAACTTCAAATTCCCATACTTTCAGAACATTTCTCAGCCAAATTAAGTGCATAAATATCTAATTTTCTGAAAGTAGCATTTACCTCTCACTTACATGAAGATATGTTGTGCTGAAGCTGCTATTGATATTTCTTGTAAAAATAGCCGACCCTTAGCACATTGTTGCATAACTGCTTTGCAGCATTAAATTATTCATTATTAATATTTAAAAATATTTTAACTATTTCTGGTAAATCTTGATACCCATATTAGAATTTCTTTGTCTGTATCATGAGAGAAAGGGAGTCTTTGGTGCCATGACATGCAGATTGATTCTGGATTTATTCAGAGTTGGCCAGGATGTCTTGGCTCAAGTATTCAAACAACTTGATCACAGTGACAGTGAATAAGGAGTTAGAGTCTTGAACAAAGTGTCATAAATCTTATTTTATTCCTGACATGTTTCCCTTCCTCTTACTCAAGGAGTAATTGGGTGTAGAAACAGTGGAGATTTGTGTTCTGTGCTGTGAAGTCCATCTGAGGTGAATGCATTGCAGTAATGCCAGGCCCATGGCACAGGAGCAGGACTCAATACGTGAAGGGAGACCCAAAACCTGCCTGCCATTTAAAGCAAGTGGCTCAAGAGATCACTCCACTGAAAGGGTCAATGATGAAAAAGCAAACTTCTGTTTGCTCCCAACATTTCATATACCTAGACTGTAAATTTAATTACATTTTTTTTCTTCTTTTATCATGATTTTAGCCAATGATAGTTGAGAAAAAATTCTGTAATCCCATTTATATGAAATATCTAAAATATACAAATGTACAGAGACAAAGATTATTAGTGGTTATCAGAAGTGAGAGGGAAGGAGAAAGGAGGACTGAATGCTTAGGGACGCTGACCTTCTGTCAGGTGATTGTAGAAGTTGGGAATGGATAAGGATGATGGCTGAACAACATGATAAACACAAGCAATGTTGCTGAACTATACGTGTGAAGATTGTTGAAATGTCAAATGTTTTGCTACATATATATTTACCACAATAAAAATAAATAAAGATTTTTTTTTTTTTTTAAGGATGAAACAAAATAAAAAACCTGGATTTCCCTAATGGTTCAATTTTCTTTTTACTTTTTACTCTCGTTCACCAAAAGAGAGCCAGGTCCCTCTCTTGTGTGCTTTTAGCACCCTATGCCACTCTTTGGAACTGTTTATCACAATGACAAAGAATTTTTGGCTGAACGTCTGCAACCCTGATAGAATGAAGGCAACATAAGAGTAGGGACACATTGGCCTTGACTACATCTCTTTCCTGAGAACTTCACATCATGTCTTTTTGTTCAAGTAGGTATTAAAAATGATATTTATTGAAGGAAAAATAAATGAATAAAGGCCCTAAGATTTGCTTTTAAATTACTGTTTCTCTATATATCTATATTTAATTGAAACTACATAAAAAAGTCTATCTTTAGCACTGTTGTTGTTGTTATGTGCTGTCAGGTCGGACCCAACTCATAGTGACTGCTCCTTGGGTTTCTGGGGCAGTATCACCATGGAAGTAGATTGCCCCATCTTCCTTCTGAGAAGTGGCTGGTGGGTTTCAACTGCCAGCCTTCTGGTTAAGAGTCAAGTGCCTTAGGCACTACCCTACCAGAGCTCTACCCTGGATTTAGGCCTATTAACCCATCTCTTTTACTAATGAGCTATTAAAACCTCTAAATCAATTGATCTCTCTGTTGCTCAGTTTTCTTATTTGTGAAATTAGAATATCACAGCAAAAGACTGATAACTTTTCATTCTTCCTTCTATTAACTGTGATTTATTTCCATTCTATATATCTTCATTCTATATATCAGCAAACAAACAAAACATTACATAGCATTGACCCTAGAGTGATCAGACCCTTGGTCTTTAAAAAGCCATTTACAGGACACCATTGCCATTACCCATCTGTTCCCAAAGATATGTTCTCAGAGCTCTTTTTGAGTAGTAATTTTCTTAGAATTCTAAGATATTTCAGCCTTACAGTCTAAGATCAAAATGAAGAAAATTGGATACAGAAAAAGCATAATTCCTTTTAAGCAAGCTACTATTTAATATTTTAGATTAAAATCTGGAATTATAATGCAACAATAAAATCATCTAAGTGCTGATTATTAGTTGAATAGGAAAGATGATCACATAGCCTTCTGAGCTAATAATTTGTAAGAGAGCCCACAGATTCAATAGTTTAAGTACTCTTTTCATATGTGATCAATGTAATCTTCTTATTCATTTTAATGATGATATTAACATTAGGCTGTCTGAATCCTTTGATTCACTGCTAATTATCAGACCTGCTCAGCAGATGCCCACGACTGCATTCATAGATATAATTATGTGAACATTTTCTTCAGCAGTCAAGGCCGTAAGTTTAAAATATAGATAAAATAGAAGCATTGGGAAATCATTTCCTTTTTTTTTTTTTTTTTTTCCAAAATCAGGTGTTTGCTTTATTTGCATAATTGAAAAAAAATCTATTCAATAATGTATTGTTAACTGCTTTGTCTTTATACAATCTCATTTTTTTTTTTTCTACTTATATTTTCTGGCATTCTCCAAATGTTCTACAAAGGGTGCATAAACTTGCAATCTCTTACCCGTACTCTTGCTTCACAAAGAACAATTCTTAGCACTCCCTCACAGTCACCACATCCGGGTCCTTAACATCACACAAATTCCTACAGAGCTGAACCACCCTAGCGTTTGCTTAGTGGACACATTATACAAAGTAGTCATGGATCAAGGGGAGAACCTAAACTGCTAACAGTGGACGTCAACCCTGGGCCTGTGATGGTGACCCATTCTGAATGAAATCAGTAGGTTGAAACAAATTCTATCAGGGAGGGAACAATTACTGTTTTCTCATTAGACTAGATATGTATTTTGTATACAAATCTTTTTCCCTCCCTCATAATGCCTCTGATAATGCTTCCATTTGTGGAATTTCTTATTCATCATTGTGTAAACCACATAATATGACTTCTGACCAAGGAAATGATTCTATAGTAAACAAAGTGCAGCAAAACTTTCCATCTTTCAGTATATGCTATACATGCTATGCATAGTGACTTCCTTCCAAAGAGTATAGTATGACCAGGAGGAAGAGGAAATAAATTCACAGTGGAGACACTTGACAAACACTACTTCAGCCAGATGATCAAGGTTAACATCAACAGCATAAGTCATGTGGATATTAGGCCCCCTTGATATGATATAACACTTTATCTCTGGGGTTTCTCAAAAACCCTTAAATCTAGTCTAATAATAATAACTAAAAAATCAGAAAAATTACAATTGAGAAGCATTCTACAAAATTCTTGACCAGTACTGACAGCTGTCAAGATCAATAAAATTAAAGAAAACCTGAGAAACTGCCACAGCCAAGAAATCCCTAAAAAGACATGATAATTGAATGTAATGAGGTATCCTAGATAGGATCCTGCATGAGATTCTAAAACAGAAATAAGGCATTAGGTAAAAATTTTTAAAAAGTGAAGTACAGTATTGATGTTAGTTAATAATAATGGATTGATATTGATGTTAATAATAGTAAAACTAGGTATGAGAATTTTGCACTATATTTTCAATTTTTTGGCAAATCTAAAACAATTTGAACATAAGTTTATTTAAAACCACAACTATTACTTAGATCACTCTGTCAAAATAGAAATGTGTCTATTCCAGACTGTTAGGTTAAAAAAGTAGATTTAAAAGAGCACTATGGTGAAAATCAATGATAATGTTTTAGAATTTTCTATAAAATTTTTTAGGAATATTTACGAATGACTCCAAATTCCTAGAAATACACTTTTGCAGATATTTCAATTCTGTCACTGTTTTGTCACATTAACTCAGATCTCTGTGAAGCTGAGTATCATTTTACTCTATATTAATATATTTGTCAATTCATTCACAGAAGCATCAGTTTTTGAGTGATTTTATGTACCTCGTAATCTATAATAGCTAGTGACATTTTAGGACATTTTAAAAATTTATGTTCTAAGATCATAAATAATGTTGTAGTACAATTTACTTATTATCATTATAAATGGAGGGAAAAAGTACAACTGAAGTTGGTACCCCTTCTTCTTTGTAACATCAATATATCTGTGTTATTAACATACAACTGTACATAAATCTGTGTGCCTCTTGTAAATACCAGTACTTTGAATCTTAGCCACATGAACTGTTAATAGCTCCATCAATTCCACCAGGCCAGAAGTCAGTCAGTATCCATAAACATGCTAAATTTTTACTAAGTATAGGTAAACCTCCCAACAAAGCATAAATCACCAAATCAATTATAAAGCTGAGTGGCCATTCAAATCTTTTTGAAAATGGAGTGAAGAATAAGTTAATAAATTAAAATTTTGAATGCTTAGATTGTTTAAGCACTAGAACAATTTGAAGATTATGAAATTAACATTTCTCAAACTTTTACCTTTAGAATTCCTAATTTCTTAGGAAAAAATGTAATTTTATGAAAACGTATATGCTACTTAGGTATGCATCTCTGTATAATATTTAATCAACTTTCACAAAACAGCAAAAAAATTAACAGAATATAAAATAACTGAAGAGAGATTAATTTTAGTATTGTATCCCACAAGAGGATAAGCAAATATTATACAAAATAAAGGTAAGAAATAATTATGCCTAAGGCACTTGACTGCTAACCAGAAAGCTGGTGGTTCAAACCCACCAACCGCTCCTTGGAAGGAAGGTTGAACAATCTACTTCCATAGTATACTGCCTCGGAAATCCAAGGAGGGGTCGTTATGAGTAGGGTCCGACTTGACGGCACATAACAATAACAACAGTATATCAAATAGAATGGGACTTATTCAACTGCAGTAATAAACTAGAAATGATATAAAGATAAATGTGAAATTTTCAATTACATGCACTCAGATGACAATATTTTAAAAATGTTATTATGTGCTGTGGAGTCAGACCCGACTCATAGCGATCCCTCCTTGGGTTTCTGAGGCAGTAATGGGCTTACTTATTTCTGTAAGATGCTTTTCCCATAATGCTTAGATATGATTACTTGGCTGTTCGTTTGGGAAGGTGAAGGCATAATTCAAGAGGGAGCTAATCTTTCCTCTACAGAGTCAAAGATCACTATTATGAACAAAACAGATCTTTATCTTGGGAGAAAATTAACACAACTTTCTTAGGTTTTGTCAACACATATAGAGAAGTTTGAAAAGTTACTGAAATCTTTAACAACTCAAACAAGCAGCTTATCTTGCACTCAAATCAGTTGTTTGAATTAGACATTTTATCTTTGATTCTCAACTCCATGCTTGAAATCATTTCCTAACATCAGGTTCTTGAGTCGACATCAATCCTAAATGCCAACTTCTGGTTCTTGCTAGATCTGGTTACTCTCTGGCTTCTTGGTATTCTTAGATGGTATGTCCTTTTAGTATTCCATGAGATATTACCCTGTTCTGAATCTCCTATCCTAGAAAAGAAACAAATCAATTTCAGTATCTTTTCCTAAGAACAGAATAAAATGTGGATGAAGGATAGATAATTCAAACCTTTAATATCAGAAAATGATATTACAGAATATACTGGCATGACTACTTGAGAAAAAAGATCAGCATAATTTTGACAGGTTAGCAATTTTTCTGGAGAACTTAGAAATTAGCATCAAGGACATGTTTTAGTTTGTGTGGATGACTTATAACATTATGTTTAAATAAAATATAAAGTGAAAACAATGGTTTTCTTATTTCATGGCTAAAGGTAAATCATACTAAAGTGTTCCAGGAACACAGCACTGAAGAGGAAATATTGATATTGCTTTCTTTGGTCTACATTCTAAAAAAAAAATTACATATTACCTAGGCATCTCTATAGAAGTCTCTTGAAAATAAGTGGTAATTCAGAGTTGAGTGGATCAAGAATAGTGCACATTCCTAAATTTAAGATAAAGAATAAGGATACTAGTAGCAAAGAAGAAAGTGAAGGGAATAAGGATTCAGAAGAGAATAAATACAGTCCCAGATTTTTAAGAGGGAAAGAGTAGCTTTGGGCTGTTTCTCAATGTTTTAGACTTTGGAAAAAGGTACTTAAAGGAGATATTTAGGAGCTTTTACTATGTACTGAAGGGGTGCACTTATGGTGCTGTTATTAATTATTTGATTGCTAACCAAAATGTTGGTAGTCCAAATACACCCGCCACTCCATTGGAGAAAGATGAGGTAGTCTGCTTCCGTAAAGGTTTATAGCAGTGGAAACCCCATGGAGCAGTTCTTTCTATTGCGTGGGATTGCTATGAGTCAGAAATGATTCAATGGCAGTGGTTTTGGCTATGTATTACACATGACTTAATTCCTGCCTTGCTCACTTCTAAGGAAAGTAAAAAATTACTTCAGGTATCACATGCGTCTTTGGACAAGGTGGAACTTATTGAGCACTTCCAATCAAAATAGAGGACAAATAAGTGTCTCTCACCAGATATTGTTTTGAAGTGATTTTTTTTTCCCTCTGGATAAGCGAAATAATTATTAATATGACATACAATTCTAGATATTCTGATTTCCAAAGGCCGGCATAGCTAACAATGCATATTAATTTGATCAGAGATATTACTCTAATTCATTCAAGCCCATTGGAACCAAAGCATGTTGGCTCCAGGACCATAAATCTTAAACACAACTCTGAAACAACTGGCTATCATCTGCTACTTTGAGCTATCAAATAGAACATGGGCAAAATTTTAAGAAAGGACACTTTAATTGGTAACCAAATATGTAGAGATAGCATCATACATTCATTTGTAACAGTAGCCAAAATACTTATTTCCTAGCTTGACCATGGAGACAGCTATCAGCGTACATTTACAAGTTCAGAAATTAATAAATAATTTGCATTGTTGTTGTTGTTGTTAAGTGCCGTGGAGTCGTTTCCGACTCATAGCGACCCCATGCACAGCAGAATGAAACACTACCCGATCCCGCACCAGCCCCACAATCCCTGCTATACTTGAGCCCATCATCGCAGCCACCGTATCAATCCATCTCCTTGAAGGCCTTCCCCTCTTT
>NW_006921896.1:359891-363769 GCF_000298275.1 Orycteropus afer afer
CTTCCCATAATTCATCTGGCTTTCGGTCATTGGTGTTCAATGCATCAAATCTATTCTTTAGATGATCTCTAAATTCAGGAGGGAATAATTTGCATATATTTGCTTAATAAAGCATTATGTTGTTATGTGCCATCGAGTCAGACTTGACTCATAGCAACCCCTCTTTGAGTTTCTGAGGCAGTATCACTAGGAAGTAGATCGCCCAATCTTTTTTCCAAGGTGTGGATGATGAGTTTGAACCACCAGCCTTCTGGTTAACAGTCAAGTGCCTTAGGCACTACGACACCAGAGCTCCTAATAAGACATCATAGATTATATTATTTCTCATCAAATCATATCATAAAACCACAGAAACACAGACTTGAAGAATCTTAGACAGCCTTATCCTTATCATCTTTGCAATTACTATCATTATATTTGGTTAATGGTCTAAAGGCAGTGATAATATCCCTTACAATTTTAAAGCTGTAAAAATTTTGGAAAAAAACTGCATGTATCTATGAATGACCTGCCTTAAAATTTTCACTTTTCTTGTCACTATTTTATTTCTTCTTTTATGTTTTTATGTTGGTTCATTAGACACCAAGGTCTTTTAGTGTCTCAAAAATGCTACGTGTCATGAAGACATTTTATAAATGGCACATTTGCTCCAGTGGCTGTGCTTAGGAAAATACCTCTTAGTACAGTTTATGAGATTCTCACTAATGCAGACTGGCAAAAAGATGCTGTCACCAAAAGGTATTCATTACATTTCAGGAAGACAAGATTAAGTCAGATGAAGGAGACCAATTTCATGACACTTTACACAAAAGAAATGTCCCTGGAGATAGATGGCTGAGATCAGTAAAATGTATGCTATAATTAAAATTGTAACCACAGGTTCATTATTTTCTAGACACCACAAGCTACATTCATTGACTAGGTGGAATTTCAAATTAGCCAAGTACCATAATCAAAATGAGGAGAGTTATAATTAAATATGCTCACTAGTGAGGGTCACCAAGTAAGATAAAACCAGATTCTGTCTGCTGCTGCAATGCTTCAAATGATTAAAAACAAAATTGTGATGCAACAAATTAAACTAAATGCCTAAGGCATTTGACTGCTAACCAGAAGGCTGGTGATTCAAACCCATCAGCAGCTCCTCGGAAGGAAGATTGGGCAATCTACTTCCATAGTGATACTTCATACTTCCATAGTGACCCAAGGAGGGGTCGCTATGAGTTGGGTCCGACTCCAAGGCACATAATAACAACAACAATATTGCCTTTAGTGGTTTACTATTCCAGAATCCTTAAGGTATTAGGGAGGAATAAGCAAGCTCTGGTGGCGTAGTTGATTAGGCAATTAGCTGCTAACCAGGAGGTCAGTGGTTCAAACCACCAGTCTTTCTGGCAGAAAGAAAATGGAACAATCTCTTTCCATAAAGATTTATAGCCTCGGAAACCCAATGGGGGTCATTATGAGTCTAAATCTACTTGATGGCAGTGAGTTTGATTTTGTTGAAAGTGTGTAACATGCTTATTTTAACTCCTTCTTTGAATGAAGTTTAGCAGAGAAGTTTGTTATACACATATGTAACTCTCTCTCTCTCTATATATATATATATTTATATATATATACACATATAAAACCTACTATATCTATTGAGAGTATGAATGGTATGAATGGACAGAAAACATCAATGGTTATAAGCATGAACACTCTTCCTTTTGTCAACTTACTTACTTTGTTTTTGTTTTTTTCCCTGTCAGTAGGAGGAGTATATTTTTTGAAGAAAGGAAAATGGTCAGAGTTATTCACATCATCAAATAATTTTATGCTTGAAGTGTCAAGTAAATCCATCCACATACCCTCTGCTAGACTCAATAAAATTACTGATTAAAAAGTTGCCTAGCTGCAAAAAACTATTCCAGTGGAAAACTTAGAGAAGAGGAAGGAGGTAACAAATAAAGAAAAAGTTATCTATTGCAAGACTAAGCAAGTTAAATTTCTAAGCCCAATAAAAAATAAAAAAAACTATGAAGGGATGATTTTCTCTTTCTCCATGTGACTGGTTTTCTTCTTAAGACAACTGAAATGTATTTTAATTGTAATCAGTTGTTGTGCAGTCAGTTCCAACTCACGAAGACCCTATGTATTTCAGAGTAGAATTGTATTCCAAAGACTTTTCATGGTTCTGACTTTTTGGAAGCAGATCTGTTCAGCTCTTTTGCGTCATCATTTCTTACATTTACATTCCATTCACATTAGCTACTCTCCATTCCGAAGCAAGTTTCAGAGTCTCTTCTGACATCTTTTTGGGTCTTTTCTTCATTTCCTGTCTTTTTAATAACCTTTTGCTTTCTTCATGTATTATGTTCTTGATGTCATCCCACAACTCATCTGGTATTTTTCGGTTATTGGTGTTCAATACACCAAATCCATTTTTCAGATAATCTCTAAATTCAGGTTCGCATAACTCAAGATCATATTTTGGCTATTGTGGGTAGTTTTAATTTTCTTCAAGTTCAATTTGAACATCCATATGAGCAATTTATGGTTTGTTCCACAGTCAGCTCCTGGCCTTGTTCTCACTGATGATATTGACCTTCTCCATCTTCTCTCCACAGATTAGTTGATTTGACTCATTTGCCCTCTATGTGGTAAGGTCCATATATATCATTGCTATTTATGTTGTTGAAAAAGGCATTTGCAATAAAAAACTCGTTTGTCTTGAAAAATTCTATCATGAAATCTCCATCATAATTTCTTTCATGAAGGTCATATTTTCCAACTACAAATGCTTATTATTTGTTTCCAACTTTCTCATTTCAATCATCAGTAATCATCAATGCATGTTGATTGCATGCTTGGTCTATTTCAGACTACAGAAGTTGGTAAGACGGATTTAATTTTACTTGCATCTGAAATCAATACCCACGGAAGCAGCAGTCATGAAATAAAATGATGTATTACACTGGACAAAGACCTCTTTCAAGTGTTAAAGAGCAAATATGTCACTTTGAAGACTAAAGTGCACCTAACCCAAGCCATGGTATTTTCAATCCCTTTGTATACATGCAAAAGCTAGGTAATGAATAAAAACCAAAAAAACAAATTCACTGCCATTGAGTCACATCCAACTCAAAGCAACCCTTCCTTGCGTTTCCGAGACAGTATCACTACAGAAGTAGATTGTCCAACCTTCCTTCTGAGGTGTGGCTGGTGAGTTTGAACCGTCAGCCTTCTGGATAGCAGTCAAATGCCTTAGGTACTATGCCACCAGATCTCCTGATAATGAATAAAGAAGACTGTAAAATAATTGATGCATTTACATTTTGGTGTTGGTGAAGAATACTGAATATACTATGTGCTGGCAGAAGAATGAGCAAATCTGTCTTTGAAGAACCACTGGAATGCTCCTTAGACTTGAGAATGGTCAAATTTTGCCTCTCATACTTGGGTCTCATTGTCAGAAAGGACCAGTCTCTGGAGAAGGATATAATTCCTTGTAAAGTAGATGGTCAGCAAAAAAGGGGAAAAGACACTCAACAAGATGAATTGACACAGTGGTTGCAGTGATGGGCTCAAGCACAATAATAACTGTGAAGATGTTTCATTCTGTTGTACATAGGGTCCCTATGAGTCAGAACTGACTTCCCAGCACCTGCCAACAACACCCTTGGCCCAAACTACCTACTTCTCATTTCCTTCTCAGGTCCATTCTAATGTTACCACATGGGTTTCCCCAGATGAACACATTCAAATATAAGCAACTCAAAAGATAGGGAGATATTTAACCATGTGGGACTATGCTTGACCAATAAAAGGCAGAATTCCTAAATAATATCTGTTACTCCTGTCTCTGGAACACACAATCTTTTCTTTATTTTTTT
>NW_006921896.1:384886-388712 GCF_000298275.1 Orycteropus afer afer
AGTGCCTCCAGTGCAGCATCCATTTCCTGAAATATCTCAATGGGTATTCCATCAATTCCCAGAGCTTGTTCTTCCCCAATTCCTTCATTGCAGCTTTGACTTCCTCCTTCAGTACCATTGGTTTTAGATCATATGCCACCTCCTGAAATGGTTGAAGATCGACTAATTCTTTTTGGTACAGTGACTCTGTGTATTCCTTCCATCTTCTTTTGATGTTCCCTGTATCATTCAATGTTTTGCCCTTAGAATCTGTCAATATTGCAACTCGAGGCTTAAATTTTTCCTCAATTCTCTCAGCTTGAGAAATGCTGAGTGTGTTCTTCCCTTTTGGTTTTCAAACTCCAGGTCTTTGCACATTTCATTATAGTAATTGGCTTTGTCTTCTTGATCTGCTCTTTGAAATCTTTGGTTCAATTCTTTTATCTTATAATTTCTTCCATTTGTTTAGCCACTCTCCTCTCAAGGGCCAGTTTCAGAGTCTCTTCCATCATCCATTTTGGTCTTCTGTTCTTTTGTTGTCATTTTAGTGACCTCTTGCTTTCTTCATGGATGATGCTCTTGATGTCATCCCACAATGCATCTGGTTTCTGGTCATTAGTGTTCACTGCATCAAATCTATTCTTTAGATGGTCTCTAAATTCAGGAGGGATATGGGGCAATCTACTTCTGTAGTGATACTGCCTCGGAAACCCAAGGAGGGGTCGCTATGAGTTGGGGCCAACTCGAGGGCACATAACAACAACAACAACAACAATATTCTAGATCATATTTTGGCTCTGTGGACTTGATTTAATTGTCTCTAACTTCAAGTTGAACTTGCATATGACCAGTTGATGGTCTGTTCCACAATCAGCTCCTGGTCTGGTTTTGGCTGAAGATATTGAGCAGCCAGGTAAAGCCTGGGTGGTACGAATGTTTAATTGCTGTACTACTCACTGAAAAGTTTGTGGTTCAAAACCAGTTAGAGTTTGTTTGGAAGACAATCCTCACAATCTGCTTCTGAAAGTTCACAGCCTTGAAAAGCTTATATGGAGAGGATTTCTATTTTGCACACATGGAGTCTCCATAAGTCAGAACTAATTCTATGGCAACTAGGTTGGGTTTTTTGTTGTTATTTAGATGCTTGAAAGCCAGGAGTGTTACAGATAAAAGCAAATCAGCACTCTGTTACTGAATATAATGTAATTTACTATAAATGAATGGAAAATTTAGGATTCTATTTAAGACATCAATGTCTCAAAAATTTATTTGGTGAATGAGATTCTGAGGTTCCTATTCATCTTCAGTTACACTGACAACAGTGTCTGGAGGCTAAGGGCCAGTACCAGGACATGAGATTCCAGGTAAACAAGGCCTTCCTAGCTGATGTTTTTAAGAAGTCTCTAATTTTTCTTTGACTTAGATCTTTCTCTTTCACTGGATCAAGTTGAACCTCTTATTTTATTGATGTGCTGCTTAGTTCTTCTCAATTCATACAGATGTAATTATTATACACACACACTGTGGTGTTTAAGTTTGTGTGTCAACTTGGCTGGACCTGGTTGAGTGCCTGGGCAACTGGATGTAGTATTCCCCATGATGAAACTGGTTACTCCATGGTGGAATCCACTGTGAGCAGCTGAATAGATTTTTTAGGGATCTGGTCTGCTTCCTGTATATAAGGAGATGCCTTGGGGAATGGTCTCTAGCTGATGGCACACTTGAACGCTACATGTAGCCAGGTCATTGTTTAGCAGCCTGCCATGCTCTGCCAACCTTGGGACTTTCAATGGACTTGAATCAATGCCCTGTTTTGTGGTCTGGTAACTTTGAGACTGTGCCTTTTTACTTGTCAACCTTGGACTTGTCAACCTCAGCAGCCAGCAGCTGTCTGAGAGAGAAGAAAAGCCTCCAGCTTCATTGGGCCAGGAGCAGGAGGCTGTGCTGAAGCCAAAGCTGAGGGGCTTTAACCCAGCCCCTAGAGCCTGGCATTTTGAACAGGGACTTAAAGCCTCTAAACTATAAGAGAATAAACTCCTCTTTCTTCAAGCCATCCCATTTGTGGTATATTCCTGTCAGAGCTGTACAAGAGAACCAGAACACACACAAAAATCAATATTTGACAACTAGAAGCAATCAAATACAGTTCATGTCTCAAAATATGAGTGATTCAAATGAAGAAAATCAGGAACATAAATCAATAAGCCTGTGTACTTCTGGTCATCAATTAAGATTTTTGTTAAAGTATCCAAGTCAATGAAAAAGTAATAAAAAGAATTTACTGTATTTATTTATTTGCTAAAAATGTACTCAGTTACTGTGATTGTTTAAGAACAATTTGAGACTAGATCAAAGAAGCCTGAAGAGCAAATGAAACTGAATTATAAGGACAATTTTGTATATTAGCACACAAATTGAAAACTATTCGAGTCCAAAGACTATACACTGTTCTGAAATGATGTGTAAACTGAGATGAAAAAAGTATGAGCAGTCAGTCTCATCAAAATGGTGCTATGTCTGGAATTTGTAGTGCCTACCGTGACAAGGAAAATTATAAGATATCCGGGGTACATGCCTGGCTGTGCTACATAATTATTAGCTGTCTGACCTTATTTATGTGACTAAACTTCTCTGAAGGTCAGATATTTTTTAATCTCTAAATGGGGATTTATTACTTATATCTCAGGGATTTATAAGGATTAAAGAAGATCATCCATATATCTATTGTGCTAAAGTGTACACAGTTACATTTCCTCCTGGGAACAGCTAAATTCTATTTTTAACTTTCCCTAGAGTTAGGTGAGGTCATAATGTATGTCATTTCCAGGAGAGGTTCCTAAACGTCCTCTATAACCCTCTAAAGTCTATGTGTTGCCTACCTGCTGGCTGGATGTTCATGCCCAGAATAACTTCAGAAGTTCAAAGAACATGAGGTTTTCATCTGAGGTGACCTCCAAATTACTACACTCTAAGAAGACTCTCATTAGACTATGAAGTGAACATCAAGTAAATTTTATTATGGTTATGGTTGCACAGAAGTTAACTCACTGTCAAATGCTACAGAATATTTTGTTTTGTTTTGTTTATTCTTTTTTCCGCATTAACTATAGCTACTGGGTAGCATATAAAGTTAAATGGAAAAAATAAAAATTCTACAGTCCAACAACCCAAGGTGTGCTTTGTTATTCTAACTGTCATTGAGTTGTCTCCAACTCATGGTGACAGGAAAAACATTGCCTGGTCCTGTACCATCCTCACAATTTTTGGTTGCTTGAGCCAATATTTGCAGCTATTGTGTCAATCTATTTCATGTAGAATTTCCCTTCTTTTCCTGACCCTCCAATTTATGCATTTGTTCTTGTTGTGAGTTGCCATAGAGTCATCTGACTCCTGGTGACTCCATGTACGACAGAATGAAACACTGTCTGATTCTTACATTATACAATATTCTACTATGTTGCATAAAGTTGGCTAATTTCTAGAAGCAGATAACCAGACCTTTCTTCCAAGTCTGCTGGAAGCTCCACTTATACCTGTCAGTGACCCTGCTGGTATTTGAAATACTGATGTCACAGCTTCCAGCATCAAAGCAACAGGCAAGCCACAACAAAAGGTCAAATTGACAGAGTATGTATGTTTGCATATATACGTGTATGTGTGTGTGTATGTATATATATACACACACTCTATTTCTGTAAAGATTTACGGCCTCAGAGACCCAATGGGGGTTGTTATGTTATATATGTAGGAGCTCTGGTAGCATAGTGGCTAAAAGCACTTGACTGCTAACCACAAGGCTGGTGGTTCAAACCTACCAGCCACTCCTCAGAAGGAAGGTTGGGCAATC
>NW_006921896.1:388840-391946 GCF_000298275.1 Orycteropus afer afer
ATATATATATATACACACACATATACAGAGATAGGTAAATATATTTCAATACCTTTCTCTATGTATAAGTATAAAGCACACACATAAATCAACATATCATCAGGTAATAAGCTATATGAAGAAAAAAATAACAAGATAAGGGATATAGTACAATGGGGACTATTTTAAATAAAGGATTCTGTATTCTGGGAAGTATCTTTGGGAGGTGATAGCTTAACTGAGTTTTAAATAATCTGAGAGAATGAACCACTCCAAGCAGAAGAAAATGCAAGCAAAAAATGATTGAGACTGAAACTTACTTGTCCTATATGATGAATATCAGGGAGATAAGAATAAGGCTAGAGATTAAGGGTCAGAGTGATACGAAATGAAGCCAGAGATTCAGACAGGGACCAGAACTTGAAGGCCATTAAAAACAAAACAAGACAAAACAAAAAAAAAACTTATAATTGTATTTGAAAATTAATTATAATACCTTATGATTTAATATGAGAAACGACATGGCTTAGTATTTTTAAAAACTCATTTAGCCATTGTGCAGACAATAGACTGTAGAGGGCAAAAGTAGAAACAAGAACAGTCAAGAGGCCATTGGAATTGTCTGTATGAGAAATGGTGCTGAGTGGGATTAACTTGGAAGTGGTAAAGATGGTATGAAGTGGAGGAATTAGGATACATTGTGAAATCACAGCAGACAAAACTCCACATATACTGGTAAAGAATTTAAAAAAACTAAAAACAAAACAGAAAGTTTAAAGACTTTTCCAAGATTTAGGCTAAAGAGCTAAGTAAAAGCAGTGACATTATTGAGACCACCGTTCGTCTGTCAGTTTGCCATACTATGGTGGTTTTCATGTTTCCATGCTGTTAGAAGACAGGCCACCTGTATTTAAAATACCAGCAGGGTCATGTACTGTAGACGGGTTTCAGCTGAGCTTCCAGACAGACAAAGAAGATGGATTGGGCAATTGACTTCTAAAAAAACTGCCCAGTGAAAACCTTATGAATAGCAGTGGAACATTGTCTGATATAGTGCCAGAAGATAAGCCCCTTAGGTTAGAAGGCACTCAGAATACAACTAAGAGAACGGCCTTGAAGTGAAGTCCACCTTAATGATTTGAATGTAGTAAAGTTTTCTAGACCTTCACTTGCTGATGTGAAATAGCTCAAAATGAGAAGAATCAGTTGCAAATATCAATTAATAAGCAGAAAGTATGATTTATGAATCTAGGAAAATGGAACATTTTCAAATATGAAATAGAATGAATAAAGATCCATATCTTAGGCATTGTTGTTGTTGTTAGGTGCCAATTGAGTCAGATCTGACTCATAGCAACGTTATGTACAACAGAACAAAACAGTGCCCAGTCCGGTGCCAGCCCCACAGTATTTGCTATACATGAGTCCATCCTTGCAGCCAATGAGTACATTCCACGTTTCAATTATTAATGGATGTTTGCAGTTGTTTCTTCCGATTTTGAGTTGTACAACATCAGCAAATGGAGGTTCCAAAAGCTTTACTCCATCCACATCATTAAGGTTGGCTCTACATTGAAACAGCTCCCCCCCTGTTATATTTTGAGTGCCTTCTGACCCGAGGGGCTTATATTCCAGCACTATATCAGACAATGTTTCAGGCTATTCATTAAGTTTTCCAGTAATATATCAGACAGTGTGTCACTGCTATTCATAAGGTTTTCACTGGCTAATTGTTTGAGAAAAGGAGGTCCCCTTCTGTGTTCTGAGTGTGTCTTAAGTCTGGCAGCTCTGCTGAAACCTGTACAACATAGGTGACCCCGCTGGTAGCTTCAAGCCTCACAGCAACACACAAGCCACTACAGTATGACAAACTGACAAATGAGTGGTGACATTAGTGAGATGAAATGGACGGGTATTAGCTATTTTGAATTGGACAATCAGATTGCCTACTATGCCAAGAATGACAAATGAAAGAGGAATGGTCTTGCAGTCATCATTAAAAAGAATATTTCAAGATCTATCCTGAAGTACGGTACTGTCAGTGATAGGAAGATCAGTTGATACAACTGTTATTCAAATTTATGCACCACCTACTAAGGCCAAAGATGAAGAAATTGAATATTTTTATCAACTTCTGCAGTCTGAAATTGATCAAACATTCAATTAAAATGCATTAACAATTACTGGTGATTTAGAATTAAAAAATTGGAAACAAAGAAGGATCAGAAGATGGAAAATATGGCCTTGGTAAAAGAGACGACACTAGAGATCAAATGATAGAGTTTTGTAAGAACAATAACTTATTCCTTCCAGATAACATTTTAAAGGAAAATAAGTGACAGATATACACATGGACTTTGTTGGAGAGCATACGTAGGAATAAAAGTGACTACATCTTTGGAAAGAGATGGTGGAGAAGTTCAATAACATCAAACAGAAAAAGGCCAGAGGCTGATGGTATAGAACAGACCGTCAATTGTGCATACACAAGTTCTAGTTGAAGATAAAGAAAATTAAAATAAGTCCACAACAGCCAAAGTATAACTCACCTGAATTTAGAGACCATCTCAAGAATAGATTTGATGCAATGAACACTAATGACTGAATACCACACAAGTTGTGGGACATCATACTTGAAAAAATAAATTGCTATTAAAAAAAGGAAGAAAAGTCCAAAATGGATATCAGAAGAAACTTTTAAGTTTGTTTTCAAACATAAAGTACATAAAATGAAAGGAAGAACTGAAAATATTTCAAAAGATGGCTCAAGAAGACAATGTAGAATTTTATGATGGGATGTGCAAAGACCAGGAATTAGAAAACCAAAAGAGAAGAACATGCTCTGAATGTTTCATGATAACGGAACTGAGGAAAACATTTAAGCCTTAAGTTGCAATATTAAAGGATTCTAAGGGCAAAATATTGAACAATGCAGGAAGCATCAAAAGAATATTGAAGAAATACCTGGAGTCACTGTACCAAAAATAATTGATCAACATTCAACCATTTCAAGAGGTAGCATATGATTAAGAACCAATGGTATTGATGAAAGAAGTCCAAGCTTCACTTCACTGAAGGAATGGTGAAAAATAAGGGCCCATGAATTGACAGAATACCCATTGAGCTG
>NW_006921896.1:393416-397035 GCF_000298275.1 Orycteropus afer afer
CTTTGTCTCTAAGATGTATCTCTTGTAGACAGCATATTGATGGGTTTTGTTTTCTTATCCAATCTGCAACTCTCTGTCTCTTGGGTGATACACTTAATCTATTAACATTCAGTGTAATTATCTACAAGTATGAATTGGTTTGTGTCATTTTGTTATGTGTTTTTTCATGGTGTCCCAGGTTTCTTTGTTCCATAATATTTTCTGTGCTGAGTTTCTTATGTTTATGGATCATATTATCATTTCCTTTGTTGCTATTGTTTTAATATTTGCTGAATATTTGTGTTTGTCCTCTCTTTTATTGTGATGTGAAGGTTTATCATTTTTTTTGAGGTTACCCTGTGATTTATAATATTCTCCCTGAGTTTAGAACAGTCTATGCTATCTTGTAACTCTCTTGACTTCCTCACCATTTAGAGTTCTGTAACTACACAGTATTTTCCCTCTTTTTGGTTTATAGTTGTCCTCGCTTCCCAATTGCTGTCTCTGGTTCCCTATTTATGATCTTGTAAGCTTATTTTCTTTGGATATGTCCATAGCTGTGGTTTCTGGATTATGTCATCTTGTGTATTAATGGTCAGCTGTTGCTTGCTATTTTTGATTCTCTGTTCAAAGGACTCCCGTTAGTATCTCTTGTAAGGTTGTTCTGGTTTTAAAAAAATTCCCCTAGCTTCTGCTTATTTGGAAATCTCATAATTTCACCATCATATTTGAGGGGCCATTTTGCAGGGTGTATGATTCTTGGTTGAAAAAAATTTTCTCTTTCAGGGTTTTATATATACCATCCTATTGCCTTCTCACTTGCATGGTTTCTGCTGAGAAATCAGAGCTTATTCTTGTTGGTTGTCCTTTGTAAGTAACTTTTTGTTTTTCCTGTGCTGCTTTCAGGATTCTTTCTTTGTCTTTGGTTTTGATGTGTTTGATAATGATATGTCTTGGTGATTTTCTTTTGGGGTCTATCCTGTTTGGGGTTCATTGGACTTCCTGAATGGATATATTCTCATCTTTCATCATATCAGGGAAGTTCTCCTCCAACAAATCTTGGACAATTTTCTCAGTGGTTTTATTTTTCTCTTCCTGTTCTGGGATCCCGATGACATGTAGGTTATTCCTTTTGATCGTATCCCACATGAACTTTAAGCTTTCTTCACTTTGTCTTGATCTTTTTTCTAATTGACCCCTTTCCAAAGAAGTATTCAGGTATTTGTCTTCAATCTCATTAATTCTGTCTTCCATTGCATCAATTCTACTCCTTTGCCCTTTCAATGTGTTATGTATTTCTGACAATTTAGTATTAATCTTCTGAATTTCTATCTGTAGATTTAGAATCATTTCTAATTTTTCATTTATTTTGTCATTCTGTTCTTATATTTTCTTCCAAAATTCTTCTACAGTTTTGTCTATGTTTTCCTTGGTCTGTCTCTCAATCTTTGAAGATACCTAAATATAATTCTTTTGAATTCCTTATCAGAGATTTCCAATGCTGTTTTTTCCTCAGGGATGTGTTCTGGGTCTGTATCCTGCTCCCCTTGTTTCGACCACTTTATCTTGCTTCATTTTGTGGACTGTGATGATCTGTTGTCTCCGAGACATTGTGGCATTCTTACATTTAGATCTCTGTTCACTGTTTCTGAAGAGCAGCCAAGGGTGAGTCAGGATCTTCTTGGTGGTTGTTTATCATTGGCACATTGGTGGAGAAGGAAGAGGTGGCTCTCACTCAGTAAGTGAAGCTGCAGGAGTTTTGGGTGTAGTTGTGTTGTATGGGGACTGTTGCTGTCTTCCTCTCAGAAGAAAATAGCAATTGAATAATCAAAAAAAAAAAAAATGCAAATGGATCACACAGGAACAGGAACAGAAAAAAGAAAAAAGGGGAAAACAATAATAATAATAATAATAATAATAATAATAATAAACCTGCAATTTCTGGGGAGAGGGCAATAGGAGATAAAAGGCAGAGAAGGAGAATAATGAAGAAAAACATGGGAAAAATGCAAAAAGAAAATGAGGAACAGGGTTAATCACAAGAAAGAAAAAAATTGCAACCAGGAACAGAGAAAAGAAAAAAAGCTGAAAACTAGAATGTGGGAAGGGAAGAATAAAGAACAATAGTAGAAAGGATAAAAAGGACAAAGTAATAGTAATAATAGTAATTTTTAAATAGACAAAAACAAACAAACTAAAAAACAGAAAAAAAAAAAAAAAAGGTTCAGTATAGGGCAGGGCAGGGCACCCAGGCTCCATCTGAGCACACAGACTGGGATGGGATCCCTGCCAGCCCAGAAGGTGGGTTGGAGTGAGGGATGGCCTCACCTCTGGTCACAAGAAGGTGTGGAGTTTAAGAATAACAAGGGGAATGTTGCACCTTTCCAGTTGTCCGGGTCTGGAATATCCTTGGGGTTCCCGGCAAGTGGAGCCTGTTCTTAAGTCCCTGGAATCTTGGAAAATGCTGTCACTTTAAATATCTAAAATGGTCAAGCAGTTTGTAAACATTCAAAATAGCTGTGTGCTCCAGACAGGCAAAAGTCCACCACTCAGCCCGCCTTCCTCTTCACTGTTTCCCCTTTTATTCCCCAGACACCAGAGCAGTTCTCCTCCGTTCAGTCCCTGGCTAGCAAGGCTGATTTTTAGGTTAATTCTTAGGTCTTACCACCACTCGGCAATATCCAAGCTGTCTGTGCCATCAGGATCACTGCCAGACCACAGTACCATGTCTCCTTTTTTGGTGTTTTCATGCAAATTCTTCTGCTGGGTATATCTCCTGTTTTGGTGTTTTCATCCAAATTCTTCTGCTAGTTGGAGTTTTGTCTATTTCTATATCCTTCCCGTCAAAGCTCAGGGCCTCAGGATTATCTTCTGTATCTGTGTTAGTTGGTTCCCCTTTTCTTTGTTGAAGAGGGCCTGTGCAGTCTTTCTGCCTATTCCACCATCTTACCGGAACTCCCTTTTCCGATTTTAAACCAAGCAGTATCTGTTCTGGCCCAATGACAGCTTCTTGGTTTATGCACAGTTCCTCATGACCACAATTAAGTGTTCTGAAAGATTGCTGCACACCAAAAACATTTTCAATAGCACTACAGGCATCCAGTAAAAGGCTTGCATTTATCTCTGATGTGATCATTTTATCTTCTACCTACAAAAAATTTCTCACATTTTCTGTCAGTGTTTTTGATTGTTGCAGACTGTTCTTATTCTGAGTTACTGTTTCTAAACTCTATGGTTTGAGACATCAGATAATCTAGTCTGCTAGATTTTGTGCAAATTGGACTCAGGAAGAGCTAAATGATGTCCTGAGGTTCATTTCTTGTTACTCAAATCAAGTATGAGAAGTTTAGTGTGCAGGTGTATTGTCGATGATGTTTTAACACTATTTTGGCTGTTTGAAACCAGTTAATATTAGTGCTTTATATTTTAAGCCACGAATCACAGGAACAGTTTTTGAGTCATTTCAATGAAAGTAGCATAATTATACTCAATATATTTTGCACATATAAATACTAAAAAATCCATTGCCATCGAGTCGGATCTGACTCACAGTGACCCCTTTTTGGGTTTCCGAGGCAGTATCACTACGGAAGTAGATTGCCCAACCTTCTTTCTGAGGAGTGGCTGGTGGGTTTGAACC
>NW_006921896.1:397335-398537 GCF_000298275.1 Orycteropus afer afer
TAGGTGCTGGGAGCTCTGGTGGTGTAGTGCCTAAGGTATTTGACTGCTAACCAGAAGGCTGGTGGTTCAAACCCACCAGCCACTCCTCAGAAGGAAGGTTGGGCAAACTACTTACTTAGTGATACTCCCTCAGAAACCCAAGGAGGGGTCATTGTGGGTTGATCTGACTCCACAGCAGTGAGTCAGAAATATATAATTACTATCAGGGAGCTCTGGTTAAGGTTTTTGGCTACTAACCAAAAAGTCAATGGTTCAAACCTACTAGGCATTCCATGGAAGAAAGATGAGGCAGTCTGCTTCCATAATTATTTGCAGCCTTGGAAATCCAATGGGGATTGCTAGGAGTTGAAATTCACTTGATGGCAGTGAATGTGGAGTATTTTGGATCATGGAAAGATGATGGATGTGTGCATGTTTATTTTTTTGTATTGAAAAGTATTCTAATACTCAGAAAAGTTAAGTGTTATTGTGCAAGAGATTGGAGTTTGCCAAAAATATTATTCATGAGTAGGAAGGGACACAGAATTTAACAGCATAGCACTGAGATGAACAATATCAGCAGACTCTATTATTGAATTTCTACCATTGCTCCTTTGTCTCTGAGGTGTTTTAAATACAACTTGATCCTAGTAATCAGTGCTCAGATGTGTGACGGGTAGCTTTCTGTTTTTATTTGTGTTTGATGGCTCTTCAATCTACAATTTCATTATGGTGAGGCTATGACAAAACATTTTCCCATTTGATTATTCTTTCCCTTTTGTTTCATCATTTAACCTTCACTAGCCATTCTCACTTCTTCAACTTTAACCCATTGCCACTCATGGTGATCCTACATGTGCAGAGTTGAATTACTCCATAGAGTTGTCACCACTTTGACTTTTCAGAAACAAATTACCAGTTCCCCCCTCCCCCCGAGGATCCACTGTGTAGGTTCAAACTGCCAGCCTTTAGGTTAGTAGTCAAGCATTTAATCATTTTTACCAAATAGAGACTCCTTCAAGTTTATCTCTACTAAAAACTGGCTTCTGAGCTTTTACTATAAGCAGCTATCCTCAGCTCTTGCCTAGTCCTTGTTTTTCATATATATATATATATATATATATATATATATGAAAAACATCTATCTATCTATCTATCTATCCCCGTAACTCTTCCTTCACCCTAGTGTAAGAGTAAGAATAATTTGCACATTAACTGGGAAG
>NW_006921896.1:399717-401058 GCF_000298275.1 Orycteropus afer afer
AGATTAAGCTCCACAGCTCCTCTAAGTATGATCTAGTGCAGAGGAAAGGAAAACCACCTTTTTCGTTTATTTGAAGATTTTAAGTAAAACCATTATCATTAAGATGAATGTCCAGTGATGTTATCCAATGTTGGGGTTTACTGAGTGACTTTGAAGTCATCATAACAAAATTGTTATAAGAAATTAACCTATGACCACTACAATAAAAACATAATTGCCCTAATTATATGAGTTATGTGTTGTGAGACACAATGATGTAGCTATGTATGATGGCCACATTTCTCACCTTCTATCCATGTTAAATAACTTGTAAATTATCAACAAAAGAATATTAGAAAAATAACAAATCTCTCTAATCTTTAGTTTCTTATATGTCTCCTAGATCATAAAACATATCTTGCATATTTTCTGAATATAATGGGTTGTTCTGTATTTAGACCTCAAGACTAATATCTGATATACAATGAGTGTACAAAAAATGGTAGGTATCATACTAAACACATTTACCAAATATTGTACTGCTTCAATTAACAAATTTATATGACCAATCTTGGCATCTCTACATTTAATTTGACTTTTGTATGAAGAGATGACTCAATCATGAAGAGGAAAAAAAATGGAGATTTTCACAGTGGTCACTGACAACAGTGTCTATAAGAAAACTCTCACTGCCATTGAGTTAATTCAACTCACAGTGACCCCTCCTTGGGTTTCTGAGGCAGTATCTCTACAGAAGGAGATCTCCCAATCTTCCTTCCAAGGAGTGCCTGGTGGGTTTGAACCACCATCCTTCTGGTTAGCAGTTAAATGGCGCTTCTGGAAGAGGCATTAGCAAATCTCAGTCATTTAAATGAAGAGCAATTAACTTAGACTGATTTGCTTTGTTTTTTTAAATACAATTGATTTCCATTTCCTGAAAGATCACCGATCTTTTCGTATACTAGTATATATTGCTTGTAAAAAGGTGTGGCTGTTGATAGAGTATTTGGCAAAATACTGTTTGAATCTGAATATTTGAAAATTAATGTCTATTTTGTTCTCAAAAATGTGCAATATAGCAATCATTGGGGAAATTGAACAGCTATCAATTCCAGTGCCAAAATTTTTTTTCTGTACTTTAATGTCAAACTTTAAGATCCAGTTACTAAAATTGTAACAAAAAACTTGTATTTAAATTTTCTTTATTTCATTTTAGATTTATTCTTGTATTTGGAACATTTATTTTATATTAGTGATGATACCCAGCTTGGTCAACTTGATTTTAGTGTTTGACCAGTTGACCAAAGCATTTATTCAGTACACCTTCAGTTTATACAGAATTGAGTTGTATAGAAACTGTAG
>NW_006921896.1:401223-414154 GCF_000298275.1 Orycteropus afer afer
ATATGTTTTATTCTTTGAATTTTTATGCAAGTTTACCCTAATTCCAAAGTGGATAGTGTGAAAATGAATAAATGAATACTATTTTTTGAAGGTTCTGAATAAAACATGATTCTCCAAATATATAATACAATTCTTACATATAAAAATATGGTACATAATTTTTCAACTTAAAAATAACCTGTCATCCCAAGGGTGGGAGGGAAGGAAAGGGAACACTACAAAAAAAAAAAAAAAAATGCATTGACCCATATCACTTTAGCTGTGTGTATTTCACTGTACATAAGTTATGTTTCAATAAAATGTATTTTAATAAAACAAAAATAACCAGTCATCTTAACAAAAGGAAAATTGTTTCATCATATACGCTGAAGGTGTTGTTGTTGTTAGGGGCTATTGAGTTGGCTCTGATTCATAGTGACTCTATGTACAAAAGAATGAAAACCTACTCATTCCTATGCCATCATCACAACACTTGCTGTGCTTGAGTCCATCATTGCAACCACTATGACAACCCGTCTCATTGAGGGTCTTGCCCATTTTCACTGACTCTCTACTTTACTAAGCATGATATCCTTCTCCAGGTAATGGTCCCTTCTGACAACATGACCTCAGTAAATTACTTGGTATGGCTTTTCTAGCCTTAAGTCTTTGTAAACTCTGTGGTGGAATTGGCCATGAGCAACCAAGTAGCTCCTGATTGTTAGTTATCCACCAGGGGAATTTCTGTTGGGAACAGCACAAAGTAATTTTCTGGGAAGTTCACGCTCTCTCTCAGGTGTATGGAATTCTGATGTTGGGATTTGTTAGTTTGGCCACTCTGCCAGGCTCACAAGGAGGCCTCCTAGAAGCAGAGTGGGTCTCTTTGACAGCTGGCAGCAAAAGATGTGCTGCTGAGAGAAAAACTCTCCTGAGAAACATGCACTGCTGAGAAAAAGATACCAAGAGACATGCATTGCTGAGAAACACCAAGAGATATGCACTGCTTGGAGAGAGAGTGAGAGAAACTGTTAACTGAGAGACTGTTGGCTGAGATTGAGCATTGTTCCTGAACTTGAGTTGTAGCCTGGTGCTTCCCTAATAAACCCCATAATCTGTGAGTTCTGTGTGGCCACTACAGTGAATTATCAAACCCAGTAGAGAGGCGGTGGGTGCTGTGGGAGGAACGGTTGGTGTCAAGGTTGGTGAAAGGGCTAGAGGGAGGTGGCATGTCTGGCCTCGCAGGGATAGGCCTTGGGTTACCAATGGTGATTCTGTCTTCCTCTTGTGGGGTTAGAGGAGGTCAGAAGATATGGCCTCCCTGTCCCTTTAGCAATGACCAAAGTAGTCTCATCATTTTTGCTTCTAAGGATCATTCCACTGCACATCATTTAAGAAAGATTTGTTCATTCTTGGCAGTCCCTGGTATTTTCAATAATTTATGCCAACATTGAAATTCATATGCATCAATTCTATGGTCTTCCATATTCATTGTCCAGTTTTCACATGCATATTAAAAAAAAAAAAAAAAAAACACTGCCATCGAGTTGATTGCAAATCATAGCAACCACTCCTTGGATTTCCAAGGTGGTATCTCTGCAGAAGTAGATTTCTGAACCTTCCTTCTGAGGAATGGCTGGTGGGTTTGAACCACCAGCCTTCTGGTTAGCAGTCAAATGCCTTAGGCAGTATGCCACCAGACTTCAAAGTGACTGAAAATAAGGTGCACCATGGCCTGGGTTAGGTGCACCTTAGTCTTCAAGTGACATCTTTGCTCTTCAACACTTTAAAGAGGTCTTTTGCCACAGATTTGCCCAGTGCAATATGACACCTGATTTCTTGACTGCTGCTTCTGTGGGTGTTGATTTTGGATCCAGATAAAATGCAATCCCTGAGAACTTCAGTCTTTTCTCCATTTATCATGATCTTGCTCAAAAGTCCAGCTGTGAGGATTTTTGTTTTCTTTATGTTAAAGTGTAATACATATTGAAGGCTGTAGTCTGATCTTCATCAGTAAGAGTTGCAACTAGGGCTGCTCTTGGTTGTGGGATGTCCCACACCCAAGACAGGAAGCTGGTGACCACAAAGAAGATGAAAAAGTCACTGAAGTCAATCAACTCTAGGTTTCAACTTGTTATGAAAAGTGGAAAATATGTCCTGGGATACAAACAGGCTCTGAATATAACCAGGCAAGGCAAAGTAAAACTGATCATCCTTGCCAACAACTGCCCAGCCTTGAGGAAATCTGAAACAGAGCATTACATCATGGTGGCCAAAACTGGCATCTGTCACTACAGTGGCAATAATGTCGAATTGGGCACAGCATGCAGAAAATGCTAGAGTATGCACACTGGCTATCATTGATCTGGATGATTCTGATATCATTAGAAGCATGCCAGACATACTGATGAAAAATAAATCATGCATATTTTTTTGTTTAATAAAACTTGTCAGAGCTTGTTCTAAATAAATAAATATGTGCTGCAAGTGTTCATTTTCAGCAAGCAAGGTTGTGTCACCTGCATACTGCAGGTTGTTAATGAGGTCTTCCTTCAATTCTGATGCAGCATTTTTCTTTATATAGTCCAACTTCTTGGATTATTTACACAGCATACAGATTGAATAAATATGGTGTAAGTCTACAACACTGATGAATATTTACCCTGATTTTAAAACATGCATTATCCCCTTATTCTGTTGGAATGACTGTCTCTCACTCTAGGCACAGTTTCTACATGAGTAGAATGAAGTGTTCTGTAATTCTTACTCCTTGCAATGTTATCCATAATTTTTTTTATGATCCACATAGTCGAATGCCTTTACATAGTCAATAAAACACAAGTAAACATCTTGCTGGTATTCTATGTTTTCAGCCAAGATCCATCAAATATCAGAAGTTATCCCTCATTCTACATCCTGCTCTGAATGGAGCTTGAATTTCTGGAAGTTCCCTGACAACATACTGCTGCAACTATTTTTGAATTTATGTTTAGTAAAATTTTACTTGTATGTGATATTAATGATATTATTTGAAAATTTCCACATTTTGTTGGGTTATCTTTCTTTGTAATGGGCAATATATGAATCTCTTCCTTCTGTTGGCCAGTTAGCTCTCTTCCATACTTGACAAAAAGAGGTGAGCAACTACATTGCTGTATCTGTCTGTTGAAACATCTCGATATATACTCCATCAGTTCCAAAAGCCTTGGTTTTTGTCAATGCCTTCAGTTCAGGTTGGATTTCTTCCTTCAATAACATTGGTTTTTGATCAAATGCTACCTCCTTAAATAGTTGAACATTAATCAGCTGTAGACTGTAGTGTTAATCTTCATCAGTAAATGCTGCAGGTCATATTCACTTTCAGTGAGCAAAGTTGTGTCATCTGCATATTGAATATTGTTAAGGAGTCTTCCTCCAATCCCGATGCCACATTCTTCATATATTCTTACTTCTCAGCTTATTTTTTCAGTATACAGATTGAATAAGTATGATGAAAGGATACAGCCTTGGCATACTCCCTTTCTGATTTTAAATCATACAGTACCCCATTGTTCTGTTTGAACAACAGCCTTCTGGTCTATGTACAGGTTCTTCATGAACACAATTAACTGTTCTGGAATTCCCATTCTTCTCAATGTTATCCATGATTTGTTATGATCCACACAGTCAAACGCCTTTGCATAGTGAGTAAAAAACAAACAAACATCTTTCTGGTACTCTTTGCCTTCAGCCAAGATCCATCTGACATCAAGTACGATATCCCTCATTCTATGTCCTCTTCTGAATCCAGCTTGCATTTCTGGAACTTCCCTGTCAATATATTGCTGCAATCATTTTTGTATTATCTTCAGCAAGATTTTACTTGCATGTGATATTAATGGTATTGTTTGATAATTTCCACATTCTCTGGGATCACTTTTCTTTCAAATGGGTACAAATATGGATCTCTTCCAGTTAATTGACCAGGTCTTCCAAATTTGTCTTCAAAATTTCTTGACATAGACAAGTAAGTACCTCCAACACAGTGTCCATTTGTTGAACCACCTCAATGGGTATCCCACCAATTCCTGGAGCCTTGTTTTTGCCATTCCTTCAGTACAGCTTCAACTTCTTCCTTCAATACCATTGGTTCTTGATCATATACCACCTACTGAAATGGATGAACATCAACTAATTCTTTTTGGTGCAGTGACTCTGTATATTCCTTCCATCTTCTTTTGATGTTTCCTTCATCGTTCAGTCTTCTTTGTAGGTGTTTGGATATTATCCTATCACTGACAGCACTGTACTTCAGGATAGATCTTGAAAGTTTTTTTTTTTTTTTTTTCCCCCATGATGAATACTACACCATTCCTCTTCAATTAGTCATTCTTGACATAATAGACCATATATTTGTCTGATTCAAAATCACTAATACCAGTCCATTTTAGCTCATTAATACCTAGGGTATCAATCTTTATATATTCCATTTCATTTTTGACCAACTCCCAATTTTCCTAGATTTATACTTTATACATTCCCCATTCTGATTATTAATGGTTGTTTGTAGCTGTTTCTTCTCATTTTGAGTCATTTTGAGATGAGCCACATCAGCAAATGAAGGTCATATGCCTTTACTTAATTAAATTATCACCGCTTTCCTGTTAGTTTGCCATACTGTGGTGACTTATGGATTTTGTTGTTGTTGTTGTTGTTATTTTTTAATGCTGGAAGCTATGCCACTGGTCACCAATGGTGGATAGGTTTCAGTAGAGCTTCCACACTAAGGCGGAGTAGGAAGAAAAGCCTAGTGATCTATTCCTAAAAATTAATCAATGAAAATCTAATGGATCTGAATAAAATGTTATATTATATACTGCTAGAAGATGAGCCCCTGTTTGGATCTTCCAATGCTACTGTAAAAGACATACTACAAGTGGATGGCTTTAACAAACAAGGATTTATTCTCTGACAGTTTAGAAGGCTAAAGTATGAGTTCAAAGTGCCAGCTGTAAGGCCTGGGTGAAAGCCCATTGACCTTGGGTTTCAGCTCTGCCTCTTGTTCATGGCTCAGGCAGCTGCTGGCTGCTGAAGCTGACAAACTTAAGGTCAACAAGTAAAATGGCACAGTCCCAGGATTATCAAGCAACACTGCAAGCCACTAATTGAAGTCCAGAAACACTTCCAAGATTAGCAGACAACATGGCAGGCTGCTGAATGAAGACTTAGCTACATGCAGGATCCAAGCGTGCCTAAATCTCAGAGATCTTTCTCCAAGGTTCTCCTTATGTACTGGAAGACCATATCCTTAAGGCAGCTACTCACAGTAGATTCCACATGGAGCTGATTACCAGTCTCATCATGAGGAATCACTACATCCATCTGCCCAGCCACTCAAAACTAGACCCAGTCAAGTTGACATATAACCTTAACTACCACAGCTCCCTAGGTAGACCCAACTGCCATCAAGTAGATTCCAATTCATAGCTACCTCCATTGAGTTTCCAGGGCTGTCATCCTTTATGGAAGTAGATTGCCTCATCATCCTCCTGTGGAGCAGCTGGTTGGTTTGAACCAACAACCCTCTGGTTAGCAAAGTGCCTTACCCACTACGGTACCAGAGCTCCTTTCTAGGTTGGAAGGCACTTGAAATATATGGTGGCCACAAAAATGGACTCACGCATACTGATGATCATGAAGATGGTGCAACATTTCATTCTGTTGTATATTGGGTCACCATGAATTCAAGCCAACTTGGTGGTAACTAACAACAATACAACTAACAACAACCATAACTTGCCATTTGTGGACAAAGAGAAAGAATGAGGCAATGAGTATTAAAGATATGGAATGCTTGCTGTAAAGGGGAGGATGTTGCTGGGAGGAGCATTTATCCAATAAGATTTGGCTCACTTACTTATTAAAAGCAGGTGTACATTTGGACATTAGGTTATGTCCACTTTAAAAGCAATTATTAGCAACAGCTGGACAAATATTCATGATCTTCAGGAAAGAAACTGGAAGAGAATGACAGATGAAAATAAATAATACAGAGGGCAAAGGGTAGAAGACTGAAGTATGGACATAAGGAAATTTGCCAGTTTAAATAGGAAACAGAAAGAGAAAGGAAAGGTAAAGTTTCCTGGCATGAAACAGGACACTGTTGTCCGAAATAAATTGTTTTAAGTGAAAATGTGATTATTGGAGAAAAATCTAACCAATTGCCATCCAGTTTGTTGTGACTCATGGACACCTGAGGTATGTCAGAGAACTGTGCTCTGGTAGGTTTTCAAAGGCTAATATTTTTGGAGTGAATTACCAAGGCTTTCTTCCTAAGTTCCTCTGGACAAACTCCAACTTCCAACTTTTCAGTTAGCAGCCAAATGTGTAACATTTTTAGGCACCCTAGGACTCTCTGGGAAAAAGCTAGATGACCTTAAATGTTACAAGACCATGGTACTGGTGGACACCAGACTCAATTGGCACAACAAAATACATAAAAGTCTTGTTCCTCATCCTACATTGGTGAGTAGCAACTGGGGTCTTGAAAGCTTCTAAGCAGTGATCTGAGATGCAACTAATGGTCTCCTAGTGTTGGAAGTGAAGAAGAGTGCAAAAAAAAAAAAAAAAAAAGGGTATTTGGGAGCAGGCACCCCTAGGACATGATGGCCCTTGAGACCAGAGGAAATAGATGGTACCTGGCTACCAATGCCAACCTCTGAGGAAAGGATCAAATCTGGAGATCCTGGATAGAGTGGGAGGGAAAACGTGGAACACAGTCCAAAAACTCAATAATGACCAGACTTACTGGTTGGATAGAGTCTGGTGACACCTACAATGCTATGGCCCTGGGATAAATTTTGGGCCTGGAATAAAACTCACTCCCAGGGGCCAGCTCTCAGCACAATAGTAAACAAGATGTACATGCAGACCACTCAATCCAGGATGACGGACCCACATACTCTATGGAAATACATCCCTTGGAGCAATCAACCAGGGGTCACCAGAGGGGCAACATTCGCACAGAGGAAATGCAGGACACACAGGAGTGCATAACTATGAAGGGCATGGGGGGAGGAGAGATTATTGAGCATGGAGGGGAGGAGGCTGGGTTAGGATTGGGGACAGTAAATGGGGAGTGAAACCAAATGTAGATGTAATGTTGAATGTAAAACAAACTCTGCTCTGTAAACTTGCACCTAAAGCACAATAAAAATAAAAATAAAAAAATGTAAAACTTCTACGGATTCAGAGGGATACCACAAGTGCTAATCACATGATAGGTAATTTTCAAAGAAGATGTTCATATTGAATGTTGTAAAAATGAAGAAAAAAGAGTGTCTGTATTTTATTATAGTTCAGATGTACTCACAAACATTTACATATATATTAATCTTTTTCATTTTTTTGTAGCTAATAGAAGGAAGAAGGAACCCTGGTAGTGCAGTAGTTAAACAGTTAGCTGCTAACCAAAAGGTCAACTGTTCTAACCCACTAACTACTTCCCAGGACAAAAGTCTTGGTGATCACCTTCCATAAAGGTTAAAGCCTATAAAGAAAACCCTATAGGACAGTTCTGTTTTGTCCTATAGGGTCTATATGAGTTGGAATCTACTCAATGGCTCACAAAAATAACAGCAGTGACTATTAAGACTATTAAGTCTTGCTCTTGCCATAATAGAGATATAAAGCCTTTTCTGAGTAAAGCATTCTATTATTTTTCTAGCTGTATCATAAAAATAACTCATCATGCCATCCAGTCCATTTTCCTTCAAAGTCTCTGAGGGAAGATCCTTTCTTGTCTCTCCTGTCTTCTGGTAGCCCAGGTGTTTCTTGGTGTGTAGATGAATCTTCACATGACCATCCTTCTTCTGTGTCTTTCTGTGTCTATTCTCTTTTATTAGAACACTACTCATATTGGATTCGGAAGGAAGATGGGGCAATCTACTTCCATAGTGATACTGCCTCGGAAACCCAAGGAGGGGTCACTATAAGTCGGGTCCAACTTGACGGCACATAACAATAACAATAACTCATATTGGATTAGGGCCCACTCTACTACAGTAAGGAGCTCTGGTAGTGTAGTGCCTAAGGCACTTGACTGCTAACCAGAAGGCTGGTGGTTCAAACCCACCAGCCACTCCGCAAAAGGAAGGTTGGACCATCTACTCCCATAGTGTTACTGCCTCGGAAACCCAAGGAGGAGTTGCTATGAGTCGTTCTGACTCAACAGCACATAACAACAACTACTACTACAGTAGCACTTTATGTATCTTACCGGATAAGATCTTGAAAGATTGATTTCCAAGCAAGGTCACATTTACAGGTACCAAGGGTTAAGACTCCAACATATCTTTTTAGACACATAATTCAACCCATAATAGGTATATTGACTATTCTTGTCTCAGGCTGGGTTCTCTAGAGGAGCAAAATCAATGAGGCATATGTATAAATATATATACCGAACCCAAACCAAACCAATTGCTGTTGAGTCAATTCCAACTCATAGTGAGCCCATAGCACAGAATACAACTGTTCCATAGGTTTCCTAAGGCAGAAATCTTCACAGAAGCAGATCACCACATCTTTCTCCTTCAGACAGTCTGGTGGGTTCAAACCTCAGACCTTTTGGTAAACAGCCAAGGTCTTAACCACTGCAGCAACAGGGCTTCTTATAAATGTATGTGAGATTTGTTTCAAGGAAATGGCTCACACAATTGTGAAAGCTGGCAAGATCCAAATGCCTGGGTCAGTGGAAGGCTGGAGGCTTCTCCTGACGTGTGGTAGCCAGGGCTGATGAACCCAAAATCTGAAAGTCAGGAAGTAGTAGGCTGTTGAATCACAGGATTGCAGGAGCTAGTGAATCCAAAATCTGCAGGTCAGGTGGCAGGCTGCTGAGTTATGTCCCAAAAACCAGAGGTTAGAGGATGATGAAGCAAATGCAGGATTGAATGTAGGATCAAGAGAGAGAGCTTTGCATGAACATCCATATGTATTGGATGAAGACTATACCCACAAGAAAACTTCCTTTTCAACTGATTGGCTGCTCATGTCAGATCACAAAATCGAAGATGATTACTTAATATCTGCCAAACCATAGAGAGTCTTGGCCTTGCAAAATTGGTACATAACTTTAACAGTCCCAATTATTTTAAAATATAAGAATACATACTAGCTACAAGTAAACATGAACTTTAATTTCTTGTTAAGAATCAAACAAGCAGTTGAAATGACCTGAATTTTGAGTGCTATATTGTGGTACTATTACACTTTCTTTTAACAGCTTTCTCCTGGTGAGTTAATAATTTCTTTTGAAGCTTCACAACTAGACATGCTCAACTCCATGCCTGGAGTGTAAAAGACCAGGACATATCTGGCAGCCCAGGAGGCAAACATGAGCGTCCCCTCCTTGGGAGCACACATTTGATCACATCCTTAAGGCACTGGGAGGAAATCGTCCTTCTTGGTCAAAAGTAGTCACATTTTCAGAGCAGATTTAACTAGGAACAATAAGAGTATTTAGTACCTAAACAAAATATATTCTTCAGCCTTTATTGATTCTAAAT
Organism: Orycteropus afer afer; assembly: GCF_000298275.1. Lineage (NCBI taxonomy): Eukaryota > Metazoa > Chordata > Mammalia > Tubulidentata > Orycteropodidae > Orycteropus > Orycteropus afer. The sequence continues at coordinate 410,745 of NW_006921896.1, forward strand.
TTTATCTGTGGAATTAGAGGCACTTCAGTTCTTTCACTTTTCAAATGCTACCTCTGTCTCTGCTCAATATTTTGAGGTTGGTGAAGAGAAATAATGACAACACAAACATAATTCTCTTGAGCAGCAGTGGGTCCAGAAATGGATGCATAGATCAGACATCATCTATCCCAGTCATATAATTTGGAAGATATTGGGAGCTCTGGTAGCATAGGGCCTAAGACACTTGACTGCTAACCAGAAGGCTGGCAGTTCAAACCCACCAGCCACTCCTCAGAAGGAAGGTTGGGCAATCTACTTCTGTAGTGATACTGCCTCAGAAACCCAAGGAGCAGTCGCTATGAGTCAGGTCCGACTCGACGGCATATAACAACAACAACAACAACAACATTGGTAAATATTCTCATAAGTCCCAAACTAAATCACCTGGGACAAATTTATTGTCTGAAACTCTACCACTAAGGATTTCGTTGCATAGAAGAATCCAAGGCAGAAAAGATCTTCTATAGCAGAAAACTGTATAGAAGGAAAACTTCACATCACCTCCTGAAGAATTCATGTATTCACTCCACCAAAGAATCCACATTTGATAGCTTTTCACTCAGAGGTCATCACCAGGGAAACTCCTAGACTCAAGAAAGAAAAAGAGCAACCTAAATTGTTTAAGAGTCGTTTGACAACTCTTTCTCTGAACTCACTTAGCTGTGCTCAACACACTAGAAGAGAAGTGGCTTCAGAAGAGAGAGGATGGTGAAGATTAGACTATTATTGTTGTTGTTAGTTTCTATTGCATTGATCCTGATTCACAGTGACCTTGTGTGTTAGAGTAAAACTGCTCAATAGGTTTTCTTGGCTGTAATCTTAACAGAAGCAGATTACTAGGCCTTTCTTCTGTGTTACTACTGTGTAAGCTTGAACCACCAACCTTTAGGTTAGCAGTGGAGTGCCACATATTTGTGCTACTACTTCTCAATTCCAGATCATCTGAGCCAAAAGCCAGAATGCTAATGGATGGAAAAGAAAGATCTAAATTGGATATGAAATTGCATATTCAAAACCCTTTAAGTAAATTGGCCCAGGCTGATGTCTAATAAGTGAGAGTGATAAGAAAGCTATAGGGTTTCCTCAAGATGTCACTAACAAATATTAATGGAAATTCTACAGAGAGCAGTTGCATGAAGTTATTGAAAAAAAAGATGAACAACTTTGTATTTTTGCCCCATCACATTGAGATTATTCTTTAATCTTGCTACACATTGTTGTCAATAATTTCATTTAGCTTGTCTAATCCTTTCCTCAGATAGTAATCTGACATGAAAGCACAGGGAAGACGAAAGTGCTGATAAGGGAAGGGAGCAAATAATTTTGAAGTATGAAGATTTCTTTTAGGGAAAAAACTTGGGCAATAATAATCTTAGAGTCAGAGCATCTGTGTGTCAGGCACTTCATAAGCATCATTGGTGAATTCTTAACAACTCTGTACAATAACTAGTATTCATCCCAGTTTGCAGATAAGTGAAGAGCCTAAGAGAAATTATACAAATCACCTAAAGTAATATGGCCAATGTTAGGATAAATAAAGAAAGTTTGAGTACAACATCTGTGCTACAACCATTGTATATATCATATGACTTATCCCCTGGAGAGAAGGAGGACAAGGATATTCTTGGTAATGATAGTGGTTAGGAAGATAAGAGAGCAGGAACCCAGAGGAATAAAAGAGAAGAGGAAAGTAGGAAGATTCTGGAGAAACCGTTTATAAACATGGTTAAAGATGACTAGAGCTGACCTGAATTATTGCATCATGGCTTATCCAAGAAGTTCCTGAGTGGTCCACTTACTAGCTAATCAAAAAAGTTGAAGGTTTGAGTCCACCCAGAGGCACCTACAAAAAACATACTGGCTATCTACTTCCAAAAAAATCAGCCACTGAAAATTCCACGGAGCACAGTTCTACTCTGACACACATGTGGTCTCCATGAGTTGGAATCTACTAGAAAGCAACTGGTTACCAGTGCTTTATAACAGAAAATCAGAGCACTGTGTCAAAAATATACACTATTTTTATAGACACATAACATTCTTTATTCTTTATTTCTATAAACCTACTCTTGGCTATATATAAATGTCCATATCTTTCAGAAATGAAATTATGTGAAATATCAACATCTAACAACAAAATCTGCTCAAAAAAAAAGTCAGTGTTTTTATTTCAGATGAGTTGCTTATTTCTGTGATTTAGAAGACCTCAGCCAAGGAACAGAATGAAAAATGGAATTAATCTCTATTCTTTTCCTCACTTTAAAATTTCCTCATTGCAAAAATTTCCTTAATGTTGCAAAAACATCAGACATAGCAATAAACAGTTGGTTGTTGTTGTTGTTATGTGGTATTGAGTTGTCTCTGACTCATAGCCACCCCTCCTTGGTATTTCTATGGAAATATATTGCCCAATCTTCTGAGGAGTGGCTGGTGGGTTTGAACTGCCAACCTTCTGGTTAGCACTCAAGTCCCTTAGGCACTATGCCACCAGAGCTCCTAATAAACAGGTACAATCATGTAAATAATACATCATTCATTAAAAATACTTTTTAAATTATACACTGTTAAAAAGAATGTAAACCTACTGCTTTCTTTTATTAATGCCACATTGTGAAAGCTTTTAAGGTCACTTTATATACATGCGATACTATTGCATTGTGTATACATGAAAAAACATTATTATTCTCCAGTGCCCAATATTTCCCCAAGTAGCTATAGGCAAGCATAAACATTACAATTAAGTCTATTTTCCAATGAATTTACTTTATATTCCCCAACCCAGTCAAAGATTATATGTGCTTAGTGTGTACATGTATGTGTGTATAATGTACATGTCCGTGTGTGTACATTTCCATGCCCATGGAAGATTCTGGTTATAGAGTAGTTTATGTCTACATTTAAGTATTTGCTGAGTTATGCAAATAAAATTTAGATGTTATGCCATAAGAAACTTGTTACTTCAATTACACTTCAGATTTTCTCCATAATCTGATCATGAATAAAAGCACTGCTGTCTATATCTGAGACTCAAAATGGCTCAAGGTGAACCTTAAGGAAATCCAGAAGTCTCTTAAATCAAGGTTCTAAATTATAGATTAACTATAAGATGATTTATTCTCTTCCCTTGGAATATGAGGGCTTGAGCTGTAGAAGAAGCCTGGATGAAGAAAGTGTGACATAGAAAATTCAAGCAAAGGCAATGTGCATTTGACAGCTAAATATTAGAAATCTAGTGATTGTTTCAAAGTGTTTTCAACCATGAGAATATACATATGTATATACATACCTAGGAGCTCTGGTAGCATAGTGCCTAAGGCACTTGACTGCTAACCAGAAGGCTGGCGGTTCAAACCCACCAGCCACAAATGGGA
>NW_006921896.1:414519-430745 GCF_000298275.1 Orycteropus afer afer
ATTTACCTATTAGATTATCATTTGCCCTACAGTTAGAAGTCTTGCAAGGCATTGGCTTTCATTTGAAGCAGCAAAGTATATTAGATTTTAACACAGTGTATCTGAGTGTTGCACTAGCATACTGAAATAGAAGTGTTCAGCAGAAAGCTATTTCAAAAAACAACAAAATGAGAAATAGTCCATATGTCAATTAGAAATATATTTGGCAAATGTGAGAGAATTATCTATTATGGTGGCTTGATCAATTAGGCATCAAATTTTATACGTTACAAGACTTCCAGAGGTAAGAAGTCAAGGGCTGGTGCAGCTACTAAAAGAATGCAGCAAGACATAGGCTTTTTTGAGTTTCCTGCTTTACTATCCTTAACATGTATCCTCCACATGGTTAGAAAATGGCTGCTTAATCTCTAAGTATATCATTTTTTCATAAAGGAAGAGATTGAAAGAGAGAAGAGCAAAATACTTATTCTATTTGGATTTTTTAAAATAAATCAGAGAAATACTAGATTTCTTGGAATCTTTAACTGGTACATTTCCAGTTTTGTGTCATTTACCAAAACTGGTACCATGGCCCACTTTAGGTCCAAAGGAGCAGAGCAAAATGATTATTGTAAACTAGGGACAGAGGTGCCAAATTTTGTTGCTGTTGTTAGTAGAAGAAAAAGTAAATCATGAAATTGGGAAGGTAAATAACAATGCCTACCAAAAATAAGAATGGAAAACTATAATCTTACCAATATAAAGAAAAATCAGGTTTGGGCTTTATTCCTGTTTTTATAAGGTTTATTAAAAACCAAACAAGCTAAAATTTGTCCATGTCTTAGTCCTAGATTCATCTATATTAATTTTGTAAGAATCTCAGCTGCCTAAAAGCAATTACAAGTTAAAAGAATTGAAACTTTTTCATTCAATTTTAGTTTCTTAGTCTTCCTAGATTGCATTAACTTTCCTGTGAATGGCAGATCATTTACTTCTTAACTCAGGGAGCATCACATCTAATTAAGTCTCTCGACCCAGCATTGATTCTTTCTTTATGCACGCACCCACAAACACACACAAAATCTACCCTAAAAGTTTACACATGTCTAATCTGGCTTTAAAAGGGTTTACAGTCTTCTACATGAGTATCTGCCAATAAGAAGGAAAAGATGACTTCCCCTTTTCCAGCACAGAGGATAGAATTGTAAGAGAGGCTGATCTCATAGGATATAAAGACACTAACAGGTCCCTTTGCTTGGAGAAGGTGTGGACTTTTTAACCCAAATTCTTCCCTTCTCACATTTCTTTTACTTCAGGACTAAAAGCAAAAGCAGAATGAGTTTAAACCTCATTGAAAGAATGGATACATGGTACAAGAGCCCATAGGGAGGACTCTAGCTTTGAGGAGAATAGAGAAGACTTTTCTCATGATGCTTTAAATAATGCTTCCCATGTCAGAGTTTTGAGTCAGACAAACTTTGGCTTGAATACAAGCTGGAACATGGTGCTGAGTATCTTGCCTGGAGTCATTTAGCTAACGAGTATAAGAGACTGCCTTCCAAAATGGACCCTTAAACACTGTATGCTCATTTGCTATATTAACTGTGAAAGCTTAACCAAAATAACTAACTTCCTTGTACCTCAGTTTCCCATCACAAAACGGAAATAATGATATGTACTTCATATAGTATCTAATTTAATCTTTACATGATACTATGTTAGATTCTGTCAAGTCAGTTCCAACTCATAGCGACCCTAGTGCAACAGAACTAAACATTGCCTGGTCCTGTGCTATCTGCACAATCATTGTTATATTTGAGTCCTTCATTACAGCCACTGTGTCAGTCCATCTCTTGAGGATCGTCCCCTTTTCTGCTGACCTTCTACTTTACCAAGCATGCTATTTTTCCCCAAGGAATGATCCCTTCTGACAACATGACCAAAGTAAATGAGATGAAGTGTGACCTTTCTTGCCTGTATGGAGAATTCTGGCTGTACCTCTTCCAAGAAAGGTTTGAAGCCATTCAATTTGTTGCTACTTGTGTTTCCATTTCTAGCTCTTATCTCTTGGGAAATGTAAAGAAAAGAACCAAAGCAATTTGCAATGACCAAATTGTTTAATTTCAGCCCAATATCATTGAAACACATATAGATACAACTAGAATACTGAAAACAAAAACCTTGTCACTTGGTTTTACAAGGACAAATGTATCCTCAGTAATACTTGTTGTTGTTGTTGTTGTTTGCCATCGAGTGGGCCCCGACTCATAGCGACCCCTCCTTGGGTTTCCGAGGCAGTATCACTACAGAAGTAGGATTGCCCAACCTTCCTTCCAAGGAGTGGCTGGTGGGTTTGAACCGCCAGCCCTTCTGGTGAACAGTCAAGTGCCTTAGGCACTATGCTACCGGAGCTCCTTCAGTAATACTAGCAGCATTAAAACAACTGTTCAGTCTCCTGTCAAAATTTCACCTGTCGAGGCCCACAACAAATTCACTTTCTTCTTGAATCTTACCATGAATTCTTACATGATCAATTTTTTCTCTTCATTTTTCCTATTTACTTTTTTTGGGATAATTCTTATGTCATTCATCTATTTTGCTTTTTATCATTTTTGTTTATATGTTGTTGTTGTTGTCTACCGTCGAGTCAGACCTGACTCATAGCGACCCCTCCTTGGGTTTCCGAGGCAGTATCACTAGAGAAGTAGATTGCCCAACCTTCCTTCTTAGGAGTGGCTGGTGGGTTTGAACGGCCAGCCTTCTGGTTAGCAGTTAAGTGCCTTAGGCACTACGCTACCAGGTGCCTTTAATATACAAAGAAGAATGGCTAGGAATTGTACTAGACACTGAAAATGAAATGATAGAGATGTGGTTCCTCAGCAGGTGCTCAGAGAACCTCATAGGATCTTCAAAATTCTGGAAAGACAACCACTCTCTTCCCCTACCTCATCTCAAAAATATTTCCACTCTTATGTCAGCAATAGTTACAGAGATTAGTATGGAGATGGGACTATTATGAGAACCCATTATTCACCTGGTAGCCTAGTGCCTAAGGCATTTGATTGCTAACCAGAAATATGGTGGTTCAAACCCACCAGCCACTCCTAGGAAGGAAGATTAAACAATCTACTTCTGTAGTGTTACTGCCTCAGAAACCCAAGGAGGAGACACCATGAATTGGATCCGACTTGAGGGCACTGAGTTAGCTAATAGGAGATTCTGTTCCTGGGAGTTGATTTGGAGCTCTGGTAGCATAGTGCCTAAGGCACTTGACTGCTAACCAGAAGGTTGGCAGTTCAAACCTATCACCCACTCTTCAGAATGAAGATTGGGTAATCTACTTCTATAGTGATACTGCCTTGGAAACCCAAGGAGGGGTTGCTATGAGTTAGAAACAAACTTATGGCATATAACAGCAATAACATAAGAAAGGGTAATCTCATAACACTTACCATCTCTTTCCTTAGACAGAAGGACTACCAGACTTCCACATTTTTATCTCTAACTCTGTATATCCCCTTTTTCAACGTAACTTCCCACTAGAACCCACCCACAAGTGAACATTCCACAGCCTCTAGTCTTATGCCATAAAGCTTGTATCTTCAAGTTTTCTAACTATTCCTGTGAACATAATATTTCAGCTGAAACAAAGGTATACCCTCAGAATACCAGTTTCACTACATGTCTCTCTATTAGACAATGTTCTTTCTATTTGTCATGGATTAAATTGTGTTCCACAAAAATAATTGTGGAAGTCCTAACCCATATACTTGTAAATAAGACCCTATTTGGATACAAGGATTTTTTTTTTTCCTATGTTAATGAGGTCATACCTAGGAGTTCTGGTAGCATAGTGCCTAAGGCACTTGACTGCTGACCAGAAGGCTGGAGGTTCCAACCCACTGGCCACTCCTCAGAAGGAAGATGGGGCAATCTACTTCTGTAGTGATACTGCCTTGGAAATCCAAGGAGGGGTCGCTATGAGTCAGGCCTACTCAACAGCACATAACAACAACAACAACAACATGTTAATGAGGTCATATCTAGTAGGATAGATCCTAAGCAATCCTTGTGAGTATTGTTTTATAAAAAGAGCAGAATAGACAGAAACACACAGGGGAAGATTGACACCATGTGAGGACTCATAAAGAAGCAAAGGAATGCCAAGGTTTGCCAGCAGATACCAGGAATTAGGAGACAGGCTCACAGAAGAAGTCAGCTCAGTTAAACCCCTGATACAGAATTGTAGTCTCCAGAATTGTGAGAAAATAAACTTGTGTTTTCTAAATTCACTGATTTGTGGTGTTCTTCTTTACAGGAGTGTAACCAAGACACTATTTCCACATACCATTAAGATGAGGTAGAATTGGCATCTTCCTTGCTCTCCATCATAGCTTACAAATAAAATTTCCTCCCTTTGGCATTGGGGAAAAAAAAAAAAAAAGCCTATTTGAAGTATGTCACCCTTGTCACACCTTTCATTTTCATAAAGATCTATCCGGCCACATCCTTTATTCATTGAAAAATTAACACTTGGCTTAATGTTGTTCTCCTAAAGAATTTTTATAATCATTCATAGTGACTTCAACATATATGTAGTAATTCATTCAAACTTCTAGCTCATTAAGTCTTTGACCTTTTTCTTCTTCAATTTCATATTTTACCTTCTGCCACTTATGTCCATGGTTATACCAGACAGAGGGGTTACAACACACAGGCCATATCCAGCTATTTTTGTATGACAGAAAATTAAGAATGGATTTTATATTTTTAAATAGAATGCACACATGTTGATTCATTTACCTGTTGTCTGCTGTAGCTTTGGAACTTCAATGGCAAAGCTGAGTAATTGTGACATATATCCAATAGCCTACAAAGCCAAAAATATTTACCATCTTTTTTATTTTTTTCTTTAGGAGATAGTGCATGACAAAGAACCAATGGTATTGAATATTGAAAGAAGAAGTTCAAGCTACACTAAAGGCATTGCCAAAAAATAGGGCTCCGGGATAGAATGTAAACTGAGATGTTTCAACAAACAGATGCAGTGCTAGAAACTCCCTCAGTACGTCGAGAAATTTGGAAGACCACTAACTGGCCAACAGGCAGTAAAAGAACCATATTTTTGCCCATTCTAGTAAAAGGTGATCCAATAGAATGTGGAAGTTATCAAACTGTATCATTAATATCACACACAAGCAATATTTTGTTGGGGATAATTTAAATTGGTTGCAATAGCACATCAAAAGGGAGCTGCCAGAAATATAAGCTGTATTCACAAGAGGATGTGGAACAAGGAGTATCATTGCTGATGTCAGATGAATCTTACCTGAAAGCAGAAAATACTGAAAATATGTTTACCTGTGTTTTCTTGACTCTGCTAAGGCATTCAACTGTGTGGGTCATATAAAATTATGGATGCCATTGCAAAGAATGAGAATTCCAAATTACTTCATTGTTTTCTTGTGGAAGCTGTACATAGACCAATTGAAGTCATTTGAACAGAACAATAGGTATGTTAAAATAAAAAAAGGTATGTGTCAGGTTTGTGTCCTTTCACCATACTTATTTAATCTGTATGCTGAGCAAAGAATCTGAGATGCTATATTATATGAAAAAGAAGGTGGCATCAAGTTTGAAGGAAGATTCCTTGATAATGTGCACTACACAGATGAGACAATCTTATTTGCTGAGAGCAAAGAAGGCTTGAAGCTCTTAGCAATGAAGACCAAAGTATGTGTTATATCTCAACATAAAGCAAACAAAAATCCTCACAACTGGACCAATAAGCAATATCATGATAAACAGAGAAAAGACTGAAGTTGTCAAGGATTTAGTTTTACTTGGATCCACAATCAATGCTTTTGGAAGTTGTTGTTATTGTTGTTAGGTGCTGTGGAGTTGTCTCTGATTGATAGAGACCTTATGTACAACAGAAAGAAACAATGATTGGTTCTGGGCCATCCTGACAATCCTTGCTATACCTGAGCCCATCATTGCAGCCACTGTATCAATCCATCTTGTTGAGGGCCTTCCCATTTTTCATTGACCCTTCACTTTACCAAACATAATATTCTTCTCCAGAGAATGGTCCCTTCTGACAATATGACCAAAGAAGGTGAGATGAAGTCTGGCTATTCTCAACTCCAAGGAGCATTCTGGCTGCACTTCTTCCAGGATAGATTTGTTAGTTATTTTAGCAGTCCATGGTACTCTCAGCATTCTTTACCAACATCACAACTCAAAAGCATCAACCCTTCTTTGGTCTTCCTCATTCATTATCCTGCTTTCACATGCATAAGAGGTGATTGAAAATGCCATGCCTTAGGTTAGGCACACCTTACTGTTCAATGAGACATCTTTGTTTTTCATCACTTGAAAGAGGTCTTTTTCAGCAGATTGGCCCAATGCAATATGTTGTCTGATGTTTTGACTGCTGCATCCATTGGTGTTGATTGTAGAACCAAGTAACATGAAGTCCTTGACAACTTCAATCTTTTCTCCATTTATCATGATGCTGCTTATAGGTCCAGTTGTTAGGATTTTTGTTTTCTTTATATTGAAGTGTAATCCATACTAGGGAGGTGTGGTAGCGTAGTGCCTAAGGCATTTGACTGCTAACCAGAAGTCTGGCAGTTCAAACCCACTAGCCATTCCTTGGAAGGAAGGTTGGGTAACCTACTTCTGTAGTAATACTGCCTCGGAAACCCAAGGAGGGGTCACTATGAGTTGGTCTGACTCAGCAGCACATAACAACACAACAACAACAACAATCCATACTGCAGACTGTAGGCTTCAATCTTCACCAATAGGTGCTTCAAGTCATCCTCACTTTCAGCAAGCAAGTTGTGTCATCTGCATATCACAGGTTGTTAATGAGTCTTCCTCCAATCCTGATGCTATGTGCTTCTTCTTATAATCCTGCTTCTTGGATTTTTGCTCAGCATACAGACTGAAGAAGTATGCTGAAAGGATACAACCCTGACACACTCCCTTCTTGATTTTAAACCATGCAGCATCCCCTTGTTCTGTTCAAAAGACAGCCTCTGTTCTATGTACAGGTTCCTCATGAGTAAAATTAAGAATTCTGGAATTCCCATTTTTCTCAATGTTATTCATAATTTATTATAATCCACACAATCAAAAGCTTTTGCATAGTCAATAAAACAAGTAAACATCTTGCTGGAATTCTTTGCTTTCAGCCAAGCTCCATCTAACATCAGCAATGATATCTCTCATTCCATGTCCTCTTCTGAATCCAGCTTGCATTTCTGGAAGTTCTCTGTCAATATAGTGCTGCAGCCATTTTTGAATTATCTTCAGTAAGATTTTACCTCCATGTGATATTAATGATACTGTTCAATAATTTCCATATTCTGTGGAATCACCTTTTGATCTTATGAATTGCAATGAAACACAGTCTGATATATTATTTTGGAAGTAGCAGTCAAGAAGTGAAATGACGTGCTGAATTGGGCAATTCTGTTGCAAAAGACCTCCTAAAAGTGTTAAAAAGCAAAGACATCACTTTGATGACTAAGCCACTGACCCAAGGCATGGTCACCTCATCATTCACAATCATGTCATATTCATGCAAAAGCTGAACCATGAAAAAAGAAGACAAAACAAAATTTGATACCTTTGAATTATGATGTTGGAGAAGAATATTGAATGTAACATGAATTGCCCTAAGAATGAACAAATCTGTCTTGGAAGAAACACGGCCAGAATGTTCCTTTGAAGTAAGGATGTTGAGACTTGGTCTCATGTACTTTGGTCATATTATCAGGAGGGATTAGTTCCTGGAGAAGGATATCATGCTTGGTAAAGTAGAAGTTCAGTGAAAAAGAGGAAGATCCTCAATCAGGTGGACTGACATAGTGGCTGCAACAATGATCTCAAGCACAGCAAGGATTGTGAGGGCAGCACAGAACTGGGTAATGTCTTTTTCTGTTGTACCTAGGGTCACTATGAGTCAGAACCAACTCAATGGCACTAACAACAACATCTGGCCCTTTATACATGTCAACCCCTACCCAGTACCATCTGTTTGATTTCCATGACTCTGTTCCTTCTGACCTTTTCATTTCCTGGCTTAGATTCCACAATCAATCAGAATACTAACTCCTTTGGACATATCTTCAACTTCAGTGTCCCTATTTTAGTCTATCATTCCAGCCTATTTTAATCAGAACCATACTGTTTTAATCAGAGACCCATACACATACTCCTATCACTTATTCCACCAATATGGAGATAGATGGGGGGCACCTCAGTGCTACCAAGTTAACAACCAAAGAAGCACACCTGCCCCACTCATCTGGATATATTGAAATAAACCAACCCACAATCAACAAATAAAAATATCAACTTCAAAATGTCTCAGAGACAACAGAAAACTTCAACTGAAACAAAGAAATAAGACAAGAGAATGGAAATAAGTGACCAAAATAAAGAACTAGGAAAACTCCCTAAGGAAGAATAGGTAATACAGGTAATAGAACTACCTGAGAAGGAATTCAATACACACACACACACATAAACTTCCAAAAGCTTAAGGAAACTATAAAGAAATTATAAATAGAAGCAAGGAAAAGACAGACAATGTCCTTGAAAAATTCAGGCAAGTCATACAAGGACAAAACAAAAAATTATAGACAATTACAAATCAAACAAAAACAGCAATTACATATCCAGAAGATGAACACTAAAAGATAGATAACACATCGGAAGAACCAAGGAGTAGAATCTAATTGGCTAAAGAGACCCAATACCTCTGGTTAAATTCAACTATCTGCATATTCTGTGCATGTACCTAAAGAAAAGATCATACAGCCTTGTCATGTATTAATTTGTAATAAGCCAGCTGGCTTATGTATTAGAAAGGTGGTAGAAAATAAAGAGGATGAGGCTAAAGTCTGATATAAGTCTTTTATAATTATGACAGGCCTCTGATGGAATTAAAGAAGTTTCCACAAATAGTGGAGCCTCATTGTGGAGACTTTTTTTTCTCTCTCTCTCAATAAGGGTTTAGATTGTATTTCCTTGGTGGTGGGGTGGAGGGAGAATTGTTTGTCCTTGGGAAATGTGCTGTCATGAATAGGTAGACTGGTAAAGAAACTGGGGAACTGGGAAAAAAAAATACACACACACACACACACATACACCTACATATATATAAAAAGAGAGAGAAAGGGAAAAAGAATTAACCAAGAACAGCCTTATATTAGTTATATTATATTATGATTTTCCTTTTCCTAAATGAAATAATCCCAATTTTAACTAGATACCACTAGTCTATCAATTTGTCCTACTGTGGTGGCTTTTGTGTTGTTTTGAGCCTAGAGTCTATGCCACTGGTATTTCAAATACCGGCACCATCATCTATGGTGGTTAGGTTTCCACAGAGCTTCCAGACTAAGACAGACTTGGAAGAAAAGAGGACCATCCACTTCTGAAAAAATTGGTCCCTGAAAACTATATGAATAAGAGTGAAGTGATTGATGTCTGTTATAGTATGGGAAGATGAGCCCCTCAGAATGGAAGACTCTCAAAATCATTTTGAAATAGATAATAATATGGTCTGTTATCCAGGAATGAAAAAGTGAAGAAGAATGGTATCACATTCATCATCAAAAAGAACACTTCAAGGTCTATCCTGAAGTACAGTACTGTCAGTGATAGGATGAAATTCATACATATACAAGGAAGTCTAGTTAAAACTACTGTTATTCAAATTTATGCACCAGCCACTGAAGACCAAATGTGAAGAAACTGAAGATTTTACTAACTTCTGCAGCCTGAAATTGACCAAACATGAAATCCAGAAGTATTGGTTATCACTGGTGATTGGAATGTGAAAGTCGGGAACAAAGAACAATGATCAGTATTGGAAAATATGACCATGGTGATAGAAATTACTCTGGAGATCACATGATAGAATTTTCCAAGACTAATGACTTATGCATGGCAAATGTATTTCTTCAAAAACATGAACAGCAGCAATACACATGGACCTTGTCAGATGGAATAGACAGGAATCCAATCAACTACATCTATGGTATGAGGCAATGGAGAAGATCAATATCATCAGTCAAAACAAAGCAGTAAACAGACTGTGGAACAGCTCATCAATGGTTCATATGCAAGTTCAAGTTGAAGCTGAAGACAATTAAAACAGTCCACAAAAGCCAAAATGCAACCTTGATTATATCCTCATGAATTGAAAGACCATCTGAAGAATAGATTTGACACATTGTAAACTGAAGACCAGAGGTGTGGGATGATATCAAGAACATCATACAAGAAGAAAGCAAAATGTCATTAAAAAGACAGGAAAGGAATAAAAGACTAAAGTAAATGTCAGGAGAGACTCTGAACATTCTCCTGAAAGGAAAGTAGCTAAAGCAAATGGAAGAAATGATTAAATAAACACCTGAACAGATTTCAAAGACTAGCTCAAGTAGACAAAGTAAACAATTATAGTGAAATGTGAAAAGACCTGTAATAAGAAAACCAAAAGGGAAGAACGTTCTTGGCATCTTTCAAGCTAAAAGAAATGAAGAGAAAATTCAAGCCTCAAGTTGCAATATTGAAGGATTCTGTGTGCAAAATGTTGAATGATGGAGGAAACATCAAAAGAAGATGGAAAGAATACACCATCACTGTAGCAAAAAGATTTGGTATATGTTCAATCATTTCAGGAGGTAGCACACGATGAAGAACCAATGGTATAGAATGAACAAGTCCAAGCTGCAAGGAAGGAATTGGCAAACAAACAAGGCTCCAGGAATTGACAGAATACCCATTGAGGTGTTTCAACAACAGAGGGTGTCCTGGAGGTGCTTACACATTGATGCCATGAAATTTGGAAGACAGCTACTTGGCCAAACAATTGGAAGAGATTCACAATTGTGCCCATTCCAAAGACAAGTGATCCAACATAATGTAGAAATTATCAAACAATATTGTTAATATCACATGCAAGTGAAATCTTGGTGAAGATAATTTTTAAAATGATTGCAGCAAGATATGACAGGGAAAGTACAGAAATTGAAGTTGGATTCAGAAGAGGATGTGGAATGAGTGATATGACTGCTGAAGTCACTTGGATCTTGGCTGAAAGTAAAAAAAAATTCCAGAAAGATGTTTACCTGTGTTTTATTAACTATGCAAAGGCATTCAACTGTTTGGATTGTAACAAATTATGAATAATATTCTGAAGAATGGGAATTCCAGAACACTTAATTGTGCTCATAAATAACCTGTACATAGACCAAGAGTCTATCACTAGAACAGAACAAGGGAATACTGCATGATTTAAAATGAGGAAAGATGTGCATCAGGGTTGTGACTTTTACCATACTCATTCAAACTTTATGCTGAGCAAATAATCCTAGAAACAGGTATACATGAAGAAAAAATGTGGCTTTAGTACTGGAAGAAAAATCCTTAACAACGTGGGATATGCAGATGACACAACCTTGCTTGCTGAGAATGAAAATGACTTACTGAAGAAGATCACACCACACTCTTCATTATAAATGACACTTCAACATAAAGAAAACAAAAATACTCACAACTAGACTAATAAGTAACATCACAATAAATAGAAAAAAGATTGAAGTTGTCAAAGATTTCATTTTAGTTGGATCCACAATCAACATCTATGGAAGCAGCAGTCAAGAAATCACACGTATTATACTGGGCAAATGTGCTACATAAAACCTCTTTAAAATGTTGAGGAGCAAAGATGTCACTTTGAAGACTAAAGTGTGCCTGAACCAAGCTGTGGTATTTTCAATTGCTTCATATGTGTGTCAAAACTGGACAATGAATAAAGAAGACTGAAAAAGAGTTGATGTCTTTGAATTGTGGTTTTGGTGAAGAATACTGAAAATACCAGAAGAAACAAATCTGTCCTGGAAGAAGGGCAGCCAGAAGCCTTCTTAGTACTGAGAATGGCAGGATTTCTTTTCACCTACTTTGATTATGTTGTCAGAAGGGACCAATCCCTGGAGATAGACAGCATGCTTGGTGTGGTAGTTGAGTTTATGTGTCAACTTGGTTGGGTCTGGTTGGGTGGCTGAGCAGCTGGATGTAGTTATTCCCCATGAGGAGATTGGTAATTATCTCCACGGTGGAATGTATTGGAACAGTTGAGTAGCTGCTTTGGTTATATGGTCTGCTTCCCATACATAAGAAACAGCTTTGGGGATGGTGTCTAGCTTATGGCACACTTGAACCCTGCATGTAGCCATGCCATTGTTCAGCAGCCTGCCATGCTCTACCAACCTTGGGACTTACAATGGATTTGAAGTAATGGTCTGCTGTGCGGTTTGGTAACATTGGGACTGTGCCATTTTATTTGTCAACCTTGGGTTTGTTAGCCTCAGCAGCCAGTGGCTGCCGAGTGAAGAGACGTCTCTATCTTCAGTGGGCCATGAGCAAGAGGCAGAGCTGAAGCCCAAGGTCAAGGGGCTTTCACATAGCCCCTAGAGCCTAGTACTTTGAACTTGGACTTAAAGCCTCCAAACTGTAAGAAAATAAATGCTTGTTTTTAAGGCCATCCCATTTGTGATATATTCTTGTCAGAGTGGCACTGGATAATCAGAACACTTGGTAAAGTAGAGGTCAGTGAAAAAGGGGAGACTGTCAGTGAGACGGATTAACACTGTGGCTACTACAATGGGCTCAAGCATAGCAAGGATTGTGAGGATGGCACAGGAGCAGACAGTGTTTCATTCTCATGTACATGGGGTCACTATGAGTTACAGCCCACTCCATGGCACCAAACAACAACAACTAACTTGAGTAAGTAGCAAATAGATATTTGATAAATAGATAGATAGATAAATAGATGATAGTAGATAGAAAAAATGAGTATTGGGTAGAATGTGTCCCCAAAAATGGATATGTTCAAATCCTAATCTCCAGTATCTGTGAATGGAAACTTATTTAGAAATAGGTTCTTTGAAGATATAATTAATTGTGATGCAGTCATTCTGTACTAGGGTGGACCCTAATCCAATGATTGGTGTTCTTATAAGAAGAGAAAACAGGAAATACAGACTTACAGGGGGAATCTCATGTGACAATTGAGCCAGAGTTTGGAATTATGATGTCATAAACCAAGGGTTTCTAAGAATTACCAGCAGCTACCAAAAGGTAGAAGATAGGCATCAAACAGATTATCCCTATGAGCCCCTAAGAAGAAATTAATCCTGCTAACACATTTATTTCATACTTCTGTCTTTCAGAACTATGTTTTAAGCCACAAAAAAAGGTACCTTTATGAAGACGAAGATATTTAGGTGCTTTTCCTTTGGACATTCGAGGGAAATTATAAATTATCAATTTAAATTATAATAACAATCAATCAGACATTATAGGGATAAGGCATAGAGATCTCAAAAAAAAAAAAAAAATGTTCTTAATGCCCATGTATATGGGAATCCTAAACCATGTTTAGCTATTAACTTTGTATCTTCCAAAGATGGGGTTTACTTAAATAGCCACAAATTCTTTGAAGCCCTAACTGTCATTGCTCATTTTGCCTTAAGGGCACACCCAGTGGGCAGAATGGAGCAACTCTTTCAATGAAGCAGGCAGATACTCGAACCCATTTACATAATAACCACTGAAGGGCAATCCAAGGGTTCCTGATGATAGCAAATCATAATTCTGTTACCTCCTTTGGTACAAGAAACGACAAGTTTCATTCCAATCTCTAGTAGAATCACTGTAAAACAATCAAACAAAAGGTTTAGACAAATAACTCTTTTCTGAAATTTACAAATATTACATGTATTTTCTTTTCTTGAAAAATGTATAAGCTATGTATAAACTATCAACTGGATGTAGACACACACCCTTGAAGTACCTTACAAAGGAATATCAGCCACCGTTGTTTGACATAATTTTTTCCACAAAAGAAGAGAGAATTGTCATGTCTGCTTATGAAGGATTTGTATAATTCTCTTCAAAAATGGTCCTAACTCTTCAGTAAAATAAATCCACATATAACTGTACAATATAATAAGATCTAACAGAAAGCTTACCAAAGGAAAGGGGTTTTGTTCCTTCCTTTTTTCCATCTCAGTCCCAGGATTTCAGCAAAATGGGAGCATTTCATGCCAAGGGGTACTCAGCAATTATGGAGGTGGCCACTGCAAAATGCCATGTATCAGAAGTCCCTACAATACTAAAAAGCTTTCTGCAAAAGACACAAGTCAGATAGAGATTTTGTAGCTCAACACCAGTAATTTTATTGTTGTTGCTAGGTGCTGTTGAGTTGGCTCCAACTCATAGTGACACTATATACAATAGAACAAAATATTTCCTGCTCCTGCACCATCTTCACAATCCTTGCTATGTGTTTTGGTTCTCTAGTTCTACTCTAACAGAAAATACCACAAGTGAATGGCTTGATAAAATAGCAGTGTATTATCTTATACTTTAAGAGGCTAGAAGTCTGAGTTCAAAGTGCCAGCTCTAGGGACTGGGTGAAGGCCCATCAACCTTAACCTTCAGCTCTGCCTCTTGCTCCGCACCCACTGGCTTCTCTTAACCCAGGCAGCTGCTGCCTGCTGAGGCTGACAAACCCAAGGCTTACAAGTAAAATGGCATGGTCCCAAGATTATCAAACAACACGGCAGGCCACTAGTCAAGTCCACAAACAGTCCCAAGATTGACAATGCCAGCATGGCAGGCTACTGAAAGAAGACTCAGCTAATTGTAGGTTCCAAGTGTGCCAAAAAACTAAGAGACCTTTCTCAAAGTTTCTTATATACTGGAAGTAAAATACATCCCAAAGGCAGCTACTCAGCTGCTCACAATAGATTTGACCATGGAGTGGATTACCATTCTCATCATGGAGAATAACTACCTCTAGCTGCCCATCCACTCAAAACCAGGCCCAGCCAAACTGACACATAACCTTAACTACTACACTGTGCTGGAGGCCATCGTTGCAGCCACTATGTTAATCCATCTTGCTGAAATTCTTTTCCTTTTTCGTTGACTCTCTGTTTTACCAACCATGACATCTTTCTCCAGGGAATGATGCCTCTGATAATATGACCATAGGAGGTAAAATGAAGTCTGGCCATTCTTGCTTCTAAGGAGCATTCTGGCTACACTTCTTCCAGGACAGATTTGTTCATTCTTCCAGCAGTTCATGGTATTTTCAGTATTCTTCTATCCTTTGCCAACACCTCATTTCAAAGCTATCAACTCTTCTTTGATCTTCCTTCTTCATTGTCTAGCTTTCATATGCATATGAGGTGATTGAAAATACCATGGCTTGTGTTCCATGCACCTTAGTCTTCAAAGTGACACTTTTGCTCCTTAACATTTTAAAGAGATCTTTTTAATTAGATTTGCCCATCTGATTTCTTGACTGCTGCTCCCATTGGTGTTGACTGTGGATCTGTGTAAAATGAAATCCCTGACAACTTCAATTTTTTCTCCATTTATCATGATGTTGCTTATTGGTCCAGTTGTGAGGATTTTTGTTTTCTTTACATTGAGACATAATCCATATTGAAGGCTGCATTTTTTGATCTTCATCAGTACGTGCTTCAAGTCATGTTCACTTTCAACAACCAAAGTCGTGTTATCTCCATGTCTCAGGTTGTTAATGATTCTTCCTCCTATCCTGAAGCTGCATTCTTCTTCAGATAGTACACTTTCTCAGATTATTTGCTCAACATACAGACTGAATAAGTATGGTGAAACAGTACAACCCTGGCGCCTAACCTTAAATTAAACCATGTGGTATTCTCTAGCCACAATTAAGCTGAATAAAACAGACAATCTAAAAGGGAAGAGAGAGGGCCTGGCCATCTTGAGAAAAGTTAGTTAAACATGAATCTCACTATCTGAATGTTCTTAAAAATTTTCTTGAAACTTTGCAAGCATTAGATTTTTTTATGTGCTCAGAAGGGGTGCTTTTGTGTGTGTGTGTGATTTGTGTGTGTGATTTGGGTGAAAATTTACAAAGAAAATTCACTTTCCATACAGCAGTTCACATACACTTTGTCTCATGACATTGACCACAATTCACCACAAGGCAACATCCCTCCTCCCACTTCCTCTTGATATACTCCATATACTCCTGCCCCCTGAGCTGTCCCCCTGTGCATGAACAGTCCTTCTTTCTCCCATGACTGTTCTCTCCAAGGAGTGTATCTACCTCAGGTAAATGTTCAACTCATATGCCTGTCTTTTGTTTGGCTGGAAGCCAC
>NW_006921896.1:430850-432030 GCF_000298275.1 Orycteropus afer afer
ATTACAGACCTTAATGGCAGCTAGGGACCATAGTCTCAGTGATTCCACCAGGCTCTATCAGACCAGCAAACCTGGTCCCCCCCCCCTTTTTTTTTCCAAATGATTTTGAGTTTTGTTCCACATTGTTCTCCCTCTCTATCCAGGATCTCCTACATAGATCCCCCTCTGAATGGTGGACAGTGGTAGCCAGGCACCATCTAGTTCTTCTGGTCTCATAGTCATATAGGCTGTGGATCACATGGTATACCAGTCACTAGGACTATTGCTTTCCATGAATCTTTGGTTTTCTTCATTCTTCTTTGCTCTGGAGGAGGAGAGACTCATTGTTAGATGGCAGCTTGTAAGCTTTTAAGATCCCAGTCGCTACTCACCAAAATAAGAGGTGGAACAATGTTTTGTGTAGTATGTTATGCCAATTGAACTTGATGTCCCCTGTAACTATGGTCCAGAGCCACAGGTTCAACTATTCAGTCCCTCTGGGTAGCTAGCTGTGACTAAAAAGTGACTACAACTTTGTCCCTTGTCAGCTCTACTATACACCTGAGAATTCAGATCATATAAATACACTTAAAGGGCCATTTCTGCCAACCCTATACATTCCCAGCTTCATAGACATACTTAATAGTTCAGCCTGCCCATCCATCTATCCACCTGTATACCAATGTTAGGAAGGGTTGCTTTTAATAGCACATGATAGTAATTATTTTTTACAAACTGAAAAAAATCTTTTCATAATGAAAGTCATTATCTTCTAAGATTTGGTTTTATAAATTTAGCTACCTTAGTATACTGTGTTTCATTTAAACAAGAAACAACTATAAATATTTTGAGGGATGTTTGAAATAAAGGAACTCATCATCACTCATTCAGATACAAATAAAGCAAAGCAGAACTATTAAATATTATCACTTTAGTTTTATAATAGCATATGAAGACATCAAGCATATTAAGATACCACTTCTCAGTGTCACCATATGTGTATTTATGTATGCTAATTTGTTGTTGTTGTTGTTAAGTGCCATCGAGTCGTTTCCGACTCATAGCGACCCCATGCACAGCAGAACGAAACACTGCCCAATCCCGCGCCAGCCCCACAATCCATGCTATACTCGAGCCCATCATCGCACCCACTGTATCAATCCATCTCCCTGAAGGCCTCCCCCTCTTTCGTCGACCCTCC
>NW_006921896.1:435560-445240 GCF_000298275.1 Orycteropus afer afer
GTGGCTGGTGGGTTTGAACCGCCAGCTTTCTGGTGAGCAGTCAAGTGCCTGAGGCACTGTGCTACCAGAGCTCCTTATAAATATTTATATATATAAATATTTTAATAAAAATGAAGATATTATTAGTCTTGTATAGCATATAAATCTATATAGTGAAGAAACATATATTTTTATATGCATCAGCTTGTAGAAATATAAGTTAAATTCAAGTTATTATTATGAAATATTGCTCAAGTGATTTATAAGTGAGACTATTTTATGGTAAAAGGAGTTCTAGATTTCATGTTGAACATTTCTACTTGGAGATGTTTACCAAAACAAAACAAAAAGAATTTTGCTGTTCAATTCTGACTCATAGCTACCCTACAGGACAGAATAGAACTGCCCCAAGATATCTCCAAGGCTGTACATCTTTATTGACACACACTGCCATATCTTTCTCCCATGGAGCATCTAGTGAGTTCAAACTGCAGACATTCTGGTTACTAGCCAAGATCTTAAGCACTGCACCACAAAACCCCCATTGGAGATGTATAAATATGGAGAAAAAAATCCCAAACAGAATTTTAAAATATCTATACAATGATTTTTATCTTTTTTATTTTTCAACATTTTCAAAGCTTCTATATACTGCTTTTAATGGCTTAATGATATTCATAGCATCTAATCTCTGTCTTTCTCCAAAAGTTCAAAAGTATATGAAATTTTAAACAGTCCTTAATGAGATGTATGGAATCAGTTTCTCTCTCTTGCTCTCTCTCTCTCTCTCTCTCTCTCTCTCTCTCTCTATATATATATATATTTCTACTTCACTTCTGTTTAATTTATTATTAAGCATTTCTTCTCTTCCCCTGGCACTTGTAGAGGTGGTATTTTTTTTCCCTGTTCTTTTCTCTTTTTTAAACCTTGAATGTACTTCTAAAACCACCACTTCTCTGTCGGTTTGTCATACTGTGGTGGCTTGTGTATTGCTATGAGGCTTGACGCTATGCCACCAGTATTTCAAATACCAGCAGGGTCATCCATGGTGGACAGGTTTCAGTGGAGCTTCTAGACTAAGACAAACTCAAAAGAAAGAAGGGACCATCCACTTCTCAAAAAACTGGCCAGTGAAAACTTTATGAATAGCAGTGAAACACTGTCTGATATATTATTGGAAAATTTTATCAATATCTCTGAAACATTGTTCAATATAGTACCAGAAGATGAGACCCTCGGGTTGGAAGGCACTCAAAGGGTAACTGGGGAAGAGAGGCCTCCTCAGAGTAGAGATGACCTTAATGACATGGATAGAGTAAAACTTTTGGTACCTCCATTTGCTGATGTGGCATGACTTAAAATGGAAAGAAACACCTGCAAACATCCATTAATAATCAGAACATGGATTGTACAAAGTATGACTCTAGGAAAATTGAAAGTTGTCAAAAATGAAATTGAACACATAAAGATCAAAATCCTAGACATTAGTGAGCTGAAATGGACTGGTATTGGCCATTTAAAATCAGACAACCATATGATCTACTATTCTGGGAATGACAAATTAAAGAGGAACAGTGTGGCATTCATTGTCACAAAATATGTTTCAAGATCTATCCTGAAGTACAATGCTGTCAGTGATAAGATAATATCCATATGCCTACATGGAAGACCAGTTAATACTACCATTCAAATTTATACACCAACCACCAAAGACAAGGAAATTAAAGATTTTTACCAACTTCTGTAGTTTGAAATTCACCAAAGATACAATCAAGATGTGTTGATTATCACTGGTGATTGGAATGCAAAAGTTAGAAACAAAGAAGAATTACCAATAATTGGAAAATATGGCCTTGGTGATAGAAATAATGCTGGAGATAGCATGATATAATTTTGCAAGACCAATGACTTATTCATTGCAAATATCTATTTTTCAAATACACAAATGATAGCTATATACAAGGACTTCACCAGAGGGAGTTCACAGGAATCAGATTGGATTCATCTATGGAAAGAAACAATGGAGAAACTGAGTATCTTCAGTCAAAATAAGGTCAGGAGCTGAGAGTGGAACAGACCATCAGATTCTCATATGCAAGTTCAAGCTGAAGTCAAAGACAATCAAAACAAGTACATGAGAGCCAAAATATGACCTTGATTAGATCCCTTCTAAATTTAGAAACCATCTAAAGAATAAATTTGAACTATTAGACATATAAATGAAGGGGGGAGGGAGTAACAAATTAAAAAAAAAAAAAAAGATTTGATGCATTGAACACCAATGACCAAAAAACAGAGGAATTGTGGGATGACAACAAGAACATCATCCATGAAAAAAGCAAGAGGTCATTAAAAAGACAGGAAAGGCAGAAAAGACTAAAATGGATGTCAGAAGAGACTCTGAAATTGCCCTTGAACACACAGTAACTGAAGCAAATGGAAGAAATTACAGGATAAAAGGGCTAAACAAAAGATTTCAAAGAACAGCTTGAGAAGACGAAGTCTATTATTATAAGGAAATGTAAAGACATGGAGTTGGAAAGCCTAAAGGGAAGAACACGTTCAGCATTTCTCAAGCTGAAAGAACTGCAGTATTGAAAGATTCTATATAGGAGCTCTGGTAACATAGTGCCTAAGGCAATTCACTGCTAACTAGAAGGCTGTAGGTTCAAACCCACCAGCCACTCCTCAGAAGGAAGGTTGGGCAATCTACTTCCATAGTGATACCTCCTCAGAAACCCAAGGGAGGGGTCGCTATGAATCAGGTTTGACTCGACGGCACGTAACAACAACAACAAATGGGCAATACATTGAATAATGCAGAAAACATCAAAAGAAGATGGGAGAAATACAGAGTCACCATGGGAGGAATACACAGAGTCACCGTACCAAAAAGAATTGGTTGATATTCATCCATTTTGGGAGAGGGCTTATGATCAAGAACCAATAGTATTGAAAGAAGAAATTGAAGATGCTCTGAGGGAAGTGGCAAAAAACAAGGCTCCAGTAATTGACGGGATACCCATTGAGATGTTTCAACAAATGGATGCTGCACTAGAGGCACTCACTCGGCTATACCAGGAGAACTGGAAGACAACTACCTGGCCAACTGACTGGAAAAGATCCATATTTGTACCCATTCCAAAGAAAGGTGATCCCACAGAATGTAGAAATTATCGAACAGTATCATTAATATAGTATGCAAGTAAAAGCTTACTGAAGATAATTAAAAAATGGTTGCAGCAGTATATTGACAGAGAACTTCCAGACGTGCAAGCTGAATTCACAAGAGGAAGTGGAACAAGGGATATCTTTGCTGATGGCAGATGGATCTTGGCTCAAAGCAAAGAATATCAGAAAGATGTTTACTTTTGTTTCATTGACTATGCAGAAACATTTGATTGTGTGGATCATGATAAATTATGGATAACATTGAGAAGAATTGGAATTCTAGAACACTTAATTTTGCTCATGAGGAACTTGTACATAGACCAGGAGTCTGTGTTTAAACAGAACAAGGGGACACTGCATTGTTTAACATACATCAGGGTTGTATCCTTTCACCATAATTACTCAATCTGTATGCTGAACAAATAATCCAAGAAGATGGACTATATGAAGAAGAAAGTGGCATCAGAATTGGAGGAAGATTCATTAAACTACATTATGCAAGCAACACAATTTCACTTGCTGAAAGTGAGGATGATTTGAAACACTTAATGATGAAGATTGAAGACTACAGTCTGCAGTATGGATTACACCTCACTATAAAGAAAACAAAAATCCTCACAACAGGACCAATAAGCAGTATCACGATAAATGGAGAAAAGATTGAAGTTGTCAAAGATTTCATATTACTTGGTTCTACAATCAACACTAATGAGAGCAGCAGTCAAGATATCTGACTTTGTATAGCTTGGACAAATCTGCTGCAAAGGACCTCTTTCAAGTGATGAAGAACAATGATGTCTCCTTGAAGACTAAGGTGCACTTGACACAAACCATGGTATTTTCAATTGCCTCATATGCATGTGCGAGCTGGAAAATGAAAAAGGAAGACTGAGGAAGAGTTGATACTTTCGAGTTGTGGTGTTGGCAAAGAATGCTGAAAGTACCGTGGACTGTTAAAAGAACTACCAAATCTGTCCTGGAGGAAGCGCAGCCAGAATGCTCCTTGGATGCAAAAATGGCCAGACTTTGCCTCACCTACTTTGGTCATGTTGTCAGGAGGGAACATTCCCTGGAGAAGCTTGGCAAAGTGGAAGGACAATGAAAAAGTGGAAAAATGGATTGGCACAGTGGCTGTAATGATGGGCTCTGGTATAGCAAGGATCATGGGCCTGGCACAGGACTGGGCAGTGTTTCATTCTGTTGTACGTGAGGTCACTATGAGTCAGGGACAACTTGATGACACCTAACAACAACAACAAGATTCAATTTGTATGCTGGCAAATAATCTGAGAAGCTGGACTGTATGAAGAATGAGGCATCAGGATTGGAAGGAGATGCATTAACAACTTACAACATGCAAATGATACAACCTTGCTTGCTAAAAGTGGAGATGACTTGAAACGTTACTGATGAAGATCAAAGACTACAGTCTTCAGCATGGATTACACCATGACATAAAGAAAATGAAAATTCTCACAACTAGACCAATAAGCAACATGATGATAAATGGAGAAAAGATTGAAGTTGTCGGGCATTTCATTTTACTTGGATCCACAATCAACACCCATGGAAGCATCAAGAAATCAAATATCATATTGCACTGCAAAAAACCTCTGTAAAATGTTAAAGAGCAAAGAGAAGTCACTTTGAAAACTAAGCTGTATCTGATTCAAGCTATGGTACTTTCAATCACCTCATACGCATGTGAGAGCTGGACCATGAATTTGGAAGGCCAGAGAAGAATTTTGAATTGTGGTATTGGCAAAAGAATGTTGAAATATTGTGGACTTCCAAGAGAATGAATAAATATATCCTGGAAGAAGTGCAGCAGGAAGGCCTATTAGAAGCAAGAATGGCCATATTTCATCTCACCTCCTTTGGTCATGTGGTCAGAAGGGACCATTCTCTGAAGAAGGATATCGTGCTTGGTGAAGTACAGGGCCAGCAAAAAAGGGGAAGACCCTGAATGAGATGAATTGACACCATGGTTGCAACAATGGTATCAAGCATAGTAAAGATTATAAGGATGGTGCAGGACCTGACACTGTTTTGTTCTGTTGTACATAGAGTCACTATGAGTTGAAGCGAACTGTACATCACCTAACAATGACAATATACTTACAGAAATAAATGGCTGAACACATAAACAAAGAGAAGTATAAGGTAAATCTTTCGTACAGAAGAATTTCACATTATGTAGATACATTTCTCTTCAGTAGGTGAAGTTTATATCACCTCCCTGCCAGTTGGATATGCCCTTGGTGACTTGCTAACAAAAAATAGTGGATAGAAGAAGTAATTTTATAGTGCAGAAACCTAGAACATACTATCTCTGTTGGTGATCAGGTCAACAACTCATTAACACATCCTGTTGATAGTATGTACCTTTGAATTTTTTTTAAAGTTTTTTTTGTGTGATTTGGGTAAAAATTAACAGATCAAATTAGTTTTAAATTCAACAATCTATACCAATTTTGTTTTATGACATTGATTGCAATACCCACAATGAAACAGCTCTCATCCCACCTCCTCCTTGTTTTTCCCATTTTGCATTCACTTTTTTTTCCTATCCATTCCAGCCCTCTGAACTTTGTTTCTAGGAAAATTCTGCCCTTTTGATCTCGATTAGTTGTTTGTTCTAAGGACTGTTTCTTATTGCTAAGAATTTTCATAACTTTGCCCCCTGTATGTTCTATTGTATTCATGCATGTATTTGCAGCACATATAAATTCGTATGTAGAAATATCGTTTGTCATACATACATATATATTCATGAGTTCAGTCCCATTCACCTTCCCTCGCCTTTTCAGCTTGTGTGTCAATCGATTTCCATTTATGTATGTCTCTTTTGGTTTCTTGTACTTGTGTTTTGTACTTTTCTTTGTATGTGTCTTCTGTATTCTTGGTTACATTTATTCCTGAGTATTTCTACTTTGGGTGGCTTTTGTAAATGGTATTATTTTCATGATTTCCTTTTCAGAGTTCTCTTTGTTAGTGTAAAGGAATCTGATTCTTTTGTGTGTGTGTGTGTGTGTGTTAATCTTGTACCATGCCACTTTGCTGAAACTTTCTATAAGTTCCAGCAATTTGGTGGTGGTGTTGAAACTCAGGGATTTTCTATGTATAGGAATAACATCTGCAAACAGAAGATAATTTTATTTCTTTTTTGCCATTGTGGATGCCTTTTATTTGCCTTGCTTGCTTTATTGCTCTATCTAGGACTTCCAATGCAATGTTGAATAGGAGTGGTGATTAAGAGCTCCCTTGCCATGTTCCTATTCACAAGGGGACACTTTCAGTCTCTTTCCATTGAGAATAAAGTTGGCCATTGATTTTTGTGTATATATATGTAAACCTTTAGTTATGTTAAGGCATTTCACTTATTTTCATAATTTGCTGAGAGTTTTGTTTATCAACTATGGGTGTTAAATTTTGTCAAATGCCTTTTCTGCATTTATTGATATGATCATCTGGTTCTTTTCTTTTATTTATGTGATTTATCATGTTAATTGTTGTTTTAATCTTGAACCATCCTTGCATACCTAGTATGAATTCCACTTGGTCATAAAGTAGGTAATGATTACTATATGTTTATTTTGATGTGTTGCTGCACTCTATTGGCTAGGATTTTGTTGAAAAAATTTTGGTTGATATTCATGAAGGATATTGGTCTATAATTATCTTATTTAGTGGTGTCTCCCTGGCTTTGGTAACAGGTTATACTTGCTTCATAGAACGTATTTTAGATTTTTCCATCCTTTTTGTGTTCTGGTATAGTTGGAGTAGAATTGTCAATTTTTCTGCATATGTTTGGTAGACTTCACCAGTGAAGATGTCTGGACCAACACTTTTTTTCTTGGGATTTTTTTTTTTTTTAATGGAATGTTCAATTTCTTCTTTTGTGATAGGTCTGTTCAAACTACCTATCTAAGATTTAGTTAGTTTGGATAGGTGATGTCTTTCTAGGAGTCTGTTTATTTCTTCTAGGTTTTCAAATTTGTTGGAGAAGAGTTCTTCATAATATTCTGTTACTATCCCTTTATTTTGGTTGGTTCTGTTGTGATGGCACCTATTTCTTTTCTACTTTTTGTTATTTGCAGATTCTCCTCCTTTTCCTTTATTAAATTTGCCAGCAGTTTGTCAATTTTATTAACCTTTTTCAAAGAATCATCTTCTATTCTTGTTAATTCCTATTGTTTTTTTGTTTCATTGATTCTTCTTGAATCTTCATTGTTTGTTTGTTTCTGGCTATGGCAGGCTTTTTTTTTTTTTTCTATTCTTATGTGGAAATGTTGGGTTAAGGTAATGACTTTTGTTCTTTCTTCTTTTTTGATGTATGTACTTATTGCTACAAATTGTCCTCTGAGCATTTCTTTTGCTGTGTCCTAATGATTTTGGTATGTTGTGTTCATTCTTATTTGATTCAAGGAAAATTTTTATTTCATTTTCTTATTTCTTCTGGTAGCATAGTGCCTAAGGCATTTGACTGCTAACCAGAAGGCTAGTGGTTTAAATCCACCAGCCACTCCTTGGAAGGAAGGTTGGTCAATCTACTTCTGTAGTGGTATTGCCTAGGAAACACAAGGAGGGGTTGCTATGAGTCGGGTTCAATTCTAAGGCAATGAGTTTGGTTCCTAATAGTAGTTTATAAACAGGTAGTTACTCTGTTTCCTTGTACTTCCTGTTGTTCACTTCTGATTGTATAGGATGTGATCTGAGATATTTTATAGCCTTTCAATGTTTTTAAATTTATTGAGGCTTTCTTTGGGGTCTATGTATGATCGTCTATTCTGAGAATATTCCATTTGCATTGGAAAAGAAAATATGTTGTACTGTTGTTGAGTGGAGTGTTTCGTGTATCTTTATAATGTAAACATGTTTAGTTGTGTCGTTTAGATCTTCTGTATCTTTGTTGAGTTTTTTCTAGTAGTTCTGTTCTTCATCACGTGGTATGGTAAAGTCTCCTAATATTTATGTGGCGTTATCTATTACTCTTTTCAATTCTATTAAAGTTTGACTTATGTATTTTGCATCTCTTTCATTGGATATGTAAGTATTTATTACGGTTAGATCCTCTTGTTGGATTGACTTTTAATTATTATATAATGTCTTTCCTTGTTTCTTATGTTGGTTTTTTACTTAAAGTCTATTTTATGATACAATATTGCCACATCTGTTCTTTTTTGGTTATCATTTGTTTGATATGTTTTTCCAAACTTTGATTTTCAGTTTATTTTTGTCTTTGTGTTTAAGGTGTGTTCTGGTTACCTACTGCCTCTCTGACAAAAATATACCACCAGTGGAATGGCTTGAACAAACAGGAGTTTATTCTCTAACAGTTTGGAGGCTTTAAGTCTGAGTTCAAAGTGCCAGGCCTCTGGGGCTGGGTGAAAGCATCTTGACCTTGGGCTTCAGCTCTGCCTCCTGCTCCCAGCCATTGAAGCTGAGGTTTTCTTCACTGAGCTACTGGCTGCTGAGTCTGACAATCCCAAGGTTGACAAGTAAAAAGCACAGTCCAGATGTTACCAATTGTGGTAATTAAATTTATATGTCAACTTGGTTGGGCCTGGCTGAGTGGCTGGGCAACTGGTGTAGTTATTCCCCACGATGAGATTGGTAATCAACTCCATGGTGGGATCTACTATAAGCAGCTGAGTAGCTGCTTTGGGTATGTGGTCTCCTTCCTGTACATAAGGAGAAGCCTTGGGGATAGTCTCCAGCTTATGGCACACTTGGACCCTGCATGTAGCCGAGTCATTGTTCAGCACCTGCCATGTTCTGTCTACCTTGGGACTTACAATGGACTTAAATTAATGGTCTGCCGTGTGGTTTGGTAACATCGGGACTGTGTCTTTTCACTTGCCAACCTTGGGCTTGTCAGCCTCAGTGGCCAGCAGCTGTCTGAGTGAAGAAACACCTCTAGCTCCAGTGGGCTGGGAGCAGGAGGCAGAGCTGGACCCCAATGTCGAGGGGCTTTAACCCAGCCCCTAAAGCCTGACACTTTGAACTTGGACTTAAAGCCTCCAAACTGTAATAGAATAAACTTCTGTTTGTTAAGGCCACCCCATTTGAGTTATATTCTTGTCAGAGTGGTACTATGTAACCAGAACACCAAATCACACAAGCCACTAATTCAAGCCCATTGAAAGTCCCAAGGTTGGCAGAGCGTGGCAGACTGCTGAACAATGACATGCTTACATGCGAGGTTCAAGCGTGCCATAAGCTAGAGACCATTCCCAAAGCTGCTTCTTATATATGGGAAGTAGACCACATACCCAAAGCAGCTACTCAGCTGCTTATAGTAGATCCCACCATGCAGTTGATTACCAGTCTCATCGTGGGGAATAACTACACCAGTTGCCCAGCCACTCAGCCAGGCCCAACCAAGTTGACATATAACTTTGACTACCACAAAGTGTGTCTCTTGTAGACAGCATATTGGCAAGTCATGTTTTCTTTTCCATTCTGCTTTTTTCTGTCTCTTGACTGGTACATTTAATCCATTCACATTCAGTGTAATTATTGATAAG
>NW_006921896.1:446405-459015 GCF_000298275.1 Orycteropus afer afer
TCCCATGTGCTATCTATTTTTGATATTTTACTATTAATCATCTGTATTTTTATTTGCTGTTTTCTAATTTTCCATTTACTTTATCAAATGGTTCTTTTGTTGTGTTTTTCAATTCTTCTAGTGTTTTGTCTGTATTTTCCTTGATCACTTTTTTGCTTTGTTGAAGGGTCTTAAATATAATTCTTTTGAATTCTTTATCAGGTTGTTCCAATACTATTTCTTCCTCAGGAAGATTTTCTGGCTCTTTATTTTTGTCACTTCTTGGAACCACTTTGTCTTGTTTCTTTGCGTAAACTGAGGTTGTCTGTTGTCTCTGAGACATTGTTGTGTTATTGTATTTGTATTTATTTGATGATTGTATGTTGATATATTTTGCCTAGGTTTTTTGCTTTGTTTTGTTTTGTGGTTACACTAGCCAAATGAGTGGGGCAGTGGAAGAGGCAAGTGTGGTTTGGTAGTGTGGATGGAGTTGCTGCTTCCCATTAGGTGGAAAAAAAATAGAAAAAAGAAATGAAAGGAGAAGAAAGGAGAAAGCTGAGGTGGTATGGGTTAGGTGCCTGGTCTGTGGTGGTATGCTTTTCCAGGTGCAGAAGCAACAGGAGTGAGAAACCTGTTCCACAGAGACATCAGACACTTGGCACCAAATTTATGGGATTTTGTGCCTTAATTCATGCAGATAGCATGTGCATGGTACCCAATCCATAAAAGCACACCTTGCCAATCTCAGAGTCAGTGGACATGTGTCATTTGTTCCATGAGACAGCACCTCAGGCCACCAGGGAAGTAATGCAGAGGGGGACCATGGAAGATTAGAGGAAGAGGTAGGCTCAGGCACCCACTAGTTAGGGCTGAGGTATCAAACAGGTGGGCATCACCAGTCATAGGACAGATGGAGGTAGCGGGTGGCCATACTTCTAGTTATCGGGAAGGTGTGGAGAGTAAAAAGGAAATCATACCTCTCTAGTCACCAGCCACTGATGTACATATTGGTACAGCCCTGGGAGAGTGGAGCTGGTTATCTTGTTCCTGCCCCAATCTGAATACTGCTTGCAATAATTCGAAATGTCCATGCTGTGCTGGGCTAGTTGACAATTCATTACTCTCTATATACCTTTGCTCATTTCCACCCCAAAAAGTTTTCTTCTTCTATTTATTATTTGATCTACTTCTTGATCCTTCCCTTTGAAGCTCAGAGTTCCCGGATAATCATCTGTATGTGTTTCACTTGGTCATCAGGTCATTGTCGTAGAGGGTCTGGGTAGCATGTTTGCCCAGTCCACCATCTTCAAATTTACTGATAGTATGTACCTTTGACATGATGTGATAAGAGTTCACCTTTGTGTTCTTTCTCCAAAAAAACTGGTAATTCTGATCTAATCATGAGAAAAACAGCTTATCCAAATAGAGTCTGGAGTTCAGTTAATAGTAATGTACCAATATTTTCTCCTCGGAAGGAAGGTTGGGCAATCTGCTTCCATAGTGATGCTGCCTCAGCAACCAAAGGAGGGGTTGCTGTGAGTCGGGTCCGACTCAATGGCACACAACAACAACAACAACAACAGTTGTAATAAATGTGCTATAGCAATGTAAGATGTTAACATTAGAGAAAACTTGCTAAAGAGTACACAGGAACTGTCTGTACTATCTTTGTAACTTTTCTGTAAATCAAAAATATTCTAAAATAAAATGTTTTAAAAAAAGCTATTGCTTCTTCATATTATAACTTTATAGACTTCTTAAAAGGTATGTAATGAAAAATTCTACATTAGATGAATTTTGACATTTCTGATTGCTCTGCTGTGGTCAAGTCAGCTTGAAAAGATTGCATTCAAATTAAGCAACATAGCAGTTCTGTTATTTGCTATGTCAAAGCATCTGCATTCAGGATCTCCACAAGACAGGTTCTCTGACCTCAATTACAATAGCAGGGACCTCTTTTGATCTGTCTCCTTAGTTCCTCAAACCTCATAGTAAAAATAAACAAGTAGTAAGTGAAAAATAAAATCAATAAAACAATCTTTCTATTATAAATATTTAGCTTAGTCCAGAGGAGAATAAACATGGTACATTTTGAAAGTGTCCCCTGTGGGCAGCAAGGTTGTAATGGGAAGTTATTTATCCATGCAATAATTTATTCAATAAACATATTTCTTGTACATCCTGAGCTAATTCATGCAGAAACAGAGAGAAAGGATAAAGCCTTTGTTATCAGTATCAAAGAAGTCACAATCTATGGAAAAAGATAGACAAGGAAAGGGAAAATTTTGATACACTGGTAGGTAATAAAGGTATTGTAATGCTTGTGCTTTGCAAATTATACTTGACACTGCCTCAGTACATCATCTCTCCTGTCACTGGCAATGGTAAAGACACTCCAGGATTTATGGGGAAAAGTGATTTTCAAATAAAAAAGACCTCAAAAAATCTTATGCTTCTATTTAGTAAGCCATTATTTAAAGGTAATTCCTCTGCCTAATTCAAATGTTGCCCCTGCTACAGCCATCTGGACTGCTATTATTAACCATTTATATCCACATATGAGTAAGCCTGAATGTTGCAAATAATAAAAATGTTTGACTGCTGACTGAAAGGTTAGCAGTTTGAGCCTAAACAGAGGCTCCGGAAGAAAGTTTTGGGGATCTACTCAAAAAAAAAAAACCTCAGCCATTGAAAACCCTATGTTAAAAAGTTCTACTTGGATGCATATGAGGGTATCATGAGTTGTAATCAATAGCAATAGTCTTTAGCTTATTGGTTGGTTTTTGAGTAAGTCATGAATATAATGATCTGGCAGTAAGTTGTTATCATTGTGAGGTGCCATTGAGTCAGCTCCGACTCAAAATGATCCTATGTACAACAAAAAGAAATATTGCCCAGTCCTGTGCCAGCCTCACAATCCTTGCTACATCTGACTCCACTGATGAAACCACTGTGTCAATCCATTGCATTGGGGTCATTCCCCTTTTTCACTGACCCTCCACTTTACCAAGCATGATATCCTTATCCAGGGAATTGTCCCTTCTGACAACATGACCAAAGTAGGTGAGACTATGTCTGCCATTCTCACTTCCAAAGAGCATTCCCTCCACACTTTTTTCCAAGACAAATCTGTTAGTTCTTTTGTCAGTCTCTGGTATTTTAGTGTTCTTCACCAACACCTTAACTCAAAAGCATCAATTCTTCTACAGTCTTCTTTATTCATTGTCCAGCTTTCACTTGTATATGAGGCGATTGAAAACACCAGGGGTTGGGTTAGGCACACGTTAATCTTCAAAGAGACACTTGCTCCTCAGCACTTTAAAAAGATCTTTTGCAGTACATTTGCCCAGTGCAATGCGTCATTTATTTCTTGACTGCTGCTGCCATTGATATTTATCATGGAACCAAGCAATATGAAATCTTTGACAACTTCAATCTTTTCTCTATTTATTGTGATGCTGCTTATTGGTCCAGTTGTGAGGATTTTCATTTTCTTTATGTTGAGGTGTAATCTATACAGCAGACTGTTATCTTTAATCTTCATTGATAAGTGCATCAAGTCATCTTCGTTTTCAGCAAGCAAAATTGTGTCATCTGCATATCGCAGGTTGTAAATGAGCCTTCCTCCAATCCTGATGCAGCATTCTTCTTCATATAGTCCAGTTCTTGGATTATTTGCTCAGCGTACAGATAGAATAAGTATGGTGAAAGGAGACAATCTTGACACACTCCCTTCTTGATTTTTGAATCATGCAGTATCCCCTTGCTCTGTTCAAATGACAAGCTCCTAGCGTATGAACATGATTCTCATGAGCACAATTAAGTGCTCTGGAGTTCCCGTTCTTCTCAATGTTATCCAGAAATTGTTATGATATACACAAT
The DNA here is from genome assembly GCF_000298275.1 of Orycteropus afer afer. Taxonomy (NCBI): domain Eukaryota; kingdom Metazoa; phylum Chordata; class Mammalia; order Tubulidentata; family Orycteropodidae; genus Orycteropus; species Orycteropus afer. The sequence continues at coordinate 450,267 of NW_006921896.1, forward strand.
CGAATGCTTTTGCATTGTCAGTAAAACACAAGTAAACATCTTTCTAGTATTCTTTTCTTTCAGCCAAGACCCCAGTGACCTCATCAATGATATCCATCTTTCCACGTCCTCTTCTGAATCCAGCTTGCATTTCTGGAAGTTCCCTGTCAATATGCTGCTGCAACAATATGTATTGTGGTTTTTTTTTTTTTTTTAGTTTTATGAGTAAGTCAGGCTAGTATAATGACCTGGTGGTATAGGTTCATCCTAAAGGAAAGTTATGATTTATAAATATTTCTAAAAGTAATTCCTAAGTAATTGAAGAAGTTGTTTTGACAATGTCATGCATATATTTATTTCTCAATGTAATATAATATAGTAATATAATAATCTATGCATAACATGTTACTTGACCAATAGATGATCTGACTGGTGAACCATAGTTTGTCATTTAGAATTTTTTTTATTAATTTTATTGAAAAATAAAATATACACAATTGAAGGATACATTTTGATGAGTTTTAACAATTGAATATATTCATGTAACCATCATTACAGTGAAAATATAAAACATAAAGAACAAAAAATTCCTTCATGTCCCTTTGGGGTCCATCTCTTACCTTTATCCTCAGCCCCAGGTAACACCTATAAAGGAAAGGAGGAAAGAAGGAGTAAAAAAGTCTTAGACTGCAGTGAAGTTCTGAAGTTTTTGTAGGCCAACAGGGAGTCGTAGGCTGATAGGGAGTCATCCTATTGAAGAAGTACCATCTCTCTTAGTATTGGGTCTGAATTAGTACCTCCTTGGTGCTCAGTCATTGGCTGGGTGTAGTATTCCAATACATGGATGTACTAGTTGGTTTATTCATTCAGCTGTTGCTAGACACATAGTTTGAAGTTTGGGGCTATTTTAATCAAAGCTGTCAGGAGCACTGGTGGCATAGTGCCTAAGGCATTTTACTGCCATCCAGAAAGCTGGCAGTCCAAACCCACTGCCACTACTCTGAAGGAAGGGCTATCTACTTCTGTAGGTAGAGATACTGCCTCAGAAACCTAAGGAGGGATCGCTATGAGTCAAGATAGACTCGATGGCAGTGATCTTGGTTATTTATTTATTTAGGTTAATAAATGAATAAAGAGTTCACTTTCTTTGTCTGAAAATATACTTTCATTTCTCTTGGGTAAATACAGAAAATTTCATTGTTGTTGTTGTTATGTGCCATGGAGTTAGACCCGACTCATAGCGACCTCTCCTTGGGTTTCCGAGGCAGTGTCACTATGGTGGTAGATTGTTCATCCTTCCTTCCGAGAAGTGGCTGGTGGGTTTGAACCACCAGCCTTCTGGTTAGCAGTCAAATACCTTATGTATTACATTATCAGAGCTCCTAAAATTTCATTAGTCTTGAGTAAATACATTTCTCTTGGGTTTGCTAGGTCATGTAAGTGTAGCACAACTTTTTAAGAATCTATCACATTTTTCCTAAGTGTTTGAACCATTTTATATTTCTACCAGAGTTCCAGTTGACTGCGTCTTCTCCAACACATAGTATTTTCAGTGTTTTTTAACCATAACCAGTCTAGTGAGTGTTTAGTGGTACACTATTGTGCTTTTAACTTACATCTTTCTGATGATGAATGATGTTGAGCATCTTATCTTTTCACATACTTATTGGTCACCCCTTCCTAAGGTTCCTAACAGTCTCATCCCCTTTATAGCATCACTTCCAAGTCCAAAATCTTATCATCTTAATCAGGTTCTGAATGAGGTTCCTGGGTACAATCTGTTAAGTACAGCTCCTGAGGCAAAATTTCTACCTTTTGTCATGTATATGACTGAAAATACTTTCTCCAAGTATGAGTCTTGCCTTTTCATTTCCTGAGACTTTATGGTAAGCCTGGTTTCTAGTGACATAACATTGGCAAAATAAACGCAGTTTATACTTAATGTATTATACAAATACAGAAGTTCACCGTTTAACATAGTCAGACCAAATATGTGTCTTACTAAGGCACTATTCTGTAAGGGATATTGCTGGATGTTGCTTACCTCCCAACTCTAATAGGAGTATTTTTAAATAGGAAGAGCAATATATAGGTTGACTTGGTCTAAATAACTACATATCTCATGATTTGAAGGGAAATATTTAATCTGGGACATAAGAATTTACTGCAATTGTTTTCCTAAATAGTTAAAGCAACTATTTTTTTTTTTTCAGTTGAAATAAATTTATTTTATTAAACTTTACATTTTACCATCTTTTAATTGTAAGAAAATATACATAACATGAAATTTACCATACCAACTATTTTAAAGTACACAATTCAGTGCATTTAATACATTTAAATGTTGTACAACCATTGCCATTATCTAATTTCAGTATTTTCATCTTTTTTCACTTCTCAATATCCCCAGCTTCTCTCTCTACTACTTATCTATCTCTTTAAGTTTAATTCATCAAGGTATCATATCTTTATATCTCCAGTTTGATCTATTTTGTTGCAAGAATATGATGTGAAAATTGAGTCAGAGATTGGAGTGATACATTTACAAACCATAAAATGTCAAAGATTGCCAGGAACATATGAAGCTAAGAGAAAGGCATGGAACAAATTCTCCCCTGGAATCTTCAGCAAGAGCATAGCTCTGCTGACACCTTGATTATGGACTTCTAGCCTGCAGTTCTGTGAGACAACAAATTTCTGTTGTTTAAGTCACCAGTTTATAGTACTTAGTTACAGCAGCCCTAAGTTTTGGCCTCTAATTCATGGCAGTCCATACACAGTTGATAAAAAGGTTCCCAGTACTGTGCTATCTGCATGATCAACTAGAGTTTTCATTCACAGATTCACAGAGTTTTCACTAACAATATGTACATTAACATGTTTCATTTACAATTATGTACAATAGAACAAAACACTGCCTGGTCCCATGCCAGTCTCATAATCTTTGCTATACTTTACCCCATTGTTGCATCCACTGTGTCAATCCATGTCATTGAGGGCCTTCTCCTTTTTCGATGATCCTCCACTTTACCAAGCATGATATCCTTCTCCAGTGAACGGTCCCTTCTGACATTATGCCTAAAGCAGGTGAGATAAAGTCTGGCCATTCTCACTTCCAAGGAGCATCCGGCTGCACTTCTTCCAGGACAGATTTGTTACTTCTTCTGGCAGTCAGTGGTTCAATATTCTTCACCAACACCACAACTTAAAAGCATTAACTCTTCTTCATTGTTCAGCTTTCACATGCATATGAAGAGATTGAAAACATCATGGCTTGGGTTAAGTTCACCTTAGTCTTCAAAGAGACATAATTGTTCTTCAGCACTTGAAGAGGTCTTTTGCAACAGATTTTCCCAGTGCAATATGTCATCTGATTTCTTGAATGCTGCTGACATTGGTGTTGATTGTGGAGCCAAGTAATATGAAATATTTGACAACTTCAATCTTCTCTCCATTTATTGTGATGTTGCTTGTTGGTACAGTTGTTAGGATTTTTGTTTTCTTTATGTTGAGATCCATACTGCAGACTATAGTTTTTAATCTTCATCAGTAAGTGCTTCAAGTCATCTTCACTTTCAGCAAGCAAAATTATGTCATCTGTATATTGCCAGTTGCTAATGAATCCTCCTCCAATACTGATGCCACATTCTTCTTCATATTGTCTAGTGTCTCAGATTATTTGCTCAATATACAAATACAATTGAATAAATATAGTGAACGGATACAACCCTGACACACTCCCTTCCTAATTTTAAACCAACCCCTTGTTCTGTTCTAAAGACAGCCTCCTGGTCTATATACAGGTTCCTTATGAGCAAAACTAAGTGTTCTAGAGTTCCCATTCTTTTCACTGTTACCCATAATTTATTATGATCCACACAGTCAAATGCTTTTGCATAGTCTATAAAATGCAAATAAACATCTTTCTGATATTCTTTGCTTTCAGCCAAGATCTATCGGACATTAGCAATGATATACTGCTTTCTGTGACCTCTTCTGAATCCAGCTTGCATTTCTTGAAGTTCCCTGTCAATATATTGCTGCAAACATTTTTAAAATTATCTTCAGCAAGATTTTGCTTGTGTATGATATTAATGATATTGCTCGATTGTTTCCACATTCTGTAGGATTACATTTTTTTTTTGGAATGGGTACAAATGTAGATCTCTACCAGTCTGTTGGCAAGGTTGCTGTCTTCAAATTTCTTAGCATAGATGAGTAAATGCCTCCAGCATGGCATGTGTTTGTTGAAACATCTCAATGGGTATCTTGCAATTCTTGGAACCTTGTTTTTTGTCAATTCCTTCAGTGCAACTTCAGCTTCTTCCTTCAATACCGTTGGTTCATGATCACATGTCACCTGCTGAAAAGGATGAACATTGGCCTTGTCTTTTTTGTATGGTGACTCTGTGTATTCCTTTCATCTTTTTTTGTTATCTCCTGCATCATTTATTATGTCATCTATGGCATCTTTCATATTGCAACTCAAGGTTTGAATGTTTTCTTCAGTTCTTTCAGCTTGAGAAATCCTGAGCTGTTTTTCCCTTTTGGTTTTCTAACTCCAGGTCTTTGCACATTTCATTATAACCATAGACTTTTCTTTTCTTGAGCTGCTCTTTGAAATCTTTTCAGCTCTTTTATCTTGTAATTTCTTCCATTTGCTCTAGTTACTGTCCATTCAAAAGCAAGAGTCAGAGTCTCTTCTGACATCTATTTTGGTCTTTTTTTCCTTTCCTGTCTTCCTAATGATGTTTTGCTTTCTTCATGGATGATATTCTTGATATCATCCAACAATTCATCTTATTTTTGATCATTGGTATTCAATGTGTTAAATTTATTCTTTAGGTGGTCTCTAAATTTAGTTGGGATATAATCAAGGTCATATTTTGGCTCTCGTGGACTTGTTTTAATTGCCATCAGCTTCAAGTTGAACTTGTGTATATGTAGCTGCTGATCTATCCAACACTCAGCTACTAGCCTTGTTTTGGCTGAAGTTACTGAGCTTCTCCATTACCTCTTTCCACAGATGTAGTATTCAATCTGTGAAGTCCACATGTATAGCTGCTGTTTATGTTGTTGAAAAAAGTTATTTGCAATGACAAAATCATTGGTCTTGCAAAATTCTGTCATGCACTCTCCAGTATCATTTCTATTATGAAGGCCATAGTGGTGATTCTGCTTTGTTTCCAACTTTTGCATTCCAATTGCCAGTAATAATCAACACATCTTTATTGCATATTTGTTCAATTTCAGACTGCAGAAGTGGTAAAAATCTTCAATTTCCTCATCTTTGACTTTGGTGATTGGTTCATAAACTTGAATAATAGTAGCATTAATTGGTCTTCCATGTAGGCATATGGACATTATCCTATCACTGACCTATTAGATACCTCCTTAAGTGGTCAACTACCTACTAGATAATTCCAGCTACCTATCTTACAGGAACATCAGAGTCCAGTGTGTACTCTAAAATTATTTCACCCAAAACATCTCATATTTCCTCCCCCAAATTATACCCTAAATATCTCATATTCCCCTCCAAGCTGATGTTATATTAATAAAAAGAAGGGGAACAAATGATATGACCAAATTTCTTACGATACATCAAAGTCAATGCTGAAATATTTTCATGTTCCATTGCATTTCATCCTCACAATAACCCTACACAAAAATACTTTATTGTATTCAGTTCACAGGTGAGGACATTTAGACTCAAAAGAGATTAAAAATTAAGATCACAAAGATAGTGAATTTTACTATTGGTCTTCAGTCCAAATTTACCTTATTAGAATGCTTCCCTTTATTCACACTATGTTATCTGACATATTTACCTACCTACCTAGAGAAAATGACTTCTTCTACCCCAACTCTCTCAAATTTAGTCAAGAGTGCCTTAAAAATAAATCTAAATATCTTCCTATCCCACAGCCACTGCTTTATTGCAATGTTGTAGCATTTTTAGCCACACTAACAGATATAATTTAAAGTCTTCTTACAAAGATCGCCAGGTTTTATTTCCTTCATTCTCCTAAAAGAGAGATGTTGGCAAAACCAAATTCTGACCATGTCAGTGCTTTGAATTTATTCCTTTAGTGCCATCTTATTCCACAAGAACGAAGTGCAAATCTGCAGGCTGATAAATAATGTCTGTCATGATCAGGGCCCTGTCATCTTGTCTGTGTCACCTCACATTCATCCTATGCTTTAGCCAAGAAGAGCTACTTGATTACTCATTATTTTTGCATATCCTGGTTTCTTGGGAAGGTCCTTCCCCTTTAGTCTATGCTGGTAACTTCTCTATATCCTTTAACATTCAGATTACATATTATTCTTTCTTTGAAAACCCTAGATTCTTACAGATAGATATAGGTGCCCCTCAGCACCCCATATTCTTTCACTGGTGTTATTGATCTCTTCTGTAAACCGTATGTCTATTTCCTAGGGTTATCATAACAAAATACTACAATGCTGATGGTTTTAAAACACAAAAAAATATTTTCTGGAGGCTGGAAGTCCAAGTTCAGGATCAAGACAAAACCATACTCTCTCTCTGTTTTCACTAGTGGAAGATGCTTCCTTTTTTTCTCCAGCTTCTGGTAGCCCTATGCATTTTTGCCATTTCAGGGCTTATAGATATATCTTCACATGGTATCTTTCATCTCTCTGTGCCTCCCTATCTCTGTCTGTTCTCCCTTTTCATAAGGCTTAATTCAGAAAGGATTAGGACTAGAATCCACCCTACTCCAGTATGACATCATGAATTTAACAGATAACATTTTCAAGAAAACCTTATTTCCCAAAACAAAGTCATATTTACAGTTACAGAGATAAACATACCAATATATCTTTCATGAATCACAATGTAATCTATAAAACCATGGTACTCATATCTATATATCACAAGGTCTAAACAAGGGTGAAACAATTTGCTTTTATCAAATGTGTTTTCCTAATCTGTATAAGTTTAGTACCTAAAAAATTGTCTGTTGCTAAAGGCATATAGTCGAGTGTGAAAGACATTTGAAAACATTTAAAATATGTTTTACCACAGGAGAAGGAGCTCTGGTGGTGTAATGCTTAAGCCATTTGATTGCTAACCAGAAGGATGGTGGATCAAACCTACCAGCCACTCCAGAGAAGGAAGACAGAGCAATTTACTTGCATAAAAAATTAGAGCCTTGGAAACCCAATGTGGATCACTTTGAACTGAAATCAACTTGATGGCAGTGAGGTTTGTTTTTTTTTTAATAGATATTGTTATTTATCTTTAAATGTTATTTGTTCCTGCCATTTTTTTCTTCTTCCTCACAATTAGCACAAACACTACAAAGATTAACCCAGGTTCTGTAAAACCTTAGTAGCATGAGAAAGAAACCAATAGGCATCATCTTTCGATACTCATCCCATACCCTGATCTAATGTGCATTCTATGCTCTGGGAAAAAAAATATTTAAACATATCAAGCATATCCATGGACAATCAACCAAAGAAAAGCAAAAGACATGTTTTAAGTTCACAGGACGGTCCTCTTTCTTACTCTACAGCACGTGGTCTACTTCCTGCTGATTCTTATGTTAGTCAACTTTGCTGTGGTAACACACAATCTTTCATTTCAATGTATTTCTACAAAAAACATTTCTCACCATTCATGTTAAATGCACTCTGCAGCTCCACTACAGCCCTAATTCAGCCAGAGGCACTGTTCTAAGTCTCTTCTCACTCTAAGACTCAGTTTGAAAAAAAGCCATCATCTGAAACTTGCTGTTATAAAGACATGAGAGCAAGCTGCACCACAGAATGGCATTCTATGATTCTACCTTATATACTCTCATTCTATTACTGCTGCAAACCACATGATCACCTGGTCAAGCTTGATCCTGGGCAAGTAAGAACAAGGAGGCACTGGAAGTCATATGGCAATGATGATGATGTATAATCCTCTAACAAGGGAGGGAACAACGTACTTCAGTCAGTCTTGTTTTCCTTTTCTCTTCTTGTCTTTGCAGACAACATACCACCATGGAAAAAGGGCTCATCCAAAGTCAGGAGCTAGAACATGTGGCCCATTTCTTATCCAATCCACTTAATCTGATTGAGTTTCAGTTTCCTCATTTACAGAAATGAAGAGATTGAAGTAGATCGTCTTCCAGTCTGGGTTACATGAATAGAATGCTTTAGTTGGTAGTAAAGCAAACATAAAATTACAAAGAAATACTTTGGCCACCCAAATTTTGTGGGACACTTTCCTGTTCTGTCATGAGCAGAAAATAACATGAAAAAATGTAGTAAGGAAGTCTATACTGCATTTATGATGTCTGCTTCAAACACATTATACTAGAGATGTGATTTTTTAAATATATATTTTACTGAGGTTCTTTTCTCTCCTATATTAAAATAACTAACTTGTTCCTCTCTCATGTAAAAAATAAGCATGTCAATCATAGGAACTCAAATCTGTTAAGTTTTTTTAGCTGCAAACAACAGAAAATTTAATCAAATTATTATACACAATAAAGATGATTTCTTAGTTAATATAGCAAAGGTGTCAGAAATTTCTTTTTTATTTGGATCTACAATTAACACCCATGGAAGCAGCAGTCACCAAATCAGATATCGTATTGCGTTGGGCAAATCTGCTGAAAATGACCTCTTTAAAGTGATAAGAAGAGCCAAGGGAGAGGCGGGGCAAGATGGCGGACTAGGCAGAAGGATTGCACAGACCCTCTTCAACAAAGAAAAGGGAAACCAATTAATACAGACACAGAAGATA
>NW_006921896.1:463050-469547 GCF_000298275.1 Orycteropus afer afer
AAGGGCTATAGAAAAAATCAACAAGACCAGAAGTTGGTTTTTTGAAAAGATCAATAAAATTGACAAACCACTGGCAAATTTAAAGTGATAAGAAGCAAAGATGTCACTTTGAAGACAAAGGTGGACCTAACCCAAGCCTTGGTATTTTCGATCACCTCATATGCATGTGAAAGCTGGACATGAATAAGGAAGACCTAAGAAGAGTTGATGCTTTTGAATTACTGTGTTGGCAAATAATCCTGAAAATACCATGGCCTGCCAGAAGAATGAACAAAGCTGTCCTGGAAGAAGTACTGCCAGAATGTTCCTTGGAAGTGAGAATGGCCAGACTTCATCTCACCTACTTTGATCATGTTGTCAGAAGTTACCACTCCCTGGTGGATGATACCATGCTTGGTAAAGTAGAGGGTCAGCAATAAAGGGAAAGAATCTCAACAAGATGGATTGACACTGTAGCTGCAATGATGGACTCAAATATAGTAAGGGGTGTGAGGATGGCATATGACTGGGCAATGTTTCATTCATAGTACCTAGGGTCACTATGAGTCACTCGATTGCATGACATCTAACAATGGCCACAATGTAGCAAAAACTGCACAGGAGGGCAGACTTTAGTCTTATTGACGACTAAGTGATGTTGCGAATTATTTGAGCTTTTTCCCAAGACTGGCTCCTCTTATAGTGACGGGATGATTGCCATCTGCCATTTGAGTATTATATGCTTTTCCTTCCAGTCCAAAGACAGAGTGTTTCCTATCTTAAACATTGAATAGGAGTCCTGGATTTTACTCTGAGTGGAAAACTTGTGTCAAAAGGCCATCCCTGAAGGCATCATGATCAGAATGACAGTATGATTTTATTTCTTTCAGATTCCCACGGTATTGCCCAATAGGATAGAAGATAGATGAATATTGTCCACAATGAATCTCAAAGACTTAGTGAGGGCATTTTTCATACTTCTTTGTAAACTTTATCAGTATTGATAAAAATATAACCAAAAACTCACTGCCATGGAGTCGGGTCTGACTCAAAGCAACCCCTCCTTGGGTTTCTGAGGTAGTATCACTATGGAAGTAGATTGCCCAACCTTCCTTCTGAGGAGTGGCTGATGGATTTAAACCACCAGCATCCTGGTTAGCATATAAGTATTATATAAACAGACAGAAAAATATAATAAAGAATACTTCAAATTTAGGTATTCATGAGCACATTTTTATGTTTCTAATAGAAAATATGATGTCTAATTTCAATCTGGATTTGTAAACTTCCAGTATGTTTTTCTACTGAGAGTATTTATGCTGAAAAAAGTTATATTCTCCATTTTGTAGGAGCTCAAAGATTTTTTTTCTGTAAATGATCAAATATTTATTTATTTATTTATTGCTCCTATGCAAATTATCCCTTTTATTCTTGGTTTCAGGTCTATGGTTACCATAACTTATTTTTCTTCTGTAAAACATTTGTTGACATAAACAAAATATTTGTAACTTTTACATGGAGACAGAAATATAAAGAGAACACTACAGTTTAGGGGAAAGATATCATGGATTAAAAAAAAAAAAAAAACTGTAGACTGCACATAGCAATCCCTTTTTTATTCCTTTCTATTTCAAAATCCTCTTATCCCCAAAAGAGTCTTTTGACAAGCAAGTCATATAAGTAGTGTATGGAGTAACTAAATTGGAGAGCAATTTTTAGCTGGTGGAGAACCAGGTCTTACCAATGTGGCTTATTCTTTTATATAAAATATTGGGAATTCCTAGAAGATCAGCTACATTTACATTCCAAAAGGAAGTGCCAAAATGTATCCCGAATACAAATAATAAGTGATTTTTTGATTACCTGCTTTTGTTCCTCTCCAATAGCTTGTAAAATTGAGTCAACTGCATGTGAACTTCTTATTCACAGCTAGACAGATCATACTTTCCTCTGAATTATTCATACTAATTGTGGGAAGAAGAAGAAATGTCATGAATAAATTAAATTTACAGATGAAAAAAAATGTCTGTATTCCCATGGCATGTTATATTTACCTTTGAGATAGAATTTAACACAATATATTATAATTATTTATAAAGTTTTATCTATTAGACTTTGAATTTGGGGTGTACCCAAAGATAAAGAATTGAAGCAAACCTTAGAAATATAGAAATTAGCAAGTCATAGTTGATCACATCAAGGAAGTTAGAGTCTTATTTTAAAAATAGATAAAAAATACTCAGGCTTACAAAACAGTAAAGCAACTGTTATGACAGTTGTTATAGGGACACTTTGGCAGGGAGGGAACTTGGAGGAATCAAGAAATTCCAAGACTAGATAACATAAGACTTTGAATGTTAAAGATGAATTACCTGGACAACTGATGGGGAAAAGCACTCAGAAGTGAAACAAGGACACCCCAGTGCTTGAAAAAGGAACCAAGCTTTGGCTGTTCCCAAGCAACAGTGAGAGTCTAGGCTTGACTGCTGTCACAACCTTGATTGGCATCACAGCCTAATGGCAGTTAGGATTAAAGAATCATGCAAAGAACCAAAGCATCTAAGGGCTTATTTATTTATTTATTTTTAATTATCCTTTTGGATTCCATCCCTGGTCAATGAATATGAATTCTGGAGATGCCCAAATAATTTGCATTCCTATCAAATAATCAAGATATCTTAAATGTTCACTACAATTTGAAAATTATTGTTCTATAATGTTGAATGGGCAGCACTTATGAAAACTAAAAATTTTATTACCTGGACCCCAACTCAGATATCAGTATTTTCATAGCTCTCCAGGTGATTCTAATATGTAACTAAGTTTGAAAAACAAAACACTTCTGTAAGGGAACAATCAATATATTCATTTTCTTTTATTTTTATTGACACATTTCCCAGTTGACTTTTTAAACCAAAATACAATCTATTTCTATAGATACTAAAACTTACTTTCAATATTGACAAATTAATGATAGTGCTTATTTGTATTTGCCAGCTATTTGAAACAGAAATTTCAGTCTAACATAACCATCTAGTTATAGCTGTATCCAAAAAGCAATAATAGAAAAATCATTAAATCAAATCTCAACCTGTTGCTGTCAAGTCAGTTCTGACTCATGGACCCTTTAGGACAGAGTAGAACTGTACAATAGGGTTTCCAAGGCTATAAATATTTACTGCAGTAGATTGCCACATCTTTCTCCCATGTAGCAGCTGGTGGATTAGAACTGCCAAACTTTTTATTTAGCAGCTAAAGGCTTAACTACTGCAACACCAGGCTCCTTAGAGAAAGAACATTAGAAAACATACATTTTTAGGGAGAAAGTATCTGGTAGACAAACTATTGTGTGTAAATGTTAAATATTCTAGTAACTCAATTTCAGGTGACTCCAGAAACTATGTTGCATGAACTTCTTTTGACCATGATCTATTTTTCTATACACATGATTATACTAAAAGCCATTGTAAATTTCCCCATAATAAATTATTTTTTTCATGTGCAAGTGTTTGTTCTAAGATCATTTAGGGCATGCATTCAACCATGTGGTTTTTTTTAAACTCATTTATTTGTTTTTCCTAATACCTAGCATACTTTGGCTAAAACAATTCGCTGCTGTTTTCAATGGCCCTTGCCTCTCTAACTGCACAGTTTCTATAAGTTTGGCAGTGTCCTCATCCCCCAATTACTGTTGTTGCTGTTGTTGTTACGTGCCGTCAAGTCAGACCCTACTCATAGCAACCCCTCCTTGGGTTTTCGAAGCAGCATTCTACAGAAGTAGATTGCCCAACCTTCCTTCCAAGGAGTGGCTGGTGGGTTTGAACCGCCAGCCTTCTGGTTAGCAGTCAAGTGCCTTAGGTACTATGCTACCAGAGCTCCTTCCGCCAATTACTAAGGAGGGGAAAAGAAACCAAATTCAGGTTATGGCTTAATTACTAGCTGTACTTGTTGTTGTTGTTGTTATGTGCCGTCGAGTCGGCCCCGACTCATAGCGACCCCTCCTTGGGTTTCCGAGGCAGTATCGCTACGGAAGTAGGATTGCCCAACCTTCCTTCCGAGGAGTGGCTGGTGGGTTTGAACCGCCAGGCTTCTGGTTAGCAGTCAAGTGCTTTAGCCACTATGTTACCAGCTATACTAGAAAGTAGAAATATATATATATATATATATATATATATATATGTATGTATATTGAAGTCCTAGACCTATTCCTGTGGATTTGATCCTATTGGGAAGTAGGGTTTTCTTTGTTCTAATAATTAGGTCCTACCCAAGTAAAAACAAAAACCAAACTCACTGACATCAAGTCAATTCCAACTCATAGTGATCCCCTTTGGGTTTCTGAGACAGTAAATCTTTATGGAAGTAGATTGCCCAGTCTTCCTTCTGTGGAGTGGCCAACCTTCTGGTTAGCAGTCAAATGCTTTAGACACTATGCCACCAAAGCTCCTTTACCCAAATAAAATAGGTCCTAAACACTTATGAATTATGAAAACAGCAGCTAGACACAGAGACATACACAGGGGAAGACAAACATCAAGGAGCACCAGGGAATGACAAGCAATGTCAAACAACACCACAGAAAGCCAAGGAACTACCAAGGGGCTATAGACAAGGAAGGAAGGAAGTCGTCATTCTAACAACCACACTCTAAAGGTGGACTTCTAACCTTCTGAACTGTGAGAAAATAAAGTTCTATTCTTTAAAGCCACCTTTTGTAGGAGTTTGGGCTGTTATTGTTTGGTTGGTTGATTTTTGGTTTTCCTTTGTTATGGCAACATTAATTGAAACAACTGGTTTCAACTTATTTTAGGTAAAACAATAATGAGAAAGATAATAAATAACGTTGTTGTTGTTGTTGTTATGTGCTGTTGAGTCGGATCCGACTCATAGCGACCCATCCTTGGGTTTCCAAGGCAGTATCACTACGGAAGTAGATTGCCCAACCTTCCTTCAGAGGAGTGGCTGGTGGGTTTGAACCGCCAGCCTTCTGGTTAGCAGTCAAGTGCCTTAGGCACTATGCTACCAAAGCTCCTAATAAATAACATATAAGAGATAAATATATGAGGACAATCCCGCTCCTTTGTTGGTAGATATAATAGAGACTTTTTTTATTCCCTTAAAGTGTAAATTAAGTAATAGTGAAACATGAGAGGAACAACTATGAATAAAAGAAAAAAATCATGCTTCTTTATCATTTGTTGAAGATGCTGTTATTGTTGTTAGGTGTCATTGAATTGGCTCTAACTACATTATGTACAACAGAATGAAACACTGCCCAGTCCTACACCATCATCACAATCCTTGCCTTCCTTGACCCCATTGTTTCAGCCACTGTGTCAATCCATCTTGCTGAGGGTCTTACCCGTTTTCTCTGACCCTGTGCTTTACCAAGCTCATATCCTTTTCTACCCCTTCTGACAACATGACCAAAGTACATGAGATGAAATCTGGCCATTCTCACTTCTAAGGAGCATTCAGGTTGTGCCTCTTGCAAGACAGATTTGTTCATTCTTCTGGAAATCCATGGTATTTCAATAGTCTTCGCCAACACTACAATTCAAGTGTATCAATTGTCCTTCAAACCAAAACCAAACTCACTTCCCTCAAGTCAATTCCAACTCATAGCAAAACCCATTGGGTTTTGGAGATGGTAATTCTTTAAGGAAGTAGATTGCCTCAACTTCCTTCTGTGGAGGCGCTGGTGTGTTTGAACCACCTTCCTTTTGGTCAGTAGTCAAATGCCTTAGGTACTACAACACCAGAGCAGTGCCTAAGTGCCTGTTGCACATCTTTCCTGATTTTAAATCATTCACTATCCCCTTGTTGTGTCCAAATAACTGCCTCTTGATTTATATATAGGTTCCTCATGAGTACAATTAAGTATTCCAGAATTCCCATTCTTCACAATATTATCCATAATTTGTTATGATCTACACAGTCAAATGTCTTTGCATAGTCAACAAAATAGCGGTAAACATCTTTCTGGTATTCTTTGCTTTCCCAAAATCCATCTGACATCAGCAATGACATCCCTTGTTCCATGCACTTTTCTGAATCCAGTTTGAATAGCTGCCAGTTTCTTGTCTATACACTGCTGCAAAAGTTTTTGAATTATCTTCAGCAAAATTTTACTTGCATGTGTTAGGAAGAAGGACAGGACCATCCGGTTATGAAAAATATTTTCTGAAGATAGTTTTAGCTATATTAGGTGTGGGAAAAGTACTACTTTTCTGAAACTGAAATTATTGATCTGACAAAGAATAAGACCATGCATGTGTGTAGTAAATGGTGAAATAGCCACACTTCCCCACAGTAATTTCTCCAAGATATTTTTACATAATGACAGGAAGTGAAAAGGAAAGTACAACCCACCCTAAACTGTTACCTTCTTCAGTGCCAAGTTATTAGCACTGGCTACATTTTGTCTTTGTATGAAATGTTCCTAGTAAGATATTATTTTGTTCTCGGCTTTGTACCATGAAAACCACATGCATGATATACCACACAAATATTTTTAT
>NW_006921896.1:470667-471229 GCF_000298275.1 Orycteropus afer afer
TACCTAATCGTTTAGCCTGTCCACCTATCTATCCATCCATGTACCCATGTTTGCCTTCACTGACAACTCAGTACTGTATATGCAAAAGGGTTCATCTTTGTTGTCTCTACCTCCCATGTACCTCTCTATGTCTTTCTCATCCTCAATGCTGCCATGTTGGTCACTCACATTCGGTACATTGCCCTTCTCTTCACCCAAATCAATATTTATCTCTATCTATCTGTGTCCCCTCCCCTCCCCTCCCACCCCGGTAGCCAACAAAGAAAATTTCCTACAATAGATAAACCTTTCCTTAACTTTTACAATAATGGACTAATACAATATTTGTCCTGTTGTGATTGACTTATTTCACTCAGTATAATGTCCTCGTGTTATCATTTCCTTTGTTGCTGTCGTTTTAGTATATGCTGAATATTTGTTCTTGTCCTCTTTTTTATTGCAATGTGAAGGTTTATCATTTTTCTTTCAGGTTACCCTATGATTTATAATTTTATCCCCAGGTTTAGAACATTCCATTCTATCTTTCAACTTTCTTAACTTCATCATCATTTAGAAATTCTGT
>NW_006921896.1:473680-477984 GCF_000298275.1 Orycteropus afer afer
CTGGGCAGCTGGTGGTAGTTATTCCCCATGATGAGATTGGCAATCAGCTCCATGGTGGGATCTACCACAAGCAGCTGAGTAGCTGCCTTCGGGAATGTGTTCTGTTTCCTGTATTTAAGGAGAAGCCTTGGGAATGGTCTCTAGCCTATGGCATGCTTGGACTCTGCATGGAGCCATGTCATTGCTCAGCAGCTGGCCATGTTCTGCCGACCTTGGGACTTAACATGGACTTAAGTTAATGGCCTTCTGTGTGGTTTGGTAACATCGGGACTGTGCCTTTTTACTTGTCAACCTTGGGACTTCCAGCCTCAGTAGCCAGCAGCTGTTTGAGTGAAGAAATGTCTCCAGCTCCAGTGGGCCAGGAGCAGGAGGCAGAGCTGGAGACCAAGTTTGAGAGGCTTTCACCCAGCCCCTAGGGCCTGGCACTTTGAACTTGGATTTAAAGCTCCAAATTGTAAGAATAAACTTCTGTTCATTAAGGCCATCCCATTTGTGGTATATTCCTGTCAGAGCAGCACTAGGTAACCAGAACATCAGTCAAATGCCTTAGGCTCTATGCCACCAGAGCTCCCATATATAAATACCTGTGTACTATATCATGTGGTTTTCATGGTACAAGGCCAAGAGCAAAATAGGGCAGGCAAACACAAGATGACCCTGGAACATCGTTTAGTACTAGAAAATAAGGAATAAAAAGATGGAGGCATGGCGCCAACCCAAAAGAAGTCCCAGTAACAAAAAGCTGAAACAATTTGAGAAACAAATATAATTAGCATAGTATTGGATTTTAATCCAAAATGTAAAATAAATATCCATAAATCATTACCAATTTAAATAAATGACCATGTAAACTAACAAATCAGGGAAAAGAAATGAATATTTCTATGGTGAAATGAATTCCTTTATTCAGCCATTGCCTTGGTTCTTTGGAAAAGAAGTGTGAGAATATTTTTCTCTAAATTCTGAGAGTAACCTTTGCCCTAGGCTTCTTCTACCCAGAGGGTTTGTTTCTTTTGCCCAAGTTGACTGACATTTCCTGGGAAAGCTGTGAACAACTTGATGACTTGATACATTTATCTGGTGCTGGGCTACAGCCTGCCCTGTGATTGGTCTATTTTATGCAGCTTGCAGGAATTGGTCAATATGCTATAGACTATGCAAATGAAGTGACAACATGTACTCCTCACTTACCAACTATCTCATCATCCCACATTTCCCATTTGTGATCATAGTAAAAATCTACTTTCACTATTTTGCCCATTAACGACATGTGTCTGGCAGTAACAAATGCTGAGGTAGGAGACAAGAACAATACTGGCTATGATGGTTAAGGTTATGTGTCAACTTGACTAGGCCATGATTCTCAAGGGTTTGAAAGTCAAATAATGGTGTAATTTGACAGCTATGTGAAAATGTGATTTGGCAGTTATGTGATGATGGAAATTGGCAGTTGTGTAATGATAAAATCTGGCAATTAAGTAATGATGAGATTTGGTTAATATGTAATGGTATAATTTGGCAATTATATAATTAGGAGCTCTGGTAGCATAGTACCTAAGGCACTTGACTGCTAACCAGAAGGCTGGCGGTTCAAACCCACCAGGCACTCCTCGGAAGGAAGATGGGGCAATCTACTTCCGTAGTGATACTTGCTCAGAAACCCAAGGAGGGGTCGCTATGAGTCGGGTCCGACTCCATGGCACATAACAACAACAACAACATAATGATGTGGTCATCCTACATTTAGTGATCTGATGTGGTTGTTGTGGTTATCTGGTGCCGCTCTGACAGTAAATATACCACAAATGGGATGGCCTTAACAAACAAGAGTTTATTCTTGCAATTTGGAGGCTTTAAGTTCAAGTTCAAAGTGCCAAGCTCTAGGGGCTCAGTGAGAGCCCCTCACCCTTGGGCTTCAGCTCTGCCTCCAGCTCCAGGCCCACTGAAGCTAGAGGCTTTTCTTCACTCAGACAGCTGCTAGCTGCTGAGGCTGAAAAGCCCAAGGTTCGCAAATAAAATGGCACAGTCCTGATCTTACCAAACTACATGGCAGGCCATTAATTTAAGTCCATTGTAAGTTCCAAGGTCGGTAGAGCATGGCCGGCTGCTGAACAATGACACGGCTACATGCAGAGTCCAAGCATGCCATACATAAGGCTAGAGACCATTTCCCAAGGCTACTGCTTAAATACAGGAAGCAGACCACATTCCCTAAGGCAGCTACTCAGATACTCACAGTAGACTTCACTATGGAGTGATTACCAGTCTCATCATGGAGAATACTACATCTAGCTGCCCAGCCTCTCAACCAGGCCTGGCCAAATTGACACAAAAACATAACCACTACAGTGGTCATCTTCTATTTTTGCATACACTGATTTTTTTCATAAAGACATACTCTTTGGAACCCAATCATGTCAATAAGTGAGTAGCAGGTATGTAGGCTATGCCAATGATGTTTTATTGTCCATCATAGGGACGTATCAGTTTGTGGCCATATAGGGAGGGCCATGGTTTGACTTTGACAAGAAGTTACTTAAATACACAGGCAACCCCACAAAGGTTTCAGAAAGAAGGAGGAAATGAGAAAAGGCAAGACAGGGAGGAAGAGAAGAAAGAAGAAGCAGAAAGACTAGAGGTGAGGGACTTCCTAAAAGAACTATAACACAGGTCAAGGCTATATTACCAAAGACAGCAACAGGCCCAGAAAGAACTTCACATTCCAGTCATTAGTGACCACAGAAAAGTACTGATAGGAATGCAGCTAAGAGAAAGTTGAACAAAGCTGCTACATTGGCTAGGAGCTCAAAGGGCAGGTGCAGGGCCAGGAGACCTGTCCTTAGGGAGCTGAGAGGAGGACAGCATAGCCTCAAGGGCAGTGTGCATAGCAGAAAGAAGGGCCTACTTGCCTGCATGTCTGACAGGAGCTAAGAGAGCTGTCTAACTCTAAAGAAGGGAGGGATATGCTTTCAGCTTCAAGGGAGCCTGCCACTTTGTTTACATGCTTCCTGATCCTGATCCTACGTTGTTGCCTGTTGATCCTTATCACAAGTCATATCATGTTACTTCACTAATAAACCACTTAACTGTAAGAATGGTCTAGGAGTTCTGTGTGCCCATTGCATGAATTAACAAACCCAAAAGAGAAGTAGAGAGTGCTATGGGAGGGATGGCTGGTGTCAGAAATAATAAAGAAGTTGGAGAATAGAGTTCTGACCTGTACTTCATAAGAATCAGCTTTTAGCTGAACCTAGTTAGCTGTAAACAATCTAGACAGGTTCTGGCTCTACTGCTACTACAACACATTTCCTTGCAAAAGAATTATAGATAATTTATGCAGACACTCCTCCCTGCAGGTGTAGCTTTATCCTGCTGTTCCTTGAGTGTGGGATAGAACTAGTGGCTTGTTTCCAAAAACTAAAGAAAAAAAAAGGGGGAGGGAAATATTGACTTTACACTGGAGAAACCTAACAAACATCACCTTACCCAGGCAATCAAGGTTAACATCATCAATGATAAATCACATTGAAGCATGTACACCTGACATGATGTGATATTCTTCCCCCAAACCCCATAACCCCAGCATAAACATGAGAAAAATATTAAACAAACTCAAATTGAGAAACATTCTGCAAAATACTTGACTGAAAAAGAAAAAAGAAAAAACTCATTGCTGTGAAGTTGATTAGACTCATAGTGACACCTCCTTGGATTTCTGAGACAGTACCTCTATGGAAGTAATTTGCCCAATCTTCCTTCCAAGGAGTGACTGGTGGATTTGAATCACCAGCCTTCTGGTTAGCAGTCAAATGCCTTAGGTACTGTTGTTGTTGTGGATAGGTGCCATCAAATAGTTTCCGACTCATAGAGACTCCATGCACAACAGAAAGAAACACTGCCCGATCCCGTGCCAACTCCATGATCCCTGCTATCTTTGAGCCCATCATTGCAGCCACCATGTCACTCCATCTCATTGAAGGTCTCCCCCTCTTTTGTTGACCCTCCACCCCACCAAGCATGACATCCCTCTCCAAGAAATGGTCCCTCCTGACATGACCAAAATAGGTGAGACGAAATCTGGTCATTCTCGCTTCCAAGGAGCATTTTGGGTACACTTCCTCCAGGACAGATCTGTTAGTTTTTCTAGCAGTCCATGGTACTGTCAGCATTCTTCGCCAGTACCACAACTCAAAAGCTTCAAATCTTCTTCGGTCTTCCTTATTGTCCAGCTCTCACATGCATACGAGGCGATTGGAAATATCATGGCTTGTGTCAGGCACACCTTAGTCCTCAAGGAGACATCC
>NW_006921896.1:479644-486541 GCF_000298275.1 Orycteropus afer afer
ATTCCAGTCATCAGTGATAATTAACACATCCTGATTGCATGTTCGGTCAATTTTAGACTGCAGAAGTTGATAAAAATCTTCAATTTCTTCATCTTTGGCTTTGGTGGTTGGGGCATAAATTTGAATAATAGTCATATTAACAGGTCTTCCTTGTAGGCGTATGGATATTATCCTAACACTGACAACATTGTACTTCAGGGCAGATCTTGAAACATCCTTTGTGATGATGAATTCCATGCTATTTCTTTTCAAACTGTCATTCCTGGCAGAGTAGATCACATGCTTGTCTGATTCAAAATGACCAAAACCAGTCCATTTCAGCTCACTAATGCCAAGCATATCAATCTTTATGCATTCCATTTCATTTTTGACAACTTCCAATTTTCCTAGATCATACTTCGTACATTCCATGTTCCAATGATTAATGGATGTCTGCAGCTGTTTCTCTTCAGTTTGAGTGGTGCCACATCAGAAAATTGAGGTCTCAAAAGCTTTACCTTATCCATAGGAGTAAGACTGGGTTTACTCAGCTGATGCAGCTCTTTCCCAGTCCTATTTTGAGAGTCTTCTAACCTAACCGGACTATTCCTAAAGGTGCACGGTAATGTACCAAACAGTGTTTCTTTGCTATTCATAAGGTTTTCCCTGGCCAATTCTTTGAGGAGTGGACAGCCTCTTCCTTCTTCCTAGTCTGTTTCAGTCTGTAAGCTGGGCTAAAACTTGTGCACCATGTGCATCCCCCTGGGTTTGAAACACCAGTGGCTCAGCCTCAAAACTCACATCAACACGTCACCACAGTAGGACAAACCAACAGACAAGTTTGCTTCCCTTTTGGAAACCTCTCGTACCACCATTACCTGGGTCTCTGCGGCTGTCTCCTCCTCTGTCCGGATTCCTGGGCCTTTTAATCCCCTTTCTCCCACTCTCCCGCCCTGCTGCTTTGGGCATGCTGAGTTCCCTCTCCTCACCTGGATCCCTGAAGCTGACTGCTCCTCTGTCTGGGTTCCTGGCTTCTTAATCCCCTTTCTCCTGTTCTCCTGCCCTGCTGCTTTGCGTGTGCCTGAGTTCCCTCTCCTCACCTGGATCCCTGAGGCTGACTCTCCTCTGTCCATGTTCCTGGCTTTTAATCCCCTTTCTCCTGCTCTCCCAACCTGTTGCTTAGGCACTAGTCCACCAAATACCAGATCTCCCTTAAATATTTGATTGTTGTTGTGGTTATGTGCCATCAAGTCGAACCTGACTCATAGTGACCCCTCCTTGGGTTTCCGAGGCAGTATTGCTACAGAAGTAGATTGCCCCATCTTCCTTCTGAGGAGTAGCTGGCGTATTTGAACCTCCAACCTTCTAGTTAACAGTCAAGTGCCTTAGGCACTATGCTACCAGAGCTCCCAAATACTTGATTAGACCCCTTGAAAACTATCATCATGAAAAGTAAGGTACAACTGAGAAAATATCACATGCCACAGCAGACTAAGGAAACATAATGATTGACTCTCAGTGAATACTGAGGTGCTCCACACTTCAAAGGCTTAAAAAACTTTGTTCTTGACTTTTTATTGTTGTTGTTGTTGTTGTTATGTGCTGTCGAGTCAGCCCTGACTCATAGCGACCCCTCCTTGGGTTTCCGAGGCAGTATCACTACGGAAGTAGATTGCCCAACCTTCCTTCTGAGGAGTGGCTGGTGGGTTTGAACAACCAGCCTTCTCGTTAGCAGTCTTTATCAGAGAGTGTCTATTAACTTCTAGGAGTTTCTGTATGGTGCAAATAATTAATGTCCTCAGTTCCTAACCAAAATTTGGAAGTTCTAGTCCACCCACAGGCACCCTAGAAGAAAGACCTGAGATCTGTTCCAGAAATAACAGCCCTTAAAAACCCTATGCAACAAGGTTCTACTCCGACACACATGAGGTTGTCACAAGTTGCAATTTTGTGTTCTTTGAGAAGTATTCTTACACATTTAAGCATTATTTCCACTTACTTTCTTCAATGCTTTCTTGTCACACTTTCTATTATTGTTGTTGTGTTGTTGTTTGCCGTGGAGTTGGATCCTACTTACAGCGACTCCTCCTTGGGTTTCCGAGGGGGTATCACTATGGAAGTGGATTGCCCAAGCTTCCTTCTGGGGAGTTGCTCATAGGTTTGAACCACCAGCCTTCTGTTTAGCAGTTAAGTGCCAATGACATATTATCAGGTGTCACATACCTGATACAATAGGTAGAGCATTAGGCTGAGCCTATAAGAATAGATCATTTTGGCTATTTGACATATTTCTTAAAAATTCCATGAAAAAGTATTTCTTTTCTCAAAGTCAGAATAATTTGAAAAATGTATATAATTCATACTTTTTCAGTTTTTCTTCAATTGCTAAGATTTCCATTGTCTGCCTCATTGTGAACACATCATTGTCATTTTATAAAAAAGAATGGTCAAATTGTCTTTTATGTAAATTAGACTTAAACAAGAAAAATCATCTCTGTGCCTGCAATATCCAGCTCCCAAATAGGCATTATTTCATTAACTTCATGCTTTGGAGACTTAATGGCTGCTTGTTACAGCACAGCAGAGCTGGTATAAATTAAATCTAAATGGGCCATTTATTAAAAAGGCAGTGTAAAGTGTCGTGAAAAATCAAGGTCCCTTAGCTGAGTTTAATGGTAATTTATTATTATTTTTTTCTATTACTGGTCTTCCAGTTCGAATGCACATTCACTCTAATTAATTTCTAAATTTTTCATTCAAAAAAACCTTAAAAAAAGAGTCCAATTCTGATTAGACATTATGACAAAACAAACCTAAAACACTAGCCTTCATGTTTCTCACCAAATGCTATTGATATCTGTGCACATACTTTTGCTTGGGGATTCAGTATTTCCTAAGCAAATCACATGCAAAAAAGGATGATGACTGCTGAAATATTGGATTTAATTATTTAATAGACACTAGTAATTTTTTTTGGAAGTAATTTATTTCCTTAATATTTAAACATATGTAGTAACATGATCCTGAGCAGGTTAGAATGAGTTATAAAATCTTTTAGACAAAAGCCATTTGTATTCTAAAATGTCTGTTAATAGTTCTTTTTTTTTTTTTCTGCTGCAAGATATACGTATTTGTGGGGTCTTTGGCCCTTTTGTGTGCATAGTTCTTTATTGTAGAAAGAAAACGCCTTCTAGTTATAGAACATATAAAAGTCTAATTATGCTAATTTGAATAAAATTATTTTAATTAATTCATTCCCCAGTATTTCTAGTCATATATATATATATATATATATATATATATATATATATATATATATATATATATATATATATATATATTTTTTCCCCATCACTTTCATACTACTGTTGACCTTTGAATAACTTGGGATTGAAGTGCACAGGTCCACATATACACAGATTTTTTTCAAGATGTGGATCATGAAGAAATTCAAGAGGTGATAGACACTACACCAGAGGAATTAACAGGCGTTGACTTGATAGAAATGAGTGCTTCCAAACCAGTGCCAGATGATGAGGAAAAAGATACAGAAAAAGCAACATCAGAAAACAAATTGACATTAGGCAATCTGACAGAAGGGTTCCTATTTTACAAGAGTGCTTTTGACTTCTTTTATGAAACTCTTCTATGATGTGGACACTGAAACTAAAGCAAATGGTGGAGTAAGGATTGATATCATATAGACATATTTTTTGGAGAAACTACCAAATCAAAAACCAAACCAGTTGCAGCCAAGTCAGTTCTAACTCATGGCAATCCTGTGTTTGTAAGAGTAGAGCTATGCTCCCACAGGGTTTTCAATTACTGATATCGCGGAAGTAGATGACCAGAAGTTTTTGTTTGTTTGTTTAGATGCCTCCGGGTTACCTTTCGGTTAGCAGCCAAGCACGTTAACCTCTGAAGCAGACATGGATTCCGACATAAACCACACACACACACAAAAAAAAGAAAGAAAGAAAAAAATTACTGCTGTCCTGTTGATCGCGACTCACAGCAACCCCTCGGGTTTCCCAGGTGGTATCTCTATGGAAGTAGATAGCCCAATCTTCCTTTGGAGGATTCCCCTCAAAATTAAGGCATGTATCTTTTGGAAGCTCTGGTAGCTAGTGCCTATGGCACTTGACTGCAAACTAGAACACTGGTGGTTCAAACCCACCAGCCACTCATCAGAAGGAAGATCCGGCAATCTACTTCCGTAGTGATACTGCCTTGGAAACCCAAGGAGGGGTCACAATGAGTCCAGTCCGACTCAATGGCAAACAACAACAACAACAACAACAACCAACATCTTTTGGAAAGTCTAAGTGGAAGAGATAAACACTGAGCCCTGAAGGTTCATGATCTTGTTTTTCCAAGTAAATAATAATATGCTAAAAATATGTGGAGGGGGAAAGGCTATCTCTTCCACTCTCATGTAAAAGTATAAAAATCCCTTATCTTCCTTTGATTGTTCCCATTTTTAAAATGTATTTCGTAAATTAATCAAGACAGGTAATTTTTATTAATTCCTAAAAATTCCAGACAAGCAGTTCTTCATGGTGAAATTAGTATTGCATAAAGATTTACTAAAATGTAAAGTTTAACAATTTAACTACCTAACAAGAAATTCAAGGATGACCTGGAAAGTGCTTGGCTTCTCCCAACTTTTATTTGAGTTCAACCTTTCTGTTCACCATTACTGTAAGTGAAGGGTTTCTACTGGTCGTCAAGGAAAGTATAATATAGAGAGGATTGAAGATGGTAATAATCTCATTTCCCAAAAATCTGTGAACAGGAGATAAACTGAATGGAGCAAGCACAAAAGCATTCACTGTCCCATTGGAGAAAATAGGTTTCAAATTATCCTACAAAAAGGCTCTTCAAAATTGGGGCATGCTGTTTTGCAGGAAGAGGAAGGAAAAGTGACAATATGAAGAATTCTCTAGAGGTATCGGTATAAATGAGAAAAGAATTGGAACAGGAAGCATAATGATATGCATTCACTACAAATACAGGATGTATCTGTCCCTTGTCGAATTTTAAAAAAACTGGAATCACAAGCTTGTGATTCTTCCAATATTACTTTGTCTTTATTATACAGTGGAAAAAGTTTATTACTATATAAAACATGTATAAAAACAAAATCTCAAGTAGCATTTTTGTATTTTACTAAATGGTTTTAGAAATATGCAGAATTATTGTTTGATTAAAATTCTAGGAATTACATGTGTAAAAGTTTTCAGTTCCTTATTTCTCAATTGTGAAGTTATAACACTGAAGAAAAGTCTCTTTGTCAAATGAGGAAAAGAAGAGAAGTAGAAGAAAGCAACAACAAAGTGTTAATAATTAGAATTTTAGCATGGCTCATCTGGTCATGAAAAGATCCAAGCAAAAGTCAGGAGTAGAAATTGTAAAAAAGTAAGTATACACAAAGTTGATACAAGGTAAGGACACTAAAATCAATTTTCAATTGTTTTAAATTTAGACCAAAACAGATTCTACATAGATAGCTGCTCCAGCACTAATTATAAAATATAAATTTGCACTTTGTTGTGTTCTGTACTGGTTACCTAGTGCCACTCTGACAGGAATATACCACAAATGGAAGGCTTGAAGAAACAGGACTTTATTCTCTTACAGTTTAAAGGCTAGAAGTCTGAGTTTAAAGTGCCAGGCTGTAGAGGCTGTATGAAAGCCCCTTGACTTTAGGCTTCAGCTCTGCCTCCTGCTCCCAGCCTGCTGAAGCTAGAGGCATGTCTTCACTCAGGCAACTACTGGCTGCTGAGGCTAACAAACCCAAGGTGGAAAAATAAAATGTCACAGACCTGATGTTACCAAACCACATGGCAGGCCATTAACTCAAGTCCATTGTAAGTCCCAAGATCATGAGAGGCTGCTGAACAACAACACAGCTACTTGTGTGGTTCAAGAGTGCCATAAGCTAGACACCATTTCCCAAGGCTTCTCCTTATATACAGGAAGCAGACCACATTTCCTAAGGTAGCTACTCGGCTGCTCACAATAGTTTCTACCATGGAGTTGATTACCAGTTTCATCATGGGAAATACTACATCCTACCGCCCAGCCACTCAACCAGGCCTAGCAAGTTGACACATGAACTTAACTACCATATGTTCAATAAAATACCTTATCAATACTATTTTCTGTAGTCCTCTAATTATGTCACACTACTAATATACATCTCTACAAGTAAAAATAAGTCCCTTAAGACCCAAAGCATGTCATAAACTTTCCTGCTTCCCCAGTTCTCCCTCCACAAGTAATCAGCAGAGAGATAATGAATGCTCCAAAGATGTCTATCATTTTTGTGTACACCAATGTTCACTGCAGCATTAGTCACAATAACCAAAAGGTGGAAACAACCCATTGTCCATCAATAGACGATTGGATAAATAAAATGTAATGTATACATACAATGGAATTTTACTCAACCATAAAGAAAAACGAAGTCTTAATATGTAGTGCAACATGATGAACCTTGAAAATATCGTGCTATGTGAAATAAGTCAATCACAAAAGGACAAATACTGTACCATCCCACTTGTTGGAAACATAAGCAATAGTCAAGTGCACAGAGATCAAGTTTTATCAGTGGTTACTAGGCAGGTATGACCCTCAATGAGATGAACTGACACAGTGGCTACAGCAATGGGATCAGGGGATAACAATCATGAGGATGGTGCAGGACAGAGCAATGTTTTGTTCTGTTATACAGAGTATAGCGAGGAGTTGAGACCGACTCAATGGCAACCAACAACAGCAGTGGGCAGGAGGAAGGGAAGAGAGAAAATTATTGCTTAGGGGACACTGAGTTTCTGTTAAGGGGTCATGGAAATGTTTGAAAATAGATCGTGGTAAGGTTGAAAAACAGAAAGCACATAATTAGTGTCATATATA
>NW_006921896.1:486684-500973 GCF_000298275.1 Orycteropus afer afer
TACATAAGTATGGGATTGATATTCTTGAAGTTTGAGTAAGAAAGTAACTTTTCAGTCCTGAACTCTTTGCTTCTATTACTAGAGAAATATGTTCATATCTTCAAAGTAAGAAATTGAACTGAATTTTTTAGATATACTTCAGAATGAAAAGCTTTTAAACTAGAAAAGTCTCAATGACTTAAAGTTAGATAACAGAGCTATCAGGAAGATTTAAAAATTTTAAAGAAAAGTTTAAAATCTATACTTAGATTTTCTTAGAATTACATTGGCAGATTTTCTCTAAAATGAAGAAGTAAGGAGAAATAAGGTGCATAGACATTCTGTAGAATAAAAATGGTTCTTTCCTCTCTCTTCCACACCCAAAAAATTGAGTCCAAGATTTTCTTAATAATTAGTTTAAATTGCTATTTGAAAGAAGTCCATAATGCTGTTATCTACTAACTAAGGATGCTGCTTGAAGAACTAGCTACTCTTCAACTTGTTATCTCAATATTCTATATATCTCTTATGTAAGCATTCATGACATTTCATTCTTCCTAGTGGCCATCCCTACTAGACTGGGAGCATGAAAAGGAGAGACTGTGTCAATTTTGTAACAAATTTAATGCACACATACTTTAGTTTTATATAGTTTCAATATATATCTTTTGTTTTTTCTATAGAAAAAAAAAGTGATGTGTCAAGTAATAATTATAAATGGAAATGGAATGGAAGACTGAAGAAGAATTAGTATATTTGAATTATAGTACTGGTGAAGAACACTGAATACATCATGGACAGCCAGAAGAATGAAAAAATCTATCTTGGATGAAGTGCATCCAGAATGCTCTTTAGAAGGAGCATTGCGACACTTTGTAACCTGTACTTTAGTCATATTATCAGGAGGGAGTGGTTCCTAGGGAAAGGCATCATGCTTGGTAAAGTAAAGGGTCAGTAAAGCAGAGGGGGCCCTCAACGAAATGGATAGATACAGTGGTTGCAACAATAGGCTCAAGCATAGCAACAATTGTGAGGATGGCACAAGGCTGGGCAGTGTTTCCTTCCATTTTACATAGGGTGCTTGACAGCACCTGACAACAACAAACAAAATAGTAGTAACAATCATGAAACTTGCACAATAATTCACCACTCACAAGTTAATGTTGTAAACATATTCTCATCATAAGTACAAGTCTCCACAGCAGGCATAACAGTTATTGTGATCATTTCTTCATGGCAAAGGGAATTCTGCCCTGGAGAACGTTTAACTTGCTATGCTTAAGTGTATAGATATTTCACTGCAGACACATTCAATAACAACATAGGATGTTCATTCTATGAAATTACATTTGCAATTGCTTGAAATGTTCTTTCTAGGGATTCCATTTGAAAAGTGCATGGTGATTGTTGGATGGAATCCATGCTCTAGGCTATGTAAGGCATTTCTCACTTTTGGTACTTGAAGTTATGCTGGGAAAAATAACCAACATCCTAATTAGAATCTCAATAATAACAGTTGCTGCTATAATATGGTTTTACTCTATTAAAGATGCAATTCATCTTTTTTTCAGTATAATGAAGTAAAAATAATTCAATAGGAAAATTTGGTAAGTATTTTATGATTAAACCATTATTCAATGGTAGAATTACATTGTCAGCACTCTTACCAGGAATTGAGTGTTATCCTGTAGCTTCACTCAGAACTAATACAATAAGTGATACATTTCCTTTTAACAAAGTGAAACAACAAATATTGTATCCCATTCCTGTGACCAAATAATCTACTATCAAATGCCAAATGGTGGGAAGTTTGTGATAATGCAAGGCTAGAAAAGATTTTCAAGGTAATTGTTTGAAAAAATTAAGTAATGCTCAGCATAATTTAAAATATTGATTTTCTTAAAACATCCTGAAGAAAGAAACTGACAAACATCTTAATCCTGAAAGGAAGAAATGACAAACTATACTGGAAATTCTGCTCCTTAAACTTCTCTTAATAAATCCCCTTTAAGCATCTCCTCTACCTACAATATAAATAAAACAGAAATACTCTCATCATTCTTTTCTACATCAGTCTTCATGTATATTTTAAAAATATGCATATGTAGAAGCTTATGTTTCATAGTTTATTTCAAAAAAGAAGGTATACTTTGAAAGGTTAGATCAAGTTTATTTGAACATATGTCTAAAGGCCTTGTGATCTTGAGATGACCCGGCGTTCAGTCATGAAGATCCCATTGGGAAAGTTTTTCTCCCAAATGTCACAAGGGCTTTGGGTCACTGATAGTTTTTCTTTGTTTTGACTCCTGTCCTTGTCACAATTCAACTTTGCCAGCAGGGAATGAAGTCAGCAGGATGCTACGCAATGCAACTTCAAAAAAACCACCTCTTTACTAATGAAGCATTGAAAAGAGATAGTCACAGACAGCATCTGATAAAATTACACTATGAAACTTTTGAGGCTTCTGGTACATTTTCCAGTAGAATCAGATGAAAGTAAGGAAGTATATAATATCATGAAAGAATAATACAATAGAAATATCATAACCAGGTGTAACCACAACATAGACACACAGGTTTGAAATTTATTTAACTCAATACAATTAGTATTTAAATGTTTAAGAGAATATTTCAAATTATTCTGAGCATTATTTTAATTTGCCAAATAACTAACTTGAAAATCAAATGAGAATTATTTTCTAGCCTAAAGATTCATAACTAATAAGATGATACTTTTCCCCAACTGAAATAGAAAACTGAATGATCTGAAGTCCCACCAACTGCACAGAATGACTTTTATCCCAACAAAAGCCCTAATGAGACCATATTGTGAATGTAGATATGATAGTGGGAAGAAAAGGCTCACCTCTGTCCTGTGCTACTAGGTAAGCACCTACCCGGGGAAACAACCCAGGTATATTTAGATCAAAGCTAATATTGAATGATGCATAAACCTAAGGCAACTCTCGGCATATGGAGGCTGCTCAGAGTGGGAAAAAAAAAAAGATAGTAAAAAAAGATATTCTTTTACATTCCTCTCTCCAGCAAAATTCTATGATTAAATTTCTATTTCATATCTCTAGTTAAATAGTACTAAGCAAAAAGAAAATGAAAAACTAAATCTATTGTTTCCAGATGATTTGGACTCATAGCAACCCCATATACTACAGAATAGAACTGCTCCATATGGTTTTCTTGGTTATATTCTTTAGGGAAGCAGGTTAGCAGCATTTTCTTTCAGAGCACACTGGGTGGATTGAAACCACCAATCTTTAGGTAAGTAATCAATTAAAAACCATTTGTACCACATAAGGACCCGAGTTAAGCCTGAATTAATTTACTTTAGTGGAATGGGGCAAAGGATTTTTTTCAG
This sequence comes from Orycteropus afer afer, assembly GCF_000298275.1. NCBI lineage: Eukaryota > Metazoa > Chordata > Mammalia > Tubulidentata > Orycteropodidae > Orycteropus > Orycteropus afer. Next base: position 490,037 of record NW_006921896.1, read on the forward strand.
TGTCATCTTAAGTATTCAGAACATAAGTGCATCTGGAGGATTAATGGAGCTGACCAAAAGCCCATCTGCAAAATCTCCATCACCTGGTTTTGGAGAAGAGGTGTCAGATGTTATTCAGATTTATCCTCATTTTGTTGTGTAGTGAAGATCATTTTTTTGTTTTTTTATAAAAGTCATCAGGACAAAATTCCTGCAAGAGAGAAGAAATTAGTTTTACACAGAAGTTTTTCTGAGATACTGGAAAGACAGGAGTGATTTGAGACCCAAGTAAGGATTTTAGGGCCTAGCAAATACTTTTTCCTTGGAGCACTGTGCATAGCCACCTAATGGGACTCTCATCTCCATAGCTATATGAGTTTTGTCTCTAGTAGATGAAAGAGACATGAAAACTAAATGCAGCATGTAATTTTGAACAAGCCCCTTTCACTACTGTACTTGAGCTGGGCCTTTCAAGATCATCAGAAACTAGGCCAAGGGTAGACAACAGCTTACCTTTGATTCTACAAAGAGAAAATGAAAGAAATCGACAAAGGAAACATGAACTGGTTCTTTGAAGGTAAATTTGAGACTGCAATGTTATAATGTGTGGGAAATTGTATAGAATAAATGTAAATTATATCAGTAGGCTTTATAGTTTATTATGCTTAGGTACTGGATAATAATGAGTTAACGAAACCAAGGAGAAATGAGATTTTCATGTACAAGCAATTAAAGAAAGTAAGACAAGATCCTTTTTAAGTATGTCTTTTTTTCTTTTTTTTTTTTTAATTTTGTTCAACCGTTTAAAAGAACACAGAGATGGGTCACAGGAAACGATTAGTCATAATCCTAAAACATTACAATAAGAAGAACAGCCAAAGAGAACTACATATTCTGGCTATATATTTCTTAAAACCACTTTTATGGAAAATGATGTTCTAAATTAGTCATGAGAGACTAACATGTAGCTATTAAAGAGACAAAGAGTTCCAGCTTCTCCCTGAATTTCCTGTCTAATAAAGCCTAGAAGGCAATGATGCCTGTGTATCCAGAATATTTTATCAGAGGACTACCAAGAATTCTACAGAAGTTACTGACTCCAACTTTCATTGAATTCCTTTTTTTAAGAGTAATTCCTCATAGATGGGAAAAAGAAAACATCATTTCAGTTTCTGGACAGAAAGTATTGAAATAATGCCATTTTTTTTTAAAGAATATGTCATTTGGCAAATGAAGGCCTCACTCATAAACAAAAAGACACAATTTCATAATCAAACAAAGTTGCCAACATAGAACAGCTGTGATTTCACCCCTAACCCTGTGTTCTTTTTCTTTGTGACACTACAGGAAGTTTAGTACTTCTATCTTCTATTAAGCTGTGGATCACCTGTTTTTCAATATGTTCTCTTCCCTAACAATTTCATTACAAAGCCAAATAAGCAAATCTTGGAGGGTCCTGACAAAGGAAAGTATTAGTTTTGTTTTGTTAATTTTTATTGTGATTTGGGTAAAAGTTTACAGAGCAAATTCATTTTTCATGTTGTTGTTGTTATTTGCCATACAGCAGTTCATACACATTTTGTTTCATGACAATGACTGTAATTCCCCACAATGTAAGAGCTCTAATAGAAAGGATCTTTATAAAGATTTTCTGAGTAAAATGCTTCAGTAAAACTGATCTCCAATAACTTGGAACTTCTTCAACAATATAATGTCATCAGGTTTCCCTGTTTCCAATTCTCGCCTCCCTCACAACTGGTAGCTGTTTGTTCTTGCTAGATCTCTCATTCTTTCTCATAGGTCACTCCTGAGACCAATGTGCCTTGAGTAGGAGGTTATCAAGATCCCTTATGACCCTGTCATATCTAAGAGTAAAATTTCCTTCATGTAATCAATTAGAATTAACCATTGCAGGTCTCATGGCACTTAGCTTTCTCCTGCTCAAAGCCTAGAATTAAACTAAAACTCATTAGGCAAAAAGAAATCATGTGAACTTTTTTCTTTCTTTCCTTCCTCCCCTCCCCCCCCCCCGCAAAAAAAAATTATCCTCTTGGGTTATTTTTCCAGGGAGGAATTATTGGGAAAAGGGCTCATTTGCACTCTAGGAAGGAATAATAATGGTCTATAATGACCATGATAATAAGCACTAGCCCATGGGGTGTTGGATTTAGAATAAATCAGAGTTAGCAACTAATATGAAACAGGCAGTAGTCCTAATAAGCAGTGGGAAAGAGCCTAATGAGACATTCAATGATTTCTGTCATGCTTTTCCACTCATTTGTGGTTTACTCTCTGGGGGTATTTGTAGCTGAGGTTTAAAAAATGTCTTCTCCAGGCACATACTTGTAACTTCTTCTTCTTCTTTAACTGTATTGTGTGTGTGTATGTGTGTGTGTGATTTGTGTGAAAGTTTACAGAGCAAATTGGTTTTCCATTCATTCATATTTTGTTTTGTGATGTTCATTGCAATTCCCAGACTGTAACAGCAGTCTCTCCATTTCCTCCTTGTGTTTATTTTTCCCAATCCTTTCCTACCTTTTGTGTTTTATCTGTGGGCAAATGGTGCCCTTTTAATCTTGTATAGCTGGTTATTCTAACCAGTGCACAACTCCACGGTGTTATTGTTCACCTTATAGGCCTGTATATTGTTTGAATAAAAGTTGAGCCACAAGGTTAAGTTCAGTTCCAGGCTTGAAGGGTGCCTGTGGCCCATCAAAAACAAAACAAAACAAACTCACTGCCATGAAGTAGATTACAACTCATAGTAACCCCCTTTGGGTTTATGAGGTGATAAATCTTTATAGAAACAGATTGCTCAGTCTTCCTTCTGCGGAGTGGCTAGTGGGTTTGAACCACCAAACTTCTGGTTCTCAGTCAAATGCCTTAGACACTATACCACTGGAGCTCCTAGTTTTGGGGATTCCACCAATCTCCATCAGACTAGTAAGTGTGTCCCTTCTTCCCAGGTGAATTTTGCAAAGCATTCAAAGAAGAGCTGTCACCAATACTGCTCAAATTATTCTAGAACATAGAAAAGAATGGTATACTCCAAAACTCATTCCATGAAATAAGCATAACCCTGGTATAACAACCAGAAAAAACATCACTTACAAAGCAAATTACAGACAAATATCCCTCGGAAGGAAGGTTGGGCAATCCTACTTCCGTAGTGATACTGCCTCGAAAACCCAAGGAGGGGTCGCTATGAGTCGGGGCTGACTCGACGGCACATAACAACAACAACAACAACAATCCCTCATGAACCTACATGCAAAAATTCTCAATAAGATCCTAGCCAATAAATTTCAAAAATCTATCTACCTATGTCTATCTATTGTTGTTGTTGTTATGCGCTGAGTCAGACCTGACTCATAGCAACCCCTCCTTGGGATTCCAAGGCAGTATCACTATGGAAGTAGATTGCCCCATCTTCCTTTCAAATATCTATATCTATATATCATGACTTAGCAGAATTCATACTGGGTATGCAAGGATGGTTCAACCTTAGAAAAACAATCAGTGCAATCCATCATATAGATAAAACAAAGGAAAAGAACTATATGATCATATCGATCAATTACAGAAAAGTCATTTGACAAAATTCAACACCCATTCCTGGGGGGAAAAAAAAAGCTCAACAAAATAAGAATAGAAGGGATTTCACATCTCTTTTTACTGAATCTGGGAGAGTGTCAGCACAAGGATCCTGGGTCCTTTGTGCAAAGGACTTGCTTTACTCCAGACTCTCCTTTAAGGTAGTGAGGTATTCCCTGAACCTCTGTGGGATTGGCCCTTATATAAATCTATTCCTTGTCAATTACAAGGCATGGTCCTCCAATCAGGGCCACAAAGTGACCAATCACCTCACTGGATTCCAAGTTACTCAATTTTCATAGTAAATGAACCAATCCTTTGCAAGATCGTTGTCCAGCCAATCATTTTGGGAGAGTTAGAAGTCCATTTCTAGAAAGGCCAAATACAAGCAATTTATTGTACCATAGAAGTCTAATTACTTTATTTGAATGAGAATGCTAAATCTAAGAGACTAATGATTCTTGTTAGAAGGATTGTTTAAGAGAACCTAGGAACCACAAAGGAAAAGATAAACAGATTCTTCTATGTACTAAATATATGTTCTTCATGATAAAATATAATAAAACTTTCTGTATAAAATGTGTTCCCATAACTGAATTCTGACTGGTATAATAGCCCCATTTCATATTTCTAAAGTTGATGACATAATTTCTTCTCAAAGTCTTACCTGAGGAAGAAAAGAATACCATTGTTTCATCCTCAAGCTGGGATATTCTAAGTCATTATCTATACCAAGAAACTATTCCATAAATCATGTAGCTTCAACCAGATTTTGACAAGAGAATAAGTTAATTTGAAACAAATATTTACATTTCAATCAACCAATTAGTAACTAGTATTGAAAGATAGTTGTTTGGTTAAAACAAACAGTATGTTCTATAAAACACTGACTGATTTTGTTCTGTTTACTTAAGGAAAAAAAATAAAATAAAATCAGGAAATTTTGTTCCTTGTTATTTAGATTGAATGCTAAAATAGGTTGATTAAGTTGAGGAAGAAAGATAGTCTAAAATTCACAGACCTGAGCAGCACTGTACAGCAATTTACTCTTCTTCTAAGTTTTCTAATTATTAGGAAGTCTTTGTTTTCAGTTAATACCAGTGCAATTAGTCAAAACAGTAAAATAATAGTATAATTGTAGCAAGTGTTTCAAAATAAGTAAGAATTATTAGAGACTTTCTTAATCATATGCCTCCACTACAAAGCCAGTTGATTAATAACTAAATAGAGAAATTACCCACAGCTTGGCTACTAGGAAGAATTACATAAACTAATTAGCAGAGGACCTTGCAGAAAACTGGTTTCATGTACAGTCTTCATAAAAAGAAGAGGAAATACTGCAAAGGAAAAGATAAACAGATTCTTCTACGTAGTAAATATATGTTCTTTACAATAAAATATAACAAAACTAAAGGAAAAGGATTGTGAAATATTTTCATATAAGAAACATAAAATTGAAAAGAAAATACAAAGGAAAATAAGTAATAAATAAATGGAAAAAAACAAATGGAAATTAAAATTCAGAAAACATGTTATTCCAATAAGTCTATAAAAATAAAAAATTTATGCTGGTAATGTGTATATCTGAATTGATAGTTATTGTAGAATTATTTTTACTATCTGTTCTAAAAATTATATAAATGTTTATGTGTTTTGACACAAGTATCTCACTCCAGGGAAGATTTCTAAAGATTATCTGAAAGAAGGAATAAGTGCACTCATGGAAGAATTACTTATTCCAGCAAAAAACTGCTGGAATAAATAGTTAATTAAATATTATCCTATCAACTTGATAGTATAATATCAGGCAATAACTAAAATTATATTTATGAGAATTTTGTGACAGTGTGATAAATATCAAGTGAAAATAATAAAATTAAGCTGTATTAAAAATTAAACAATGACTTTTACATTAGGAAAATCTGCTGCAAAAGACCTCTTTAAAGTGTGAAAAGCAAAGATATCACTCTGATGACTAAGATGAGCTTGACCCAAGCCATGGTATTTTCAGTCTCCTCATATGCATGCAAAAGCTGGACAACAAAAAGGAAGACCAAAGAAGAATCGACACATGCAAATTGTGGTGTTGGCAAGGTATACTGAATATACCGTGGACTGCTAGATTAATAAACATATCAGTCTTGACAGAAGTATGGCCTGAATGCTCCATAGAAATTAGGAAGATGAAACATCATTTGGTTACTTTGGTCATGCCATCATGAAAGACCAATTTCTAGAAAAGGACGTCATGTTGGGTTAAAAAGGTCAAAGAAAACAAGGTAAATCCTCTATAAGATGAAATAGCATAGCAGCTGCAACAATGGGCCCAGACTCATAGGGACACCTCCTTAGGTTTCTGAGGCATTATCTCTATAGAAGTAGATTGCCCAGTCTTCCTTCTGAGGAGTGGCTCGTGGGTTTGAACTGCCAGCCTTCTGGTTAGCAGTCAAATGCCTTAGGACTAAGCCACCAGAGGTCCAATGAGACTGGCTTAGGACCAGATAATGTTTCATTCTGTTATACACCTCCAGGAAGTGGAGCCATGTCAATAGCAGAAATACTGCCAAAACTCTAGAAACATTGAAAGATGCAAAAAAATATAAATGAATGCAGTAAAAGGAAAGAACTTTAAGAATTGAAATATTGTGAATGCTGTGTCTATTTTTAACCATGTTCTTAATCTAACTTACTTGAGTGAAAAATTACTCCATTGAAATTCAGTAGTTTCAAGGACCTTCAACGTAAGATCTTTTGGCTAAATTCACATTGCATTTTATTTCAAAAACACCATCCTTCAGTTATGTCTGTGCTGTGAAATCATATTTGATGAAGGTTATGGTGATTGCTGTCAAATCTGAGTACTAGCAGATGAGTGTCACCAAATGTTTTATTGAACTAATTAATAATGTTTTAGATTTTCCAGCAAGGATTGAGGTTAGACTTATTTCTAGAGTAACGGAAAAGGAGATGCAGACTGAACCAGAACTTCTCTAACTAGAAATAATTCACAGGCTCTTTGTAAGGGTAGAAAGAATACACAGAGTCACTTTACCAAAAAGAATTGGCCCAGATTCAATTATTTCAGGAGGTAGCATATGATCAAGAACCAATGGTATTGTAGGAAGAAGTCCAAGCTGCAAAGAAGGTATATATTTGTTACCTCTGTGTTCCTCTAATAGAAAATAACACAAATGGGATGGCTTTAACAAATAGGAGTTTATTCTTTTACAGTTTGGAGGATTTAAGTCTGAATTCAAAGCTTCAGGCTCTAGGGACTAGTTGAAAGACGCTCAACCTTGGGCTTCAGCTCTGCCTCCTGCTCCAGGTCAACTGAAGCTGGAGGCTTTTCTTCACTCAGACAGCTGCTGGCTACTGAGGCTGACAAACCCAAGGTCAATATGTGAAAAGGCATAGTCCCAATATTACCAGAACACAACAGACCACTGATTCAAGTCCATTGAAAGACCCAAGATGGGCAAAGCACGGCAAGCTGCTGAACATCGCCTCAGCTACATGCAGGGTTCAAGTGTGCCATGAGCTAGAGACCATTTCCAAAACCGCTTCTTATGTATGGGAAGCAGATCACATCCCTAAAGCAGCTACTCAGCTGCTTGTGGTAGATCCCACCATAGAGTGGATTGTTAGTCTCATCATGGGGAATAACTACCACCAGTTGCCCAGCCACTCAACCAGGCCCAGCCAAGTTGCCACACAACCTTAACTATGACAAAGTATTAGGAAAATCAAAGCTCCAAGAATTGACAGAATTCCAATTGAGATGTTTCAACAAATGGATGCAACACTGTAAGTTATCACTTGTGTATGCCAAGAAATTTGGAAGTTACCTGGACAATTGACTGAAGAGATCTATATTTGTGCCCATTCCACAGGAAGATGATGCAATGGAATGTGGAAATTATCAAAAAATATAATTAATATCACATAGAGTAAAATTTTGCTCACTATAATTAAAAAATGATCACAGCCGTCCATAGACATAGAATGTCAGAAATTCAAGTTAGATTCAAATTAGGACATGGAATGAGGGATATCATTACTGATGTCAGATGGATCTTGGCTGAAATCAGAGAATATCAGAAAGATATTTACCAGTGTTTTATTGACTGTGCAAATGTATTTGACTTTGTCAATCATAACAAATTATGGATAACATTAGGAAGAATGGGAATTCCAAAACACTTCATTGTCTTCTTGAGGAAACTGTACATAGACTAAGAGGCAGTCATTTGAACAGAGAAAGCAAATGCTACATGTTTTAAAATCAGAAACATGTGCATTAGGGTTGCATTATTTAACCATAATTAGTCAATCTGTTCACTGAGCAAATAATTTGAGAAGCTGGACTACATGAAGAAGAACATGTCATGAGGATTGGAGAAAAACTTATTAAAAACCTGCAATATCCAGTTGACACATCTTGCTTGGTAGAAACTAAAAATGACTTGAAGCACTTATTGATGAAAATCAAAGAGTACAGCCTTGAGTATGAAATACACTTCAAAATAAAACAAAAATCCTCACAACTGGACCAACAAGCAACATCATGATAGATGGAGAAATGATTGAAGCTATCAAGGATTTCATTTTATTTGGATTCACAATCAATGCCCATGGAAATAAAACAACAGGCAAGAAATTAGATGATGTGTTGTTGTTGTTGTTAGATACCAACAAGTTGGCTCCGACTCATAGCAACCCTATATAAAACAGAATGAAACATTACCCAGTCCTGCACCATTCTCACAATCCTTGCTACACTTGAATTCATCCCTGTAGCCACTGTGTTGAGGTATTGCATTGGAAAAATATGCTTCAAAGCACCTTTTTAAAGTTTTAAAGAGCAAATATATCTGTTCTGGTTACCTAGTCCAACTTGTGTATATACAAGAATATACCACAAATGGGATGGCCATAACAAACAGGAGTTTATTCTCTCACAGTTTGGAGGCTTTAAGTCCAAGTTCAAAATGCCTACTATAGGGGCTTGAAGCCCCTTGACCTTGGACTTCAGCTCTGCCTCTTGCTCCTGGCTCGCTGAAGCTAGAGGCATCTTCACTTAGGCAGCTACTGGCTGCTGAGGCTAACACACCCAAGGTCGACAAGTAAAATGGCACAGTCCCGATGCTACCAAACCACATGGCAAGCTATTATTTCAAGTCCATTGTAAGTCCCAAGGTAGACAGAGCATGGCAGACTGCTGAACAATGACATGACTACATGCAGGGTCCAAGCATTCCATAAGCTAGAGACCATTCCCAAAGCTGTTTCTTATATAGGGGAAACAAGCCACATACCCAAAGGCAGCTACTCAGCTGCTCACAGTAGATTCCACCATGAAGTTGATTATAGTCTCATCATAGGGAATACTATATCCAGCTGTCCAGCCACTCAACCAGGCCCAGCCAAGTTGACACACAAACTTAACTCCCACAATATCACCTTAAGGATGAAAGTGCACCTAACCCAAGCCATGGTATTTTTAATTGCCTTACATGCGTGTGAAGTATATTGACAAGAAACTTCCATAAATGCATGCTGGATTCAGAAGAGGATGTGGAATGAGGGATATCATTGCTGATGTTGGATAGATCTTGGCTCAAAGCAAAGAATAAAAGTATGTTTACTTGTGTTTTATTGCCTATACAAAGGCATTTGACTGTGTAGATCATAACAAATTATAGATAACATTGAGAATAATAAGAATTCCAGGACACTAAATTGTGCTAATGAGGAACCTATATATAGCCAGGAGGCTGCCTTTCAAACAGAACAAGGGGATACTGCATGGTTTAAAATCAGGAAGGTTGTGCATCAAGGTTGTCTCCTTTCACCATATTTACCCAATCTCTATGCTGAGCAAATAATCCAAGAAGCTGAACAATATGAAGAAGAATGTGACATCAGGATTGGAGGAAGACTCATTAACAACCTGCGATATGCAGATGATACAACCTTGCTTGCTGAAAGTGAAGATGACTTGAAGTACTTACTGATGAAGATTAAAGGCTATGGTCTGCAGCATGGATTACACCTCACCATAAGGAAAATGAACAACTGGACCAATAAGCAGCATCACAATCAATGGAGAAAAGATTGAAGTTGTCAAATATTTCATTTTACTTGGATCCACAATCAACACCCATGGAAGCAGCAGTTAAGAAATCAGATGTCATATTACAATGGGAAAATTGGCTGCAAAAGACCTCTTTAAAGGATTAAATAGCAAAGATGTCACTTTGAAGACTAAGGTGTGCCTAACTCAAGTCATGGCATTTTCAATAACCTCATATGCACGTGAGAGCTGGACAATGAATAAGGATGCCTTTGAATTACTGTGTTGGCAAAGAACATTGAAAATATCATGGGCTGTCTGAAGAATGAACAAATCTGTCCTGGAAGAAGTGCACCCAGAATGCTCCTTGGAAGAACAGCTAGACTTCATCTCACCTACTTTGGTTATATTGTCAGAAGGAACCATTCCTTGGAGAAGGATGTCATGCTTGGTAAAGTGGGGGTTTGGTCAGAAAAGGGAAGACTCTGAACAGGATGGACTGACACAGTGTCTACAATGATGGACTCAAAAATAGCAAGGACTGTAAGGATGGTGCAGGGCCAGGAAATGTTTCATTCTGTTGTAAATAAGGACACAATGAATCAAAGCCAACTCTATGGTACATAACAACAACAACCTTCCTGTGAAAACTGGGAGATGATTAAGGAAGAGCAAAGAAGAGCTGATGCATTTTAGTCAATGTTGGCAGAGAATATTGAATACACTATGAACTGCCAGAAGAACAAAAATATCTCTCTTGGAAGAATATCTCTCAGAATGCTCCTAAGAAGCAAGTATTGTGAGATGTTGTACTTTGGTCATGTTATCAAGGAGCATCAATCCCTGGAGAAAGACATCATGCTTAATAAAATAGAGGGTCAGCAAAAAAAAAAAAAGAGTTGGGGGGAGACCCTCAACAATGTGGATTGACACAGTGGGTATAACAATAGGCTTAAGTATAGCAAGGATTGTGAGGATGGGGTGGGACCAGAAAGTGTTTCATTCTGTTGTACATAGGGCAACTATGAATTTGAACCATCTCAAAGGCACCTAAGAATAACAACCGTGAGGACAAGGAGTCCGTGGATTGGAAAACTTGTTAAAGCACTTAGCTGTTAATTGAAAAGCTAGAGATTTGAGTCCATACGGTGGTAACGGAATAAAGATCTGGCAATCTATTTCTAAAAAATCAGACATTGAAAACCCTATGTAGTACAGTTGTCATAAGCATGGGGTCACCATGAGTCAGGATCAACAGCATTATATATATATATATATATATATATATATA
>NW_006921896.1:501115-507429 GCF_000298275.1 Orycteropus afer afer
CTCCTTGGGTTTCCGAGGCAGTATCACTACGGAAGTAGGATTGCCCAATCTTCCTTCCGAGGAGTGGCTGGTGGATTTGAACCTCCAGCCTTCTGTTTAGCAGTCAAGTGCTTTGGCCACTATGCTACCAGAGCTTTACCTGTATGATGATGTATAATAGTTGCTGTGTGGATTTCATTGGAATGCAAGTTCAGTCTACCTGCACAGGTCCTTTGGTTATTTCCATAAAGGCCTGAAACATCTTATGGTTTGTCAGGACCAATTCATACATTTATGAATTTTTAATTTATAGTATCTACCAGGATCCCAGAGGCATTTGAACTGTCAATACCTGTGCTAGAGACTAAATACTGAAGAACCAGATTAGTGGTTTTGAATATGATCTGAAAACTCTTAGGAGCAGACCTATTATAGGAACCCCTTTTGTTGGCCTCCCCCTGACTCACTGTGACCCTTGCACAATGGAACAAAACACTGACTGGTCCAATGTCATCTCCACAATTGTATGAAGATCAGACTATTGTGATCCATGATATTTTCAGTGTCTGTTATTTCAGAATTAGATTGCCAGGTTTTCTTCCTAACCCATCTTAGTCTAGAAGCTGTACTGAAATTTGTTTCATGTCATAGCCACATACAAATCACCACTGACTGACAGGTGGTGGCTGAGCATGAGATGTATTGTCCAGAAATAAAATCCTTATCTCCCACACGGGTGGTGAGAATTCTACCCTGAACCCCCTTGGGAACCCCCTTGTTATTAGATGTCTGAGTAGATTTTGCAACCTCAGAGTGAAACTGTCCCGTAAGTTTTCCTAGGTCATCTTTCTAAACTTCTCCCTCTGCCATTAAGTCGATTCCAACTCATAGCCACTCTTTAGGACAGAGGAAAACTTCCCCATAGGGTTTCCAAAGCTGTAAATTCTTATGGAAGTAGACATCCTCACGTTCTCCCTATGAGGGCTTTTAGTTTGTTGATAACTCAATTTTTTTCTTATAAGATTTAGAGCTGTACTCTTTGAGTTTCATTTCAAATACAGCGTGATTACAGATGTTGGTGAGTTGGGATTACTTTCTTTCCTTAGCTCAAGGGCTTGAGATATTTTGCCACTATTGCCTCGCATCAAATCATCAGTGCAAGGTTAGAATTAGTCAGCCCACGCTAGGTTGAAAAAGCAGCTGGGACACCCTTATCATTTTTCTCTTTCTGTACTGAAAAAACAGTGCTCTCAGCAACCCTTAATTGACTATTAAGCGATAATACTCAAACATAATGATGCTGGTATTATTGATAGTATATGAATAGTTCTCTGCCCCTGTTTAAAATAAAAATATGAGAATTAGAAACTTACTGCAATTAGACATCATTTCATAGAACACCTTTCACCTCTGAATCACAAAGGTTTATAGAAATTAGCTGATTAACCTTTCATGATTGATGTATTTCCATTTCTAGAGGCTGTAGACTACATATAAAAAACTATGGAAAGGTTTTGTATTATAAGATATATAAAAAAACATAGAAAGTTAAAATTAAATAAAAATGTCTTACCAGGGGCTTTAAATGTGTCCCATAGGAGGAAACATTGCATTTAACAGATAAAAGCAACAGTGTGAAATGATCTAACCCAAAAGCACATTTTCCCCTCTGGCATTTTGTTACTAGATTCAAATAATGTGTAATCATTCCTTTCTTGTGGAAACAGCAACTGTTACTCAGATATCTTTAACTTTTTGGTGACATCTACTGTACAAAGGGGAAAATGCTGTGGAATTACTATTTTCAGGAATTATAGTAGTGGCATAGTGCTTATGGCATTTAACTTCTAATCAGAAGGCTGGTGGTTCAAACCCACCAGCCACTCCTTGGAAGGAAGATGGGGCAATATCTGTAGTGATACTGCCTCAGAAACCCAAAGAGGGGTTGCTATAAGTTGGCTCCAACTCCATGGCAGTGAGTTTGGTTTGGTTTGTACCCACAGAGTATCTAGACATTATTTCATTTTTGTATTTAAAATACTATAAATTCTTTGATATTCCTCTTCAAGATAAGTTAGCCTCATTTAAAAAATAATCATAAGGATATTTATATATTCATTGCACTATTATAAAAAAAAAGCAAAACTACTTGATTCTGATTCATAGTAACCCCATGTGTTACAGAATAGAACTGTGTTTCCCTGGGAAATTTCATGGCTGTGATCTTTCAGAAGCAATTGCTAGGCCTTTTTTTCCAAGGCACCTCTGGGTGACTGATCCACCAAGCTTTTGCTTATCGGCTGAGAGCTTAACCATTCATGCTACCCAGGGACTCATTCACTTTAGACTCAGTAAAAATACCTGTTTGTGCTGGAAAATCTTTATTTTTGTTTTTTTATAGTTTAAAGATATCATTTGCAACTAAAGACTTTGCTAAAATTTTGGTCAAGCATTCAGAAGTATATGAAAGTGAATATTTAAATGTGTTTTCTCATACTTAAAGACAACTATTCCTGAGAGCTGATTTAAAATATTGTTAAGAGTCATATTTAAGTAGAACTTGGATTTTCAAAGAAATCACAGCTACTAATAGGTTGTCAACTTGACTTTCTACTCCCTATTCTGATTATAAATAATAATAATAATAATTGTTTTATAGGCACCAAGAAATAAGCATCTTTTATATATACACTCTAATTATGTTCTACCTGAATCATTTGACTCTATAACATATCTAATAGCTTGCTAAGGTTATTTCATAGTTCATGATTATAACTAGAAAATTATTTCAGACATGTGGTGGATTAAAAATGGGCAAAGGAAATAATTTTTTGTTGAGTGCTTGTGGTAGCTAAGGCTGTGTGTCAGCTTGGCTGGGCCATGATTTTGAGTGGCTTGGCAGTTGTGACATAATTATTCTCCATAATGAGATTAGATATAGTATAATCACCTCCGTGGTGGAATCTGCTGTGAACAGTTAATTAGTTGACAGGTTGCCTTTGGTTTGTGGCCTGCTTCCAGTATATGTGGAAAAGCTTTGGGAAAGGTCTCTGGGTTTTTTGTTCATTTGTATATGACTCATCTTCATCTCTAGTTCCTAGACTTGAACCAATGACCTGCTATGTTGCCTGCTGATCTTGGATTGTTGCCTTTGCAGCCTGTGAGACAACAATCCGCCATTTTATCTCCCAATCTTGGATTTGTCAGTTAAGCAGCCAGCAGCTTGCTATACTGCTTGCCAATCTTGAGTTTGTCAGCTCTTGCAGCTGAGTGAGTCAGAAGTCTCTGGCTTGACATTTGATCCATAGACTTGGGATTTGGTAGCATAGTACCTAAGGCACTTGACTGCTAACCAGAAGGCTGGTGGTTCAAACCCACCAGGTACTCCTCGGAAAGAAGATTGGGCAATCTATTTCTGCAGTGATACCGCCTCGGAAACTCAAGGAGGGATCACTATGATTCGGGTCCGATCAACTGTGTGAGCCATTTCCTTGATATACATATTTATATAAGCTTCACTGATTTTGCTTCTCTAGAGAACCAAGCCTAAGGCAGTACTGTACACAGATATTATTCTCTAGTATACTTTTGCTAATGCACCGTGATGAAATAAGATCGTTAAAAAAAAAACCTCAAAATAAAAGGGTTCCATGTACCAAGTCACAGCTTAGTCTTACCTATCACTAAGATATAAGATATTCCTCCCATTATCTGTAGCTCTCCAAAAAGATACTCTTCTTTTTATCTGTCCATCTCTGCAGAGACATTTCAAGGTCACTGCCCTATAAAAATTAGATATGATTGAGAAGAACAAAACCAGAATAATATATGAACAGGTTTAAACTATTAGGTAGTTCATTCCCCCACTGTCTACAATCTGTCTGTCAGTTCCTTGCACTGTGGTGGGTTGCATGTTGCTGTGATGCTGGAAACTGTGTCACAGACATTTGAAATGCCAGCAAGATCAAGTATGGTGGACAGGTTTCCGTGGAACTTATAGACTAAGACAAATTAGGAAGAAAGGCTTAGCAACTTACTTCTGAAAAATAGCCATTATAAGCCTGAGGATTACAACAGAACATTGTCGACTTGTTTGCTTTGACACATCATCAAGAGGGATCAATCTCTGGAAAAGGATATGTGTATAGAAATAGAGGGCCAGCAAGGGAGATCCCCAGTGAGGAAGGCTGGCGTAATAGCTGCACAGATGGATTCGTACATGCTGTACATGCTCTTTTCTTTCTGTTTTTCTGTTTCCTCTAAAAATTACAAATTAGACACAAACACTGCTTTTATTTATTTTTTTTTTTTTTCGCCCTGGGAAATTATTTTGTATGCTAATTACTTTTAAATTTCTTTGGATCGCTCTCTCTTAATAGTATTAAAAAAAAAAAAAAAAAACCTCACTGCCATCAAGTCAAATCTAACTCATACAAACCACTCCTTGGGTTTCCGAGGTGGTATCTCTATGGTGGTATCTCTATGGAGGGAGCTCTGGTAGCATAGTGGCTAAAGCACTTGACTGCTAACCAGAAGGCTGGCGGTTCAAACCCACCAGCCACTCCTCGGAAGGAAGGTTGGGCAATCCTACTTCCGTAGTGATACTGCCTCGGAAACCCAAGGAGGGGTCGCTATGAGTCGGGGCCGACTGGACGGCACATAACAACAACAACAACAATCTCTATGGAAGTAGATTGCCCAATCTTCCTTCTGAGGAGTGGCTGTTGGGTTTGAACTGCCAACCTTCTTGTTAGCAGTCAAACACCTTAGGCACTACGCCACCAGAGTGCCCACGTTTTATTATATTCAGCTCTATATCCATCAGTTCAAGATGGGAACACATCCGTCACGTCCTTGAAAGGGGGAAGGTGACAAAGCAAAAGTACAGAAAAAGATTGAGATGAAAGAGAGAACTTCAAACTTAGTCACTCCCACTCCCCTTCCAAAAAAGCCCTTTGTTCACTTTCTCTTAACATCTGAAATAATCCTATCTGTAGTCCATGAATAAAATATATAAACAACATATTTGAAATGCCTACTTGGGTTTCCGAGGTGTTATCACTACGGAAGTAGATCACCCAGTCTTCCTTCCAAAGAGTGACTAGTGGGTTTGAACTGCCAGCCTTCTGGTTAGCACTCAAATAGTTTAGGTACTATACCATTAGACCTCCCAATTCTATAAATAAGTAACCATTTTTTCACTATATGAGGTTTTGGGATATCAACATTGTCCTAACTCCAATTTTGAATTCCTAGTCTATTAATTTTTTTTATTATTTATCATTATTCTTCTGCTAATTTCTGCATACAAGTAAAATAAATTACCATATCCTTTTAGTAAGCAGTCTCAGACAACCTGAAGAAGGATAATAGGACAAGTTCAAGTGAGAAATAGGACAAGTTTTAGTGAGAGAAATAATTAAATATATTTCACCCTTCTTTATTAATTTTAAAATGTCCTCATGAATCAGGAAGTTTAGTTTCTGTTCTGTAAAGGTCTATATTAAGTAGATAAAACTGTCACAAATAAACCACAGCCTAATCTTGCCAGTATCATACCCATGCACAGAATGAATTGATTCACCCAGCTGCTTAACTATAGGTAAGATAAGATTGTCATGACTGCCATCTACTGACAGAGTAAGTTGTGCCTAGGTGATATGATTCAAGAAGAGTGACTATATAATTTGTTATATATACCAGGATACTTCTGAAAGTGAAAGGAAAAAAAAAAAAACATGTTTTACATAGTTCTCCTCAAAAATAATATTTTTTCCTAAAAGTTAAAAATTCTTTATCTGATTTAAAAAGGTGATTTTTAAAAAACGTTATATATTGAGTATGTGAACATCAAAAATAACCTGAGCAGAATACATACTCTTGCTACATATTCATGCTCTTTAACAGGCTTCTTAGTGGTTCTGTTTCTAATAGCATTTCACTGGAACTTCTCTGAAAGTTTATTTTTTGGATATGATTTTGTTATACTTACAATTTTTAATTAAGAAAGTTTTGTGAAATTGTTTTTTAAAAAATGTTTTATTACTAATACATTTGAAATTGTTGGCATATTCAAGTAATTCTTCTCTGTAGATAATACTTAAGAAAATACTCTCACAGAAATAGCTAAAAACCAAACCAAACTCACTGCAATCGAGTCAATTCCAACTCATAGTCACCTGCATTGGGTTTCCAAGTCTGTAAATCTTTACAGAAGCAGGTGTCGCATCTTTCTTCCACAGAACATCTTGTGTCAAACAAGGGACTTTCTCATTAGCAAACAAATGCCTTAACCACTATATCTCCAGAGCTGTTTTTTTTTTTTTTTTTTTTTT
>NW_006921896.1:510249-517351 GCF_000298275.1 Orycteropus afer afer
CCCCCCCGCTCCTCATGGCTATGCACTCCTGTGTGTTCTACTTGTCCTGTGTGAATGTTGCCCCTCTGGTGCCCTCTGGTCGATCGCTCTAAGGGATGTATCTCCATAGAGCATGTGGGTGTGTCACCCTGGGTAGTGGTCTGCATATATGTCTTATTTACTATTGGGCTAAGAGCCAGCCCTGGGAAGTGAGTTTTATCCCAGGACCATAGTATTGGGGTCCCCCCAGACTCCTTCCCACTGGTAATTCTGGTTATTACCATATTTTGGGTTTTTTTTCTGCATTTTTCCCCCCGCTTTATCCAGGATCTCCCGTTTTCATTCTTTCCTGAATGGTTGGCATTGGTAGCCAGCGACCATCTAGTTTTCCTGGTCTCAAAATCCATCAAGTCCTAGGGTTGATTGCTTCCAAATGCCCTTGGTTTTTTGCACTCTTCTTTGCTTCCGATGATAGGCGACCATTAGCTGCATCTTAGATGGCTGCTTGAAAGCTTTTCAGACCACAGTCTCTACTCACCAATGTAGGTTGTGGAACAAGATTTTTTTGTATTTTGTTGTGCCAATTGAGTCTGGTGTCCCCCAGTACTATGGTCCTGAGTTGGTAGATCTGTTGGATTTTCCTCTCACAGTGTCTGGCTGTCTTTGAGGAATAGCTCTATGTCTGTCTTCTGTTGTTTCTGTAAGAATTGTGGGTATTTGTATCACTGGTATCTGCAAGATTAGACTCAGCTGAATCTATCCTTGGTGTAGAGTATAATCCTGTTCACTGACCCCTATCTGATCTTCTCAGATGTTTGTGTGTTTATCTGTAGCCTGGTGTTTGGTGTTAATGATAATGCAGTATTGTGCATATACTGGTATTAACCTCTGTCATCTTTATCTTATGTGCACAATTCAGTGTCCTCCCTTTCCTCAATGTTATCATGGTGGTCACAGACTCTTTCCATACCATCCCTCCCCTTATACACCTCAGTGTGTAGCCCCCAACTAGCCCCCAAATTATTTCTTCCTCTTACCTTCTCACCCTGGTAACCTACAAAGTGAGTTCCCTTCCCTAAGCAAACCCTTCCTTGTCTTTTTACAGTAATGGACTCATTCAATATTTGTCCTTCTGCAATTGACTTATTTCACTCAGCATAATATCCTCCAGGCTTATCCATGTTGTGAGATGATTCACGTATCCTTCACTGTTCCTTAGTGTAGCATAGTGTTCTCTTGTATGAATGTACCACAATTTGGTTATCCATTCATCTGCTGATAGGCATTTAGGTTGTTTTCATCTCTTTGCTATGAATTGTGAATTGTGCTGCAATAAACATAGGTGTGCATATGTGTGTTTGTGTCCTGGCTCTCACTTCTTTAGGATATATTAGTAATGGAATTGCTATGTCAAATGGTATTTTGTTTTCAGTTTTTTAAGGAAACACCATACTGTTTGCCACAATGGTTGTACCATTTTACAATCCCCCAAGCAGTGTATGAGAGTTCCAATCTCTCTGCAACCTTGCCAGTATTTGTTATTTTCTGTGCTGTTGAACTTTGCTATTATTGCTGGGGTGAGATGATATCTCATCATTGTTGTGACTTGCATCTCTAATGACTAAAGGTCATGTTCAATTCATCATGTGTTTCTTGACCACCAGCATATCGTCTTTAGTGAAATGTCTGTTCATGTTTCTTGCCCATTTTTGAATTGAATTGTTTGTCTTTTGGTGTTGAGATGTTGAAATTTTCTATAGATTTTGGAGCTAAGTCCTTTGTCAGATGTCAAAGGCAAGTATTTTCTCCCAATCTGTATGTTCTCTTTCTACCCTTTTGACAAAGTCTTTTGATGTACATAAGAATATAATTTTTAAAAGGTCCCAGTCATCTAGCTTCTCTTCTACCTCCTGTGCATTCTGGGTTATGTTTGATAGTCTATTATGCCATAAATTAGGGTTTCTAGATTTGCCCCTATTTTATCTTTGATGAATTTTATAGTTTTGGGTTTTGTATTTAAGTCTTTGATCCAACTTGAGTTTGTTTTTGTGTATGAGGTGAGGTATTGGTCTTATTTCATTTTTCTGCAAGAGGATATCCAATTTTGCCAGCACCATTTGTTAAAGAGTTTATCTCTTCCCCATTTAATGGGTTTTAGACCTTTGTCAAAGATCAGCTGTCCATGATGGATGGGTCTATTTTCAATTCTGTTCCATTGATCTATGACTATCATGTACCAGTACCACACTGTTTTGACTACTGTAGCTGTATAGTAGGTTTTAATTTCCGGGAGTGTGAGATCTCCCACTTTGTTCTTATTCTTCAGTACTACTCTGTTTATCCGAGGTCTGTTTCCTTTCCATATGAAGCTAGTAATTGATTTTTTCATGTCCTTAAAAAATTTTGTTTGTATCCGCATCAGGATTGCATTAAATGTGTAGATTGCTTTAAGTAGTATTGACATTTTCACAATATTCAGTCTACCTCTTCATGAACAAGACAGGTTCTTCCATTTATGCAGAACTCTTGTTGTCTCCTGTAGTAGTTTTTTATAATTTTCTTTGTATAGGTCTTGTGTGTCTTTGGTAAGATTTATTCTTAGATATTTTATCTTTTAGTAGCTATTATAAATGGTATTGTTTCCCTTATTTCTTTTTCAGAGGTCTCTATTTTTTTTCTTTTTTTTAATTTTATGATTTTTTTTTACATTCAATGTTACATGTACATTTGGTATCACTCCCCATTTATCATCCCCAACCCTTACCCAGTTTCCTCCTCTCCTTGCCCAGTAACCCTCCCTCCTGCCCCTCAAAGTTATGCACTCCTGTTTGTGCTGCATTTCCTCTGTGTGAATGTTGTCCCTCTGGTGCCCCATGGTCTATTTCTCCAAGGGATGTATTTCCATAGTGCATCACCCTAGATTGAGTGATCTATATGTACATCTTGATAACTTTTGGGCTGAGAGCAAGCCCCTGGTAGTGAGTTTTATTCCAGGCCCAGAATGTATCCCAGGGCCATAATATTGGGGGTCACCAGACTCCAACCAACTAGTAATGCTGGTCATTATTGAGTTTTTGGATTTTGTTCCACATTTTCCTTCCACTCTATCCATGAATCCAGGATCTCCAGCTTTGATCCTTTCCTGAGTGGTTGGCTTTAATAGCGGGGCACCATCTGGTCTTGAGAGCCATCATGTCCTAGGGCTGATTGCTTCCAAATGCCCTCCTCCCCCACTCCTCTTTGCTTCCAATGGTAGGAGACCATTACTTGCATCTTCAATGGCCATTTGAAAGCTTTCAAGACCCCAGTTACTACTCACCAATGTAGGATGAGAAACAAGGCTTTTATATATTTTGTTGTGCCAATGGAGTCTGGTGTCCCCCAATACAATGGTCCTGAGATAGTAGATCCATTGAATCTCTCTTCCGCAGTGTCTGGGTGTTTGTGAGGGATTACTCTGTGTCTCTCTTCTATTATTTCTGTAAGGATTGCAGGTAATCTTGCAGCTGCAAGATTAGCCTGTGCTAAATCTATCATCGGTCTAGAGTATACTCCTGTTCACTGACCCCCATCTCTTTTTTGGTGTAGAGGAATTCAACTGATTTTTGTATGTTGACCTTGTATCCTGCCACTTTGCTAAACCTCTCTATTAGTTCCAGTAGTTTTTTTGCTGAGTCTCTTGGGTTTTCTATGTATAGGATCATATCATCCACAAATAGAGATAACTTTACTTCCCTGTTACAAATTTGGATGCCTTTATTTCTCTTTCTTGCCTTATTGGCCTGGCCAGGACTTCCAATAAATGTTAAATAGGAGTGGTGATAGAGGGCATCACTGTCTGGTTCCCGTTCATATGCGGAATACCTTGAGTCTTTCTCCATTAATAATAATGTTGGCTGTTGGCTTTGCATATATGCCCTTTATTATGTTGAGGAATTTCCCTTCTATACCTATTTTGCTGAGAGTTCTGAACAGGAACGGGTGTTGTATTTTATCAAATGCCTTTTCTGCATCAATTGATATAATCATATGGTTCTTTGCTTTTGTTTTGTTTATGTGGTGGATTACATTGATTGTTTTTCTAATGTTGAACAGCCCTTGCATACCAGGTATGAATCTCACTTGGTCAGGATGCATTATTTTTTTGACATATTGTTGGATTCTGTTGACTTGGATATTGTTGAAGATTTTTGCATCTATGTTCATGAGGGATATTGCTCTGTAGTTTTCCTTTTTAGTAGTGTCTTTCCCTAGTTTTGGTACTATTGTTATGTTTGTTTCATAAAATGAGTTTGGGAATATTCCATCTTTTTCTATGCTCTGGAATAGCTTGAGTGGCATAGATGTCAACTCTTCCTTGAATGTTTGGTAAAATTCTCCAGTGAAGCCATCAGGGCCAGGATTTTTCTTGTGGGAAGTTTTTTTTTTTTTAATAACCTGTTCAATTTCTTCCTTTGTTATGGGTCTGTTCAAGTATTCTGTGTCTGAGTGGAATAGTTTAGGTAGGTCTTGTGATTCCAGAAACTTGTCCATCTTGTCTACATTCTCAAATCGGTTGGAGTACAGTTTTCATAATATTCTGTCAGTATCTTTTTTATTTCAATTTGGTGATGACACATTTTTCATTTACTATTCTTGTAATTTGCCTTTTCTCTTTATTTTCTTTCATTAGATTTGCCAATTAGGTTTGCCAATTTGCCAATTGTCAATTTTGTTAATCTTTTCAAAGAACCAGCTTTTCATCTTGATGATTTTCTCTATTGTATTTTTGCTTTTTGTTTCATTTATTTCTGCTCTGATCTTTATTATTTCCTTACTTTTAGATACTGTAGGATTCTTTTGTTCTTTTTTCTGATTGTTGAAGTTGTTGAGTTACAGTGTTGATTTTGTTTCTTCCCTCTTTTTTGATGTGTGCATTTATTGCTATAAACTGACCTCTGATTACTGATTTTGCTGTGTCCCATAGGTTTTGGGGATGAGGCAGCATCAGGGTTCCAGGTAAGGGGAGGAAATCCAGGCCACACCCCACAAGTGACAAGGCAGGAAAGTAGGGGAAAGGAGAGAAAAAGGCAAGGGGAACTGGGACAGAGAGAGGAGGCAGTGACAGGGATCCAGGTATGGTGAGATTGGAAAGGTTTCAAAGAGCTAAAGGAGACAAACTTGTGTGTCAGTTTGTTCCACTGTGGTGGCATGTTGTGGTGAGGCTTGAGGCTGTGCCACTGGTGTTTCAAACACAGTGGGGTGCACATTGTGAACAGGTTTCAGCACGGTTGCAGACTGAGACAGACTAGGAAGAAGGGAGAGACCATCCACTTCTCAAAGAATTGGCCAGGGAAAACCTGATGAATAACAGAAAAACACTACTTGATACATTACTGCACAACTTTATGAATAGGCCAGAAACATTCTCCAGTACAGAGCAGGAAATTGAGCCACTTCGGTTGGAAGGCTCTCAAAATATGACTGGGAAACAGCTGCATCATCAGAGTAAAACCAGTCGTACTGGTACGGATAAGGTAAACCTTTTGAGATCTCCATTTGCTGATATGGCATGACTCAAATTGAGGAGAAAGAGCTGCAAACATCCATTAATAATAGGAACATGGAATGTATGAAATATGAATCTAGGAAATTTGAAAGTTATCAAAAAATGAAATGAAACACATAAAGATTGATATCCTAGGCCTCAGTGAGCTGAAATGGACTGGTTTTAGCCATTTTGAATCAGACAACCATATGATCTACTATGCCAGGAATAACAGTTGGAAGAGGAATGGCATGACATTCATCAACACAAAAGATGTTTCACAATCTGGCCTAAAGTACAATGCTTTCAAGGATAGGATAATATCCATACACCTACAAGGAAGACCAGTTAATACAACTGTTATTCAAATTAATGAACCAACCACCAAAGCCAAAGATGAGGACACTGAAGATTTTTATCAGCTTCTGCAGTCTGAAATTGACCGAACATGCAATCAGGCTGTGTTAATTATCACTGGTGACTGGAATGCAAAAGTTGGAAAGAAAGAAGAATCACAGGTAGCTGGAAAATTTGGCCTTAGTGATAGAAATAATGCTGGATATCACATGATAGAATATTGCAAGACCAATGACTTATTCATTGCAAATATCTTTTCTCAACAGCACAAATGGTGGCTATACATGTGGACTTCACCAGATGGAACACAAAGGAATCAGATTGACTACATCTGTGATAAGAGACTCTGGAAAAGGTCAATATCTTCAGCCAAAACAAGGCCATGAGCTGATTGTGGAACAGACCAACAACTACTCATATGCAAGTTTAACTTGAAGTTAAAGACAATTAAAACAAGTCCATAAGAGTCAAAATATGATCTTGAATATATCCCTCCTGAATTTAGAGACCATATAAAGAACAGATTTGATGCATTGAATACCAACGAGCAAAAATCAGAAGTATTGTGGGATGACATCAAGAACATCATCTATGAAGAAAGCAAGAGATCACTAAAACGACAAGAAAAGAAGACAAGACCAAAATAGATGACAGAAGAGACCCTGAACCTTGCCCTTGAGTGGAGAGTAGATAAAGCAAATGGAAGAAATGACAAGATAAAAGAACTGAACAGAAGATTTCAAAGAGCAGCTCAAGCAGTCTAAAGCCAATTACTATAATGAAATGTGCAAAGACCTGGAGTTAGAAAAGCAAAAGGGAAAGCACACTCGGCTTTTCTCAAGCTGAAAGAACTGAGGAAAAAATTTAAGCCTCAATTTGCAATATTGAATGATTCTATGGGCAAAATATCGAATGATGCAGTAAGCATCAAAAGAAGATGCAAGGAATACACAGAGTCGCTGTACCAAAAAGAATTGGTAGATCTTCATCCGTTTCAGGAGGTGCCACATGATCAAAAACCAATAGTACTGAAGGAGGAAGTCAAAGCTGCACCGAAGGAATTGGTGAAGAACAAGGCTCCAGAATTTGACGGAATACCCACTGTGATGTTTCAACAAACCAAGGCCCCACTGGAGGCACTCTCTCAGTTATGCCAAGAGATTTGGAAGACAGCTACCTGGCCAACTGACTGGAAGAGATCCATATTTGTACCCATTCCAAAGAAAGGTGATCCCACAG
>NW_006921896.1:517921-521635 GCF_000298275.1 Orycteropus afer afer
GCAGTCAAGACATTAGATGAAGTATAGCACTGGGCCAGTCAGCTGCAAAGGCCCTCTTTCAAGTTCTGAGAAGCAAAGATGTCTCCTTGAGGACTGAGGTGCACCTGACGCAAGCCATGATATTTTCAATCACCTCATATGCATATGAGAGCTGGACAATGAATAAGGAAGACCAAGGAAGTGTTGATACTTTTGAGTTGCAGTGCTAACAAAGAATGCTGAAAGCACCATGAACTGCTAAAAGAACTAACAGATCTGTCCTGGAGAAAGTGCAGCTGGCAGGCTCCTTGAGAGTGAGAATGGCCAGATTTCCTCTCACCTACTTTGGTCATGTTGTCAGAAGGGGCCGTTCCCTAGAGAAGGATGTCATACTTAGTAACGAGGAGTTTCAACAAAAGAGGGGAAGGCCTTCAACAAGATATATTGACAACAGTGGCTGTGACAATGGGCTCAAGTATAGCAAGGATCATGAAGCTGGTGTGGGATTGGGTGATGTTTCGTTCTGCTGTGCATAGGGTCACTATGAGTCAGAAATGACTTGATGGCACCTAACAACAACAGCATAGGTTTTGGTAAGATGTATCTTCATTCTCTTTTGTTTCTAGAATTTTTTTTTTTTTTTAATTTCACTTTTTATTTCTTCTGTTACCCAGTAGTTTCTGAGCAGTGTATTGTTCAGCTTTCACATTTGATGTTTTTTCCTTGATCATCTTAGTATTAATTTCTAATTTTATAGCATTGTGGTCTGAGAAGATGCTTTGTAGTATTTCAATGCTTTTTAATTTATTGAGGCTTGTTTTATGTCCTAACATATGATTTATTCTGAAGAGTGATCCATGTGCACTGGAGAAGAATGTGAATTGTGCTTTTGTTGGGTGAAGTGCTCTGTGTATGTCTATGAGGTTGAGTTGGTTGATTGTGTTGCTGAGTTCCTCTCTTGAGTTTTTTCTAGTTGATCTGTCCCTACTTGGAAATCGTGTGTTAATGTCTACTACTACTATTATAGAGTTGTCTATTGTACCTTTCAATTCAAATAATATTTCCTTCATGTATTTTGGAGCACTTTCATTGGGTGCATAGATGTTTGTAATCATAATGTTTTCTTGGCCAATTGACTCTTTCATCATATATTGATCTCCTTTGTCTCTTATGTTGTTTTTCACTTTAAAGTCTATTTTATCAGAAATTAATATTGCCACTCCTGTACTTTTTTGATTACCATGGGTTTGGTATATTTTTTTCCGCCCCTAACTCTTATTTATTATTATTATTATTTTTATCTTTGTGTCTAATGTGGGTCTCTTGTAGGCATCATGATTGATGGGTCTTCTTTTCTTATCCAGCCTGCCACTATCTTTCTCTTGATTGGTGCATTTAATCCATCCACACTGCATGTAATTAGTGATAGGTATGCATTGATTGCTGTCATTCTATTGTGTTCTTTTGCTGTGTTGTTGGAGTTTCCTTGGTCCACATATGTTTCTGTGCTGAGTTCATTTTTTTGTCAAATGTTTCCTTCCTTTTTTTCTTTACTGTTGGCTTTGTGCTTACTAAACGCATATGTATTCCTTCCTTCTGGGTTTGCTTAGGGGATTGATAATTTTCTCTGTGGTTACCTTGGAGAGAATTCTTGTCTCTATATTTTGGAACAGTCTGTTCTATGAGAACATTGTCCTGTTCTCTCCGTTTGGAAGTTTTGTACCTAGAACTTTTATTCCCTCTATTTGGCTTGTTGCTGTTGTCATTTGCAGATTGACTTCCTTGTTTTTTAGTATACAATGTTTTATGGCCTTATTTTGAGCATCCATTTCTGGTTTGGTTTTAGTTTTGATGTTATGTGCCCTGATTTTTTTGTTCTCTCTTGTGGGTTCTCTATTGGTAGGACTTCCTTAAGCATTTCTTTTAAGGTTGGTCTGGTTTTCACAAAATCTCTTAATTTCTGTTTGTCTGAGAATGTCTTGATTTCATCCTTTTATTTGATGGACAGTTTAGCTGGATAGAGGATTCCTGGTTGGAAATTCTTTTCCTTCAGTGTTTTATATATGCAGTCCCATTGCCTTCTTGCCTGCATGGTTTCTGCTGAGTAATCAAACCTCAGCCTGTTTGATTATTGTAAGTGATATTTCTTTTTTTCTGGGCAGCTTGCAAGATTCTTTCATTGTCTTTCATTTTGGAGAGTTTGATTATGATATGCCTCAATGTCTTTCTCTTGGCTCTATCCTATATGGGATTTTTTAGCTTCTTGGACAAATATCTTTTCTTCTTTCATGATATGGGGAAATTTTTCTGTTAATAAGTCTTCCACAATTTTCTTCAATGCTTTTTTCACCTCTTCTTTCTCTGGAATTCCAATGAGCTGTATGTTGTTTCTTTTAATGTCATCCCATATAACTCCTAGGTTCTCTTCATTTCTCTTAAATCTTTGTTCTGATTTTTCTTCATACAGGCTGGTGTCAAGGTATTTATCTTCTAATTAGGAAATGCATTCTTCAGCCAGTTCTAGCCTATTCTTTTGTGCTTCCACTGTGTTGTGTAATTCTGTAATTTTGGTATTCATCTTCTGGATTTCTAACTGCTGTTCTTCTATGAGTTCTGATTGTGTATTAATCTTATTATTTTTTTCTTGAATGATTTTCTTGAGTTCTTTCAGGGTACTCCCTGTGTTCTTCTTGGTTCTGTTTGGGGTTTCCTTAAGCTCTTGTAGAGTTCTATAAACATACCTTCTAAATTCCTTCTTGGATAATTATATTGTTTCCTCTTCATGTTTAATGAGACTTTTGTTTGGGATTTTATTATCCTGGTTTTTGTTGTTGTTGTTGTTTGATTTGAGGTTGCCAGTTGTTTCCTAAACATTTTGATGTTGTCTTTAACTTTTAGTTATGTATTGATTAGTTTTGTCTTGATTTTATGATTTAGTATTTTTGCAAAGTTGGAGCTGGTGTATTTAATTTTTTTGGTTATTAATTCATGTGTGCTGGGTTGCTCTGCAGTTTTGTTTGTGATGATGGAATCACTGTGTGAAATGTGGGTGAAAGTCTCTGTTCATCATGAAGGGGGTTTAGGATTCAAACTGGCAGGTATTGTGGTGGCTTAATGTGGTTTTTCTATTGGATGAACCAGGGGAGAGGCAGGGAAAGGAGGATGAAAAGAGAAAAAAAAGCTCCAAGGCTTCAGAAGCTGTTTCCAGGGATTTGAGTAGGCTACTAATGATGACATTATACTGTTACAAGCCCACAGCTCAAGTTCAACAAAGACCCCAATGGTTAGGGGACCGCCACTTTCCACCAGGTTCAGACAGCAACAAAACCCCCATACTCCATGCCCCTCTGTGCCAAAAGCTGTCCTGGGATAGCTGCCCTGACCCATGCCACAAAATCATCCCAAGGCCCACCCACTTGTAGTGTGCTTCCCTATCTGCTCCCAGGAACTGAGGGGCCTTGTGATAGTTGGAGCTGTGTGTCAACTTGGCTGGACCACAATTCTGTGTGGTTTGAGCTGTTGTGGTGTGGTTGTCCCCATGATGGGATCAGACAACTATGTTCTGAATGGCCAATCTGTTGAAAGGGAGTTTCCCTAGGGGTGTGGCCTGCTTCCAGTATATCCAAGGACATCCTGGGAAGAGAGACATTCTTCTGTGGATTGGGCCTCTGTTGTGCTGCCTACAACTGTCCGTGAGTGAACAGTCCACCATTCGGCCTGGAGATCTTGGATTTG
>NW_006921896.1:522040-525034 GCF_000298275.1 Orycteropus afer afer
CCTGTGTCTGATAGTAAAGAGGGCCCTGCTAATCAGTGGTGTGAGGTGGCAACATTAATATGCTAAATAGCACCACCAATAGATCAAGTACTTGTGAGAAGTGACACTCTGGGTGATCGGATATTTGATACTTTTCTGCAATTTTATTAGCATGAGGAGTATAAGGAAGGTGGCTGGTTGGTCCTACTTACACTAGACAAAGTGGTGAAAGAGAGAGAGTAGCTCAGAGCTTCTGAGTCTCAGCTTAAATGCCACATGAAAAACCTCAGTGCTTCCAGTTGTGCTCTGAAAGAAAGTCTTATATCTTCTAGTAACAGAGCTGATATTGCTGAAAACCAAATCCAGAGTCTTATTGTAAGGGTGGATGAATTACAATTCCAATTAAATTGCCAATCCAGAATGGTATCTGATGTTAAATTGAGGGAGTTGATTGGAAAAAAAATGGTATCCTGAAACCTGGAATGGGGACACATGGACGGAAAATCAGGAAGATCAGGATATGGAATCTGTAATTCTGCTGAATCCCTCCCATCTGAATGTATTACTGTAAAACCATTATCCCCTCCACCTCAGTTTGATGGGACTAGCCAAACCGGTCCTACTGGGTCATTGCCTGAGGCAGAAGCCATGGAAGACATTCCTGAATGCTCTTAGAACAGTCTCAACCTCCCACTGTTGTTGTGAGACCAATAAGATAACTAAAGTTAAGTCCAGGGGAGCCCCAAAGGGTGAAATTGAAAGTGTGGCTGAGGAGATGGTATGCTATACCCGAAAAGACCTACTTGATTTTGCTAACATGCACAGACAGAAACCTGGAGAATATGTATGGGAATGGCTACTGAGGGTGTGGGATAATGGTGCAAAGAATGTAAGATTGGATCAGTCTGAGTTTATTGATTTAGGTCCACTAAGTACGGATTCTTCATTCAATGTTTCAGCTCGAGAGGTTAGGAAAGGATCTAATCGTTTATTTGGTTGGCTCACTGAGGTATGGATTATGCGGTGTCCTACCTTAAGTCAAGTTGAAGTACCAGACCTGCCTTGGTAATATACAAGAAGGTATCCAGAGGCATAGGGAAATTGGCCTGTTAGAATGGATTTATCAGATTAGACCCCTAAAGCCAGAAATGGAGAGTCCAGAAGACACACCTTTCACCAGTACCATGAGGAATAAATTTGTGAAGGGAGCTCCAGCATCCTTGAAGACTGCTGTGATTGCTATTTTATGTAAACCTGATTTGACAGTGGGAACTGCCCTAATTGAACTAAGACACTTAACTACAATGGGACTGATTGGACCCTGTGAAAGTAGGGGCCAAGTGACAACAGTTAATCGACAAAGGCAAGGTGAGCATGGTTACCATAATGGACAACAGAGTTGGAACAGTAATCAGAATAGTCTGACACATGTGGAATTATGGCATTGGCTACTTGCTCATGGTGTTCCTAGTAGTGAAATACATGGAAAGCCTACTAAATATTTACTTGATCTGTATAGACAAAAGAATTCTAGGTCATGTGAACAGCAACCTACTTTGAATTGCCAGAATACAGAGTCACAACCTCTCAATCAATTCCCAGACTTAAGTCAGTTTACAGACCATAACCCCTTGAATGAAGGGGAGGCTAAGTCCCTTTGAAGAATGACCCCACTACATTGCCAAAAATCTATAATGTCAGCCTTTCTCCTAGCCTTCCCCAAAGGGATCTGAGGCCTTTTATGAGAGTGACTGTTCATTGGGGAAAAGGAAATAATCAGACTTTTTGGGGATTACTGGACACTGGCGCTGAATTGACACTAATTCCAGGAGACCTAAAGTGTCATTGTGGCCCACCAGGCAGAGTGGGGGCATATGGAGGTCAAGTTATTGATGGAGTCTTGGCTCAGGTGCATCTCACAGTGGGTCCGGTGGGTCCCCGAACCCATCCTGTAGTGATTTCCCCAGTGCCACAATGCATAATTGGAATAGATATATTCAGCTATTGGCATAATTCCCACATTGGCTCTCTGATATGTGGAGTAAGGACTATTATGGTATGAAAAGCCAAGTGGAAGCCATTAGAACTGCCTCTACCTACAAAATAGTAAACCAAAAGAAGTACGGCATCCCTGGAGGGGTTGCAGAGATTACTGCCACCATCAAGGACTTGAATGATGAAGGAGTGGTGATTGCCACCACAACCCCATTTATTTCACCTATTTGGCCTGTGCAAAAAAACAGATGGATCTTGGAGAATGACCGTAGATTATCATACACTTAATCAGGTGGTGACTCCTATTGCAGCTGCTGTTCCTGATATGGTTTCATTACTTGAGCAAATTAGTACATCTCCTGGTACTTGGTGTGCAGCTATTGATCTGGCCAATGCTTTTTTTCTCAATACCAATTTCAAAAGACCATCAGAAGCAGTTTGCCTTCAGGTGGCAAGGCCAACAGTATACTTTTACTGTCCTTCCTCAGGAGTATATCAACTCCCTAGCACTATGTCATAATTTAGTCCATAGGGATCTTGATCACCTTTCCTTTCGACAAGACATCACACTGGTCCATTATATTGATGGCATTATGTTGATTGGACCTAGTAAAGAGGATGTACCAATGACTCTAGACTTATTGGTGATACATATGCATACTACAGGTTGGAAAATTAACCCAACCAAAATTCAGGCACCTTCCACCTCCGTGAAATTTCTAGGCCAATGGTGTGGGACATGTCAAGATATTCCTACTAAAGTTAAGGATAAGTTATTGTATCTGGCTTTCCCCACAACTGAAAAAGGAGGCACAACATCTGGTGGGCCTCTTTGGATACTGGAGACAACACATCCTTCATTTGGGTGTGTTGCTGTGGCCTATTTATCAAGTTGATAAGAAAGCTGCCAGTTTTGAGTGGGGTGCAGAACAACAGAAGGCTCTGCAACAGGTTCAGGCTGCCATGCAGGTTGTTCTGCCACTTGGACCATATGATCCAGCTGATCCAATGGTGCTTGAA
>NW_006921896.1:527717-529461 GCF_000298275.1 Orycteropus afer afer
CAATGGGCAGAACTTTGAGCTGTGCATATGGCTGTTCACTTTGCATGGAATAAGAAATGGCCAGATGTGCGATTATATACAGATCCATGGACTGTGGCTAATGGCTTAGCTGGATTGTCTGGTACTTGAAAGGCGCATGATTGGAAGATTGGTGATAAGGATGTATGGGGAAGAGGTATGTGGATAGATCTCTCTGAATGCACCAAAGGAGTAAGTTATTTGTGTCTCATGTGAATGCCCCCAAAAGGTGACCTCGGCAGAGGAGGACTTTAACAATCAGGTGGATAGGATGACACCTTCAGTGGAAACCAGCCGTTCTTTTTCCCCAGATACTCCTGTCAGTGCTCAATAGGTTCATGAACAAAGTGGTCATGGTGGCAGGGATGCAGGCTATGCATGGGGTCAACAACATGGACTCCTGCTTACTAAGGCTGATTTGGCTGCTGCCACTGCTGAGTGCCCAATCTGCCAACAGCATAGACCAACACTAAGTCCGCGATACCGGAACCATTCTTTGAGGTGATCAGCCAGCAACCTGGTGGTAGGTTGATTACATTGGACCACTTCCATCATGGAAAGGACAGCATTTTGTTCTTACTGGAATAGATACTTATTCTCGATATGGATTCGTCTTCCCTGCAAGCAATGCTTCTGCTAAAACTACCATCTGTGGGCTTACAGAATGCCTTATCCACCATCATGATATCCCACACAGCATTGCTTCAGATCAAAGGACTCATTTCACAGCAAATGAAGTGCAGCAATGGGCTTATGCTCATGGAATTCACTGGCCTTACCATGTTCCCCATCATCCTGAAGCAGCTGGCTTGATAGAATGATGGAATGGCCTCTTAAAAACACAAATATGGTGCCAGCTAGGTGACAATACCTTGAAGGGTTGGGGCAATGTTCTCCAGGAGGCTGTATATGCTTTAAACCAGCATCCAATATATGGTTCTGTTTCTGCAATACCCAGGAATCATGGGTCCAGGAACCGAGGGGTGGAAACAGGAGTGGTACCACTCACTATTACCCCTAGTGACCCACTCAAAAAATTTTTACTTCCTGTCCCTGCTACCCTATGCTCTGTGGATCTGGATATCTTAGTCGCAAAGGGAGGAACACTCCCACCTGGACACACAATACTGATTGCATTGAACTAGAAATTAAGAATGCCATCTGGCCATTTTGGCTTTCTCATGCCTCTGGATCAACAGACAAAGAAGGGCATTACTGTACTATCTAGTGTGATAGATCCTGATTACAAAGAGGAAATTGAATTGGCTTTACATAATGGAGGTAAAGAAAAATACGTCTGGAATACAGGAGATTCTTTAGGACGTCTCTTAGTACTCCCATGCCCTGTGATTAAAGTCAATGGAAAATTTCAGCAACCCAATTCTGATATGACTGCTAATGGCCCAGACCCTTCAGGAATGAAGGTTTCGGTCACCCCACCAGGCAAAGAACCATGACCAGCTGAGGTGCTTTCTGAGGGCAAGGGAAATACAGAATGGGTGGTAGAAGAATGTAGTTCTGAATATCAGCTATGAACACACGACCAGCTGCAGAAACGAGGATTGTGATTGTTATATTTCTTTATTGTATATGTGCTTCAAATATTTTTGTTTCCGTCTGTTATGAACTGTGAAATGTAAATAAGGTTATGCATTTTGGTTGTATGTCTGTTAGTGTATCATGTTAGGCACAAATATGACTTTATAATTGTCCTTATTTAGAGATT
>NW_006921896.1:529968-535258 GCF_000298275.1 Orycteropus afer afer
TATATATATATAAGCTTTACTGGTTTTTGTTTCTCAAGAGAACGCAGTCTAACACAGGCCTCTGCTCTACTTCTCAGAAATGCCACCCTCCTTGTGGTCGCAAATTTACCAATAAAAGCAGGTGCTGAATATAGTCCATGGAGTGGCCACAGGTCCTCCAGTGTATTCTCTCCACTGCCCCAGGGAGCACTCTAATGACCCCTCTCACCAGCCATTTGATATTCCACAGGGAAGGTTCATTTATTTTTATTCTTTCCATGTGTTTACATTGTTTCTCCCTCCTTTCTAATCCTACTCTCCAGAGTTTGGCCTTCTCTCACTTAATGAGCTTTTCAGAGCACCAGAATCCCTGTTTCAAACTGTTGGACCTAGTTTCTCAGGTATTAAGATACTAGAGGAAACTAATATGTAGGCTACAGGTAAGATACCATCTTCCTGTCCTCCTCGAGCGCTTCTGACAGGAGGTAATGTGTCTGGTGAACTCAGAGCAAATTCTGCTAATGTCTTATATCATTCCTGATAGATTTCTCCTCAAGATATTAATAAAAGTCACAAGTTTGAAAATGGAAGAATTCTATATATCTCATGTGGAACAGTGTCTGAAAACCCAAACTTGCAATTTGTGAAGTAGGTAACTACGTTACATTTTAAGTAGATTGTCTCACAAACTCATGGTGTTATAAGTTTAAAGGAATGGGAGATCAAAGGCCACCCAGAAAGGAAACTGCTTAGCATTTTTTAACAAAAAATATAGAGTATTTCTAGTTGGAGATGAACCTAAAAGATGAGAGCATTGTCCCAGAGTATTAATATTGAGAAAAGTGAGTCTTCTGGATATGGTTTAGAATTGTAGTTCCACAATCAAAAGTACTGATTCTGACTCCCAGAGACACTGAATCTGTTCCCACTATTGCCTTAATTTAAAAATATCTGAGGATATTCTACTCTATAAACCGACCTAAATCTCTTACAATAAAACTGAACTACAGTGATATCCACATTTTGTTCAGAATGAGTTGAAAATGTTTAATTTAATTATTTTAGAAATATTGCCAAAACAAAAACTTTCAGTTTTTGAAACTTTCTGAGAATTATAATGATATGCAAATGGTTAAGCATTCTACCACTAGCCAAAAAGTTGATGGTTCAAATCCACCCAAAGATTCCTCCAAAGATTCATGTTTTCTTTATGTTAAGGTGCAATCCATACTGAAGGCTATAGTCTGTGAGCTTCATCAGTCAGTGTTTCAAGTTCACTTTATTTTCAGCAAGCAAGGTTGTATCATTTGCATATTGCAGGTTGCTAGTCAGTCTTCCTCAAATCCAAATCCTGATGTCTAATTCTCCCTTATATAGTCCATTTTATTGGATTATTTATTCAGCATACAGATGGAATAATTATGGTGAAAGGATACAATCCTGACAGACACATTTGTTAAATTTAAACCACGTTGCACTCCTTTGTTCTGTTTGAATGACTGCCCCTTGGTCACAGTGATAGTATTCTCTTATTGAGAGTGAAGTTAGAAATCATTTTTGTTTAAGTCTCATTTGTATTTTCTGCAAACTGTTCCTATCTTTTGTTCATTTCAGTTGGATTCTTGCTCTGTCCTGATTGATTTTTTAAAGTTCTCATAATTGGAAAATTAGACTTTTGGATATAATGAGTTGGAAATAATTTTTTTCCAGTTGGTCATCTTCCTTCAGGATATTTACTTTGTGGAAATTTTTATTTTTATTGTTATTATGTCTCCATACTATTTATGTATTCTAAATGTTGGGTCATACTTAGTGTTAGGGATTGAATTGTGTGCCCAAAAAAATATATGTTATAAATCCTAATTCCTATGCTTATGGTTATCATCCCATTTGGGAATTAGTTGTTTGTCTGGTTAATGAAGTAGGATTAGTATAGAGAATATCTTAAATCAATTTCTTTTGACATATAAAAGAGATTAAGCAAGCAAGATATGGGGTAATAGAACGGTTGAGGCAAGGAACTTCCTCCACAGCCAACCTAGAGAGTCTTTTCCTAGGGTCAATGTCCTGGATTTAGACTTCTAACTCCTAAACTGTGAGAAACTAAGTATCTATTTGTTCAAGCCATGCACTTTTGGTATTTCTCTTACAGCAGCAGGACATAGGATAACAAAGACACTTACTTAGATAGACTTTATCATTCCAATTATTTTGTAAAATTATAATTTTTACTTATAATTTAATAATTATAATCATTATTTAAGCTGGGTGATGTAAATGGTTAACACGCTCAGCTGCTAATCAAAAGATTTACTGTTTGAGTCACTAGAAGTACCCTGGAAGAAAGTCCTTGTGATGTACTTATGAAAAATCAGCCATTAAAAACCCTATGAAGCACCATTCTACTTGTACATACATGGGATTGTTGTGAATTGTAATCAACTCAGGTGCAACTGTGTTTTGAGTTTGATCTCCACTAATGGAATATCTCTCAATGGCTTTTGAGTTTGGGGATTCAGCTGTTATCTAGTTTCATCAAAGATGCAATCTGTTTTATTTTTTTATTCCTCTTACTGCCTTCACATACTTTCTTAGAGAAGAAGTTGAAAATCTGACTGTATGCTTTTCTCAAACTGAAAGCTTTTTTTCTTGTTTAATCTTATATTCCAAAATACTTCCATAAGTCAAATCAAATTTTGTAAGATGATAATCAAAATGAATGAGCACATTTATTTTAATTGACAAGTTGTTGTTAGGTTCCATCGAGACAGCATTGACTCATAGGGACCCAATGTAAAAGAATGGAACATTTCCCGGTCTTGTGCCATCCTCACAATACTTGCTATACTTGAGCCTATTGTCACAGCCACTGTGTCAATCATCTCATTGAGGGTCGTCCCCTTTTTGCTGACCCTCTATTTTACCAAGTACAGTATCCTTCTACAGGGACTGTTCCCTTCTGACCAAAGCATGCAAGATGAAGTCTGGTCATTCTCACTTCTAAGAAGATTTCCAGCTATACTTCTTTCAAGATAGATTTGTTCATTCTTCTGACAGTCCATAGTATTTTCTGTATTCTTTGCCAACACTACAACTCAAAGGAATCAGCTCTTCTTCAGTCTCCCTTATTCATTGTCCAGCTTCCACATTCATGTGAGGCTATTGAAAATACCATGGCTTGGCTTAGGTGCACCTTAGTCTTCCAAGTGACATCTTTGCTCTTTAACCATTTAAAGAGGTGAACAGGAATAGACCCCAGACCAAGGATAGATTTAGCTGAAGATAATCTTACACATGCACTTGTGCTATAAAATTAGCCAACCACATTACAGAAGAAACAGAAGACAGAGTTGGAGTAACTTCTCAGAGGTTACATACACCTTGAGAGAGAGAATCACTGGGCTGGCTGACATGGAACTATAGTCTCAGGGGACATCAAGCTTAATTGGCACAACATAATATATAAAAATCTTGTTCGACAACATGCTTTGGTGAGTAGTGACTGGGGTCTTAAAAACTTTCGAGCAGCTATGTAAGATGCAAATATTGGTCTCCTCTCATCTGAATCAAAGAAGAGTGAAGAAAATCAAAGGCTTCTGGAAACAATTAGTCCAAGGATATGATGGATCCAGAGACTAGAAGAACTAGATGGTACCCAGCTTCCAATGCCAATAGCTCAGAAAGTGATCAAACCTGGATATCTTGGATAAAGTGGGAGGAAACACGTGGAATAAAATCCAAAAACACAAAAATGACCAGAATTACTGGTCAGATAGAGTCTGGTGGAACCCCCAAGACATGGCCGCAGGTTACCCTTTGGGCCTAGAATTGGACTCACTCCCATGGATTGGCTCTCAGCCCAACAGTTGAAAGACCTACATGCAGAATATCTATCCCAAGGTGATGCACCTTCCCACTCTATGGAGGTACACCCCTTACAGCAATCAGCCATAGGACACCAGAAGGACAGCATTCAAGAGAGGGAAATCTGGACAGACAGGAGTGCATAGTAAAGAAGGGCACTGGGAGAGGGTCGTCACAAGAACAGGAGGGGAGGAGAGTTTGTTATGGATGGGCATGGTAATTGGGGTATGAAATCAAATGTACTTCAACTGTTGAATGTAAAACAAATTTTCGTTTGTAAATTTGTAGACACACACACCTCCCAAAAATACCGCTTAGGTTGGGTGCACCTTAATCTTCCAAGTGGTATCTTTGCATTTTCACTCTTTAAAGAGGTCTTTTGCAGCAGATTTTCACAGTCTGATTTCTTGACTGATGCTTCCATGGGTGGTGATGCTGGATCCAAGTAAAATGAAATCCATGACAACTTCTTTTTTTTTTTCTCCATTTATCATGATGTTGCTTATTGATTCACTTGTGAAGAATTTTGTTTACTTTATGTTGAGGTATGATCCATATTGAAGACTGTCCTCTTGGATCTTCATCAGAAAGTGCTTCAAGTCATCTTCATTCTCAGCAAGCAAGGTTGTATCTTCTGCATATTGCAGATTGCTAGTGAGTGTTCCTCCAATCCTTATGCCTCCTTCTCCTTCATATAGTCTAATTTATTGGGTTATTTGTTCAGCATACAAATTGAATAAGTATGGTGAAAGGATACAACCCTGACACACACCTTTCCAGATTTTAAAGTATGCATATGCCCTTGTTCTGTTTGAACAACTGCCTCTTGGTCTATGTACAGGTTCTTCATGAGCATAATTAAGTGTCCTGGAATTCTCATTCTTCCCAATGTTATCTATAATGTTTTATGATCCACACAGTTGAATGCCTTTGCATAGTCAATAAAACAAAGGTAAACTTCTCATATGCTTTGCTTTCAGCCAAGATCTATCTGGCATCAGCAGTAATATCCCTCACTCCATGCTCACTTCTGAATCCAACTTGACTTTCTGACAGTTTCATGTCAATATTCTGCTGCAACCCTTTTTCAATTATCTTCAGCAAAATTGTACTTGCTTATGATAATGATATTGTTTGATAATTTCCACATTTTGTTAGATCAACTTTCTTTGGAGTGGACAAAAATATGGATCTATTCCAGTCAGTTGCCAGGTAATTATCTTCCAAATTTCTTGGCATAAATGAGTGAGAGCCTCAAGCACAGTACCCTTTGATGAAAGACCTTCAATGGATATTCCATCAATTCCTGAAGGCCTGTATTTTGTCAATTCTTTCAGTGCAACTTGGACTTCTTCGTTCACTACCATCGGCTCTTGATCATATGCTACCTCCTGACATGTTTGGACATTGACCAATTATTTTTAATACAGTGACTCTGTGTATTTTT
>NW_006921896.1:535479-535981 GCF_000298275.1 Orycteropus afer afer
TCTACTTGAGGTAAATGTTCAACTCATATGCCTGTATTTTGTTTGGCTGGAAACCACAGGCATGGGTTCAATTCCAGAACTGAAAGGCAGCTAGGGGCCATAGTCTCAGTGGTTCCACCAGGGTCTATTGGCCCAGCAAACCTGGTCCCCACCTTTTTTTTTTTCCTCCAAATGATTTTGAGTTTTGTTCCACATATTTCTCCCTCTCTATCAGGGATCTCCTACATAGATCCCCTTCCAAGTGGATGACAGTGGTAGCCGGACACCATCTAGTTCTTCTGGTCTCATAGTTGTAAAGGTTGTAGATCGGATGGTGTACCAGTCGCTAGAAATAATTGTTTCCATGAATTTTGGTTTTCTTCATTCTTATTTGCTCTGGATGAGGAGAGACCCATTGTTGCATCTAAATGGCAGCTTGCTAGCTTTTAAGATCCCAGTCACTACTCACCAAAGTAGGAGGTGGAACAATTTTTTGTATAGTATGTTATGCCAATTGAGCTTG
>NW_006921896.1:543643-544094 GCF_000298275.1 Orycteropus afer afer
GAAAACTAGGACCTGGTAGGGGGAGATTAAGAATAATAAAAAGTACAAAGGTATTAATAATATTAGTTGTTTTAAAACAGACAAATGTAAGCAAACTAATCACCAGAAAAAAGAAAGTGAGAAAGAAAAAAATAAAGAGAAAAAAAATCAGTGGAGAACAGGGCAGGTTATCCAGGCTTCGTCTGAACACACAGACTGTAATAGAGTTCCTGTAATGGCCCAGAAGGTATGTGGGAATGGGGGATGGCCACACTTCTGTTCACCAAGAGGGTGTGGGGTATAAGAGTGAAAGAAGAAAGTCATACCTTTTCAGTCTTGCAGGCCCCGAGTGGCCTTGGGGTTGTTGGAAAACAGAACAAGTTCTTAACCCCAGAAATCTGTGAGAGTGCTGTCTCTTTAAATATCCAAAATAGTCAAGCCACTTTTTAAACCTTCAAAATGGCAGTGCCCT
>NW_006921896.1:544349-546332 GCF_000298275.1 Orycteropus afer afer
AAGGCTCAGGGTCCAAGATTATCTTCTGTGTCTGTGTTAATTGGTTTCCCTTTTCTTTGTTGAAGAGGGTCTGTGCAGTCTTTCTGCCTATTCCACCATCTTGATGGAACTCCCTTCTATCTTCTTGTGATGCTTCCTGCATCATTCAATATTTTGCCCTTAGAATACTTCAGGATTGAAACTAGAGGCTTGAATTTTTCCTCAACTCTTTCAGCTTGAAAAATACCAAATTTGTTCTTTGTTTTTGGTTTGCTAATACCAAATCCTTGCACATTTTATCATAGTCCTTTACTTCGTCTTCTCAAGCTGCCCTTTGAAATCTCTGTTCAACTCTTTTATTTCATCATTCGCTCCATTTGGTTTAACTACTTTACATTCAAGAGCAAGTTTCTGAGTTTCTTCTGACATGCATTTTTGTATTTTCTTTATTTCCTGTCTTTTTAATCACCTTTTTTCTTTCTTTGTTTATGATGTTATTGATATCATCCCACAACTCTTCTGGTCTTCGGTCATGGTGTTCAATGCATCAAATCTATTCTTCATATGATCTGTAAATTCAGATGGGACATAATCAGTGTTGTTTTTTTGTTCTCAATGACTTGTCTAAATTTTTTTTCAGCTTCAAGTTGAACTTGCATATGTGCAATTGATGATCTATTCCACAGCCAGCTCCTGACCTTGTTTTGACTGATGATATTGATGTTCTCTTTTGCCCTTCTCCACAGATGTAGTTGATTTGATTCCTGTGTATTCCACGTGGAGAATACACATGTATAGTTACCATTTATGTTGTTGAAAGAGACATTTATAATAAATAAGTTGTTATCCTTGCAAAATTCTATCCTGCAGTCTCTGGCATCATTTCTACCTCCAAGACCATATATTACACATACTAATGTTTCTTCCTTGTTTTCAACTTTCACATTCCAATCACCAGTAATAATCAATACAGCTTGATTGCATATTTGGTCAATGTCAGACTGCAGAAGTTGGTAAAAATATTCAATTTCTTACTCTTTAAATTTAGTGGCTGGTAGATAATTTTATTGGTTGGTGTTTCTGTTAGTTTGTGGTACTATGGTAGCTTCTGTGTTGTGGAGATGCTGATAGTTATTTCCACCAGTATTTTGAATACCAGCAGAGTCACCCCATGGTGGACAGGTTTTTGTTGAACTTACAATCTACGATAGACTATGAAGAAGGACAAGGCCATCATTTGAAAACATTAACCTCTGAAACCTTATAAATAGTGGTGAAACATTGTGTGATGTATTACCGGAATGTAAGTCCCTCAAGATACTCAAAATATGACTGGAAAGATTAACCTCCTCAAAGTAGAGCTGAAATTAATGACATGTATATAGTAAGTCTTTTTGCCCTTCATTTGCCAATGTGTTACAACTTAAAAATGAGAAGAAAGAGCAGGAAACATCCATTAATAATCAGAACTTGGAATGTAGGAAGTATGAATCCATGAAAATTGGAAGGTATTAAAATGAAATGGAAGCCATAAATATTCATATCTTAGGCATTACTGAGTTATCTTCAGTAAGATCTTACTTACTTGCGATATTAATGATATTGTTCTATAATTTCCACAATCTGTGGGATCACCTTCGTTGGAATGGGTACAAATATGGATCTTTTCCAGTCAGTTGGCCAGAGAGCTGTCTTCCAAATCTCTTGGAATAACCGAGTGAGTGCCTCCAACGGGGCATCCATTTTTTGAAATATCTCAATCGGTATTCCGTCAATTCCCAGAGCCTTGTTCTTCGCCAATTTCTTCATTGTAGCTTTGACTTCTTCCTTCAGTACCATTGGTTCTAGATCATATACCACTTCCTGAAATGGATGAAGATCAACCAGTTCCTTTTGGTACAGTGATTCTGTGTATTCCTGCCATCTTCTCTTGATGTTTCCTGCATCATTCAATATTTTGCCCATAGAATCTCTCAATATTGCAACTCAAGGCTTAATTTTTTT
>NW_006921896.1:546562-577039 GCF_000298275.1 Orycteropus afer afer
AACTTCAAGTTGAACTTGCATATGAGCAGTTGATGGTCTATTCCACAATCAGCTCATGGCCTGGTTTTGGCTGAAGATATTGAGCTTTTCCATTCACCTCTTGCCACAGATGTAGTCAATCTGATTCCTGTGTGTTCCATCTGGTGAAGTCCACATGTAGAGCCACCTTTTGTGTTGTTGAAAAAAGGTGTTTGCAATGAACAAGTCATCGGTCTTGCAAAATTCTATCATGCGAGTTCCAGCATTATTTCTTTTGCCAAGGCCAAATTTTCCAACTACCGGTGATTCTTCTTTGTTTCCAATTTTTGCATTCCAGTCACCAGTGATAATTAACACATCCTGATCGCATGTTCAGTTAATTTCAGACTACAGAAGTTGATAAAATTCTACAATTTCCTCATCTTTGGCTTTGGTGGTTGGGGCATAAATTTGAATAATAGTTGTATTAACAGGTCTTACTTGTAGGTATATAGATATTATCCTATCACTGACAGTATTGTACTTCAGGACAGATCTTGAAACATCCTTTGTGATGATGAATGCCACGCCTTTCCTCTTCAATCTATCATTCCCGGCATAGTAGATCACATGGTTGTCTGATTTAAAATGGCCAAAATTAGTCCATTTCATCTCACTAATGCCGAGGATATCAATCTTGATGCATTCCATTTCATTTTTGACAACTTCCAATTTTCCTAGGTTCATACTTCATACATTCCATGTTCCTATGATTAATGTATATCTGCAGCTGTTTCTCTTCAATTTGAGTGGTGCCACATCAGCAAACGGAGGTCTCAAAACCTTTACCTTATCCATAGGAGTAAGACTGGGTTTACTCAGATGATGCAGCTCTTTCCCAATCCTATTTTGAGAGCCTTCTAACTTAACCAGACTATTCATAAAGTTGCATGGTAATGTATCAAACAGTGTTTCTTTGCTATTCATAAGGTTTTCCCTGTCCAATTATTTGAGAAGTGGACAGCCTCTTCCTTCTTCCTAGTCTGTCTCAGTCTGTAAGCTGAGCTGATACCTGTGTACCATGTGCATCCCGCTGGGTTAGAAACACCAGTGGCTCAGCCTCAAAACTCGCATCAACATATCCCCATGGTAGGACAAACTGACAGACAAGTTTGCCTCCCTGCTGGAAACCTCTCGTACCACCCTTACCTGGGTCCCTGCAGCGGACTCCTCCTCTGTCCAGATTCCTAGGCCTTTTAATCCCCTTTTTCCCTCTCTCCCACCCTGCTGCATTGGATATGCCTGATTTCCCTCTCCTCACCTGGATCCCTGAGGCTGACTGCTCCTCTGTCTGAGTTCCAGGCTTTTAATCCCCTGTTTTCCTGCTCTCCTGCCCTGCTGTTTCTGGCATGCCTGAGTTCCTCTCCTCACCTGGATCCCTGCAACTGACTGCTTCTCTGTCAGGGTTCCTGGCTTTTTTATCCCCTTTCTCCCACTCTCCCACCCTGCTGCTTTGGGCAATGCTGAGTTCCTCTCCTCACCTGGATCCCTTCGGCTGACTGCTCCTCTGTCCGAGTTCCTGCCTTTTAATCCCCTTTTTTCTGTTCTCCTGCACTGCTGCTTTGGGTGTGCCTGAGTTCCTCTCCTCACCTGGATCCCTGCGGCTGACAATTGTATAGTGGGAATGACAAATTAAAGAAGAATGGAGTGACATTCATTATTACAAAGAATGTTTTAAGATGTATTCTGAAGTACAATGCTGTCAGTAATAAGATAATATCTACATGCCTATAAGGAAGATGAGGAGCTCTGGTAGTGCAGTGCCTAAGGCACTTGACTGCTAATGAGAAGCCTGGCAGTTCAAACCCACCAGCCACTCCTTGGAAGGAAAATGGGGCAATCAGCTTCCGTAGTGATATCCCCCCAAACCCAAAGAGGGTTCGCTATGAGTCGAGTCTGACTCAACAGTACGTAACAACAACAACAATAAGGAAGATGAGCTAATACTGCTATTATTGAAACTTATCCACTAACCAACAAAGCCAAAGATGAAGAAAATTAACAAATAATAGAGGTTTTTTTTTTGGCAGCACTCTGTTTCCTGTCATCAAAATATATGTTAATTTTTAAAATTGTTTTGTTTTAAGACACTTCAAATTGTTTTAAGACAATTTAAGATTAAATTGCTCTATAACAATTTGGAAATTCTCACACATACCTTTGCAAACAAGTTCAGAAACTTGTCAGATCTCATACTGTTGTTATGTGCTGTCGAGTCGGCCCAGAATCATAGAGACCCCTCCTTGGGTTTCCAAGGCAGTATCACTATGGAAGTAGATTGCCCAACCTTCCTTCCAGGAGTGGCTGGTGGGTTTGAGCCGCCATCCTTCTTGTTAGCAGTCAAGTGCCTTAGGCACTATGCTACCAGAGCTCTTACT
The DNA here is from genome assembly GCF_000298275.1 of Orycteropus afer afer. Taxonomy (NCBI): domain Eukaryota; kingdom Metazoa; phylum Chordata; class Mammalia; order Tubulidentata; family Orycteropodidae; genus Orycteropus; species Orycteropus afer. Next base: position 548,959 of record NW_006921896.1, read on the forward strand.
TTAAAACCCATTCATGACCTAATTTTAGGTTCAGAAAGAAGCCAGATACAAGAGACTCACACTCAAAATCCAAAATAATTTTATAATAAAAAAGAAAAACTTACTTTTGATGTCACTAATGTATGGAAATTAAAATGTCATACAAGATATCTTCTATTTTAAACACCCATCACAAATATTATTATAGGTTTTTTTTTTTATTTTGAAATTATCATGGAACATGTGATTCAACATAAAATCTTGCGATTTCCAAACATGAATATGAATGAGCTTATCATATATATGCTCATCAGAGTTCTAAACAAATTAATAATTTTTCTTCAAAATTTTTATTTAATGTAGCAAGTCTATTGGCAATTATTCTCCTTCATTAAAAAAAAGAAAAGCCCAGTTAGACTGTTGAGAATATAAACTTCTTAATGTCATAGAAAATGAAATTTAGATATGAAATATAACAGTGTGTTAAAATGGGGTTTTATTGGCTTAAGTTTTTTTTTTTTTTTTAATGTCAAGCCCAAAGGGAAAACAGAACAATAGATGTGATCTATCCTCCATTTCAATATCTTGCCTCATGTACTAGCTGTCTTTACCTAAGAAAGTAAAGGTCCATGCCTTGGGCTTTAGATTGAAGGGAGATGGCTATAATTTCTATCAGTTGTAGGTCAGAGAAGCATGATTCCTATGGCTCAGATGTAGGTCTTAGTGAAAAGAGTAGGACCTGGATCATTTTAGAAGACCCTCCCCTCCCTTTAAGAGTATCTTCTGCTAAGAAAGAGGAGACTGTAGCAAGAAGGGGCTGAAAATACATTGTAAGATGAAGAAGTGGCTTATCAGTACAGAAAGCATGCAGGGAACAACTATAGGAGAGACATTCTTCATGCATGGCTGCTGAATTTTGGTGTTTTTGTCAAAGGGGTAATTTCTAAGAACCTGCAAATATACTTTAGGAGAGACAGACAAAACACTGGGAATCCACACCTGTCAGAGAGCATCAAACACCAAGTAATTTCTGTCCCTGTCAAGTAAGATATTTGCAGAATAACCAAGGAGTGGTGGTAGCAACCAAACAAGAAAAGTGACATCAAGAAAGATTATAACAAGTTGAGAGTTGGAGAGGTGCCTATACTCTTCTCCCCTGCTTAAGGCTTCCAAGGTTGAAACAGTTTGAATATTGAGCAGTAGGGGGTTTGGCATGGACAAAACTGTTAGTTTAAAAGAACTGCAGAGATTGAATTACTAAGAAAAGAGGCTGATATTTCATTTGTTATACTGAATCATAAAGCACAAGGAGAATATAGAGAAATAAACAAAAACGTACTTCCAAAACATGGGAAATCCATATCTAAAAACCAAGAGGCCATAGAGAATACATTGTCAATTTAGAGTCTTCCTAGGACTTCAGAATGTCTGGTGCTTGGTAAGACTCCACACTCCATGGAACACCTGCAAGGATTCATACGCCTCCATAAGCCTCCAAAATGTAAATATGGGAAAAGGATGATCAGGGTGATGTTAGAGATATAAGCAGGAATAAGAATCCAGAGTCTCAAATACATTGCTACAGAGTTTTGCCTCTAAAGGATAAAGTAAAGTTATCAAAGAGTCTGAATCAGAATAACATCTTGAGATTTGTTTTTCATTCAGAAAGTCTCTTAGCTATAATCTACTGAATGTGTAGGAGTAGGACGATGGCCAGACGGGCTATTAGAGTAGTCTAGGAAAGTGAACAGTACAAAAAGTGATACTGGGAATAGGGAGAGTGGATAGATTTCAGGAATGTTAAACAGCAGGAAGAATTAAGTTTCACGGCCTTAGCAGTTATATAAAGGGCTATGCCATTTACTAGTAAGAGAAACAAGATAGGCAGAGTTTAGAAATGGACATACTATTCACAAAATCACTGTAAATACTAGGATGATGGGGGTCATTGAAATCTTTTATGAATGTTAAATTTTTCCACTTTTTGTGTTTATTGATTGTTAAAACCTTATATCACAACAGAATCAATATCCGGGTAATATGATATCAACAAACATTTTCAACACATCTGGTAGATGTAAAACAGTGGCTGCAATGATGAGCTCAAGCATAGCAAGGATTGTGAGGAAGGTACAGGACCAGGCAGTGTCTCATTCTGCCGTACCTAGGGTCGCTATGAGTCAAAGCCATCTCGACATCATCTAAAAACAACAACCTGATGTAAAAAGATTATGCTCTTAAAGAATTTTTACTAGTTGATCATGTTACAACCAAACTCACAAAAGTACTAGTAACACACTGTGGTGTTTATTAACTGGAAAAAGGTCAAGATACAAAATAAGTTTCATGAAAATATTTAAAAATATCTAACAAGGCTGGTTAAAACTTTCAAAACACAAAATTGTAACTGTCATCTATTGATCTAACATTTCTGATTCTAGGTATTTATTCTAGGGAAACAGTAAGGAAAATATAAATATTTGTGTATAGAGTAGTGTCCTTTGTGTTATGACAGTGAAAATTTGGCCACAATATGTATTCATATTAAAAAGGAATCAGTTATATATATAGCATAGGAGCCCTGGTGGCACAGTGGTAAACACTGGACTGCTAACCACAAGGTCATAGTTCAGACCCACCAGCAAGTAGCTCCATGGGAGAAAAGACCTGGCAACCTGCTCCAGTAATGATTACAGCTTTGGAAACCCTATGGAGCAATTCTACCATGTCCTTACAGTGTCTCTATGAGTCAACATCAACTCGATGGCAATGGATTTGGTTTTTGGTTTTTATATATATTATAGTACAACTCTGGTAGCATAGTGCCTAAAACACTTGACTGCTAACCAGAAGGCTGGCAGTTCAAACCCACCAGCTACTCCTCGGAAGGAAGATCGGGCAATCTACTTCCGTAGTGATACTGCCTCGGAAACCCAAGGAGAGGTCTCTATGAGTTGGGGTCCGACTTAAAGCCACATAACAACAACACAACATAGTACAAGTATGCAATAGAATGTTGTCAACAACAATAAAAATTTGAAAAATAGAATATTGTATTTCATTAAAGAATAAAAAGTAGAACTGAAAGTGTTAGAGGTAGAAAGCATGTATAATATATTATGATGTGACAAAAGAGCTAATGGAGGAAGATTATGATCTGAATAATTCTCTCTCTCAATCTTTCTCTCTCTCTCACTCTCTTACTCTCTCTCTCTCTTTCTCTCTCTCTATATATGTTTATGGAATCCTGAAAGGAATTACTAAAAAAAAAAATTAACAGTGATTACCTTTGAGGATGCCAGCACAATGTCTCAAAAGACCATACTATACAGAAGTTGTCACATTCCATTGGACAGTATCAGAGCCTAGGTAAGACTCCAAAGAAAACTGGTAAGAATTCATATGACTCAATATGTTTCACAGACCCACTTCTCTTCTGTTTCTACAAGATTACTTAAGACTCTTATATACCCAGAAACCATTTAGAATTATAGCAGGGGAGAAGAAGAAAGTCTAAAAGACTGAAATGTATACCAAAGAGCCAAGTCAAAAATATTGTTTATACTGGATGCAATTGAGAGACCATTACTTTATATTGAAAAGTGGGATTTATTATAGAACATAAACTACATATTCTTTGCACATCTGGTAAGCAATTACTAAATGCATGACCTTGTTCTACCTGTTTACTTTTATTACCATTTAACTAAAAGTCCTTTGGTGACTGAAGTGACATTTTTCTTTTTCTTTTTTTTTTTTTTTGCATTCTGAGGAGCTTTGGTGGTGGGAAGGATTTGTGATTGGCTGCTAACGAAAAGGATAGTTATTTGAATGCACAAAAGAGTTCTGTGAAAGAAAGGACAGGCAATCTGCTTCTGTAAAGATTAAAAAAAAAAAAAAAAACCCTGGAGCAGTTCTACTCTGTAATACATGAGTTTCCCCCAAGTCATGGACCAACTTGACACAGCTAACAACAACAACATGCCTAGCACAGTGCTAGGTACCTGATAAATAGCTGTCTCATGAATGAATGATAAGGTTGCTACCTTTATAAAGCTCAAAGTCTAGAGAGGCAGATAGATATGTAAACAGATGTTTAAAATAAATTAAAAACTACTCAAAGATGTGATATTACCCAACCATCTCACACTATGAAAGATAAGAAAGACTTCAGAGAAGAGAAACATAGATTCTGAAAGGTTAGTAGAAAATTGGCAAAACTCTCTTAAAGTAGAAATTTAATGAGGTTAAATCAATTCATTTTATGTTTCTTAATATTTTCCCTGAGCTCCAACACCAGACCCAGCACAATAACTGGCACTCAATAAATGTATTGATTTGATGTGAGCTTCTGCTTACAATCTGTTAGTCAAGAGGAATTGTTACTCCCTAAAACATATTTCCAATTTATGATACAAGACAGAAAGCTTTTTTTTTTAACCTAAATTGATCACCATAATGATCTTGTATAGTGAATTAGGTTTATTTATGAAATTAGTTACCATTGGGATCAAATAAAATAAAGCTCATAGATGACGATGTAAGTAAATGGATTTTTTAAAAAATTATTATCTGGTTTAAGCATACAGAAATACATTAAATAATGTGTCATCTACCAATACTTTAGTTCGAATTCTCTGTTTTGCATTTGAATTTCTCTACCTATTTTATTAAAATGTAATTTTTTACATAACAAGTACTGAGCTTAAAATGTTATATGAAAAATTGCTTTGATTCCTTCAAACACTGTCTATTTGGAATCTTTGTTCACTCAGAGAGTTGAAAATATACATAAAATTAGAAAGAAAGACACAGAGAAAGAGAACTTCAATTAGAGACACTGATGAAATATTGCTCAGATTTCCTTCAGATTTCCTATATATATATATATGTATATAAAATATGTATATACATATTTATATATGTATATAAAATCAAGAAATACAAATTATGTATACAAATTATGTTCCTGGAAGCAACTTTATTTCTTCCATCTAGTCATCTAATCAATTCCTTTATTTTACGTATAATTTTATTAAACTACAAATGGGTCTTTGCTCAATAGACAGAGAAGTCTCCTGAATGTCTTAGTTTGAGTTACTATTTTCCTAAATTTCCATTTAAGAACATCTGTCCTGAGATAGAATTCAAATAAAACTCATCTTTTAAAAGAGTACAATTTAATGGTTTTCAGAGTTGTGCAACCATCACCACTGTCTAGGACATTTTAATCAACCAAAGAAGAAATGCCATACTGATTAGCAATCATAGGCCAGCTGCTGGCAACAACTAATCTACTTTCTGTCTCTATAGGTTTGCCTGCTCTAGATACAATATGTTCATACAAAATGTGGCCTGCAGTGATGAGATGTTTTCATAATATTTTAATAACATAACATGTTAAAGTGCCTCATGGTGTAGTACCTAAAGCACTTGACTGATAACCAGAAGGCTGGTGGCTCAAACCCACCAGCCACTCCTTGGAAGGAAGATGGGGTAATCCATATCCTTAGTGACACCGCCTCGGAAACCCAAGGAGAGGTTGCTATGGGTCGAGTCCTACTCAATGGCACATAACAACAATAACAACAACCGTGTTGCAGCATGTATCAATATTGTTCTTCTTTATTGCCCAGTAATATTCTATTGTATAAATATGCCACATTTTATTTATCCAGTCATCACTTCATGAATATTTGTGTTGCCTTCACCCTTTGGCTAGTATGAATAACTCTTCTATGAACATTTGAGTATAAGGTTTCATTTGGGCATATATTTTCAATTCTTTTAGAAATATAGCTATCAGTGGAACTCCTGGGTCACATGGTAACTCAATAGTAAAATATTTATAAACTTCTTTTCCATTTTGTTAATCATACCAGCCATGATTGAGAAGCTAATTTTTCCACATCCTTGCCAATACTTGCTATTGTCTCTCATTTCTTCTTATATTATTTTGGCTAGTCTAGTGGAAATGAAGAGTTATTTCATTGTAGTTTTGATTTGTGTTTGTCTAATGTTTATTGCCACCATTCATTTGTCAATTTGTTACATTGTGGTGGCTTGTAGCTTGCTGTGAGGCTAGAAGCTATACACTGTGTCTGGTTACCCAGTGCTGCTCAATTATGAAGATGGTGCAGAACTGGGCAGTGTTTCATTCTGCTGTACATGGGGTCTCCATGAGTTAACTCTACAGCACCTAAAGCAACAGTGTTTATTGGACTTTTGTACTTTGAAGAAATATTTATTCAAATCTGTTGCCTGCTTTTAAGTTGAATTGTTTTTATTTTTATTTCTGAGTTGTAAGAGGTCTTTATATATTCTGTTACCAATCCCTTATCAGATATATGATTTTCTAATATTTGCTCCCATTCTATTAGTGGTCTTTTCACTTTCTTGATGATGTCCTTCAAATAATAAACTTTACAAATTTTTATAAAATTTAATTAATCTTTTCTGTTTACTTGTGAATACTTTTGCTTATGGTGTCATATCTAAGCCTAAAGCACTTGACTGCTAACCAGATGGCTGGCGGTTCAAACCCGCCAGCCACTCCTCGGAAGGAAGATTGGACAATCTACTTCCGTAGTGATACCACCTCAGAAACCCAAGGAGGGGTCGCTATGAGTTGAGGCCGACTCGATGGCATGTAACAACAACATGGTCACAAAGATTTATTTCTACCTTTTCTTCTAAGAGTTTTACAACTTTAGCTCTTACATTTAGGTCTATGATCCATTTTAAGTTAATTTTTTTATACGGTCTTAAGTACAGGTCCAACACCATTCTTTTGCATGTAGATACTCAATTGCCCCATTTGTTGAAAAGCCTACTCTTTCTTCTTGAATTATTTTGACACTCTAACCATAAATCTTTTGTTGTTGGGTGCAGTCAAGTTTATTCTGACTTGTAACAACCCCATGCAACAGAGAATTTCCCTGTATGATTTTCTTGGCTGTAATCTTTACAGAAGCAGATTGTCAGGTCTTTTCTCCACAGAGCCACTGGGTGAGTTCACTGCCAATTTTTAGTTAGCATCTGAGTTTTTAACTATTGCCCTACCAGCGTTCCCTGATTGAAAAGCAATGGATTATAAATGGAAAGTTTTATTTCCCTACTCTCAAGTTTATTCGATTAGTCTAAGGTTGAACTTATAGTAATGCTTCTGCTATTATCTCTTTTCACACATTTATTTCCTTAGTTTAAAATTAAATTCAAACCCTCAAAATTAGAAGAAGCCACCTTTTCTTCTGATTTTGGCTCTAAAGGCCACAATCTTGAATAGTCAAATCCAAAGAGGCTTGTTGTTCATTGTTCCCTTCTTTATGTCTATCTTCCTTCATTTCTCTCTGGACATCTAAGGCATCTTTGCTTTATTCAGTGTTCAAATTGCCTACAGATTTTTGTTTCTTGTTATTTTTTTTTTCTTTCTCCTCTTCCTCTTCTCTCTCCTTCTTCTTCCTCCCCCTTCCTTTGCTTCTTCCTCCTTCTCTTTCTTTTTTCTTTATTTCTTTTTTTATTTTTTCATGTTTCTTAATCATTAATTTGAAAGAATGTCAACAATATTTTTAAGAGCAGTCATTTGATATTGTAGACCAATTTAATTTATAATTTGTCAAGACAGTAAAAGTTTTTGTGTAGAAATAATATATTTTAATGTTTATATTTATTATCTAAATCTAATAAACATCAGATATGTATTGGTATACCTCTTATCAGAATACATACAGATTGGTTCAATGTGAATGCCAAAATTCCCTGACTGCTACAATACAAACATTTGTGTTTTAGTTTTGGGATTTTTGTTCATCTTAGAAACAGCCCTTTACTTGAATTTCTTTATTCTATATGATTCCCAGCTGTTTAAGATAACAGACTTGATACCTCATATTCCCTGCTGATGAAAATGCAATGCAACCACTGCAGTGGAGTCAGATCTGACTCATAGTGACCCCTCCTTGGGTTTTCGAGGCAATATCACTATGAAAGTAGATTGCCCAACCTTCCTTCTGAGGAGTAGCTGGTGGGTTTGAACTGCCAGCCTTCTGGTTATCAGTCAAAATCCTTAGGCACTATGCCACCAGAGTTACTTTGTAAATATCTGTATTTGCATATCTGTCTGTACTCACATCCTTTAGTATTAGCAACATTCCAAAATTATAAAGAGAAGGGGAAAAAAGGTAAGATTATGCTTTAAAAATTTAAATTTTAAATCTAACATAATTACATGGGAAATGAAAAAGCTTGAATATTTATTATGGTTGTGATTATTGTCATAATCACAATCAAATAAGAATACCTACTACCCCCAAAATACTTTTAATTATAATATATTCCAAAAGGCCTAATCAATTTCATGAGTTAATTGATTATTTCAGCAGATATTTAATGAGTACTTCCTATATTTCTGGCCTAAAAATTTCTGGAATAAATTTTCTGCAGAAATAGCTCAAACCATTTATCTTCAAGAATATTTTTTGCTTTCCTTTTCCCCTACTCTCTCTCTTAGTCTTTTAGTCTAGTTTTCTACTTGATGACTTCTTTCTCAATAATATTTATTCCAGTGGTAGCAAAATTGGCAAGGGAATACACAAGATTATATTGTACAACACTGAGCAACTTTAGTGTCAAGAAAATATCTTCCCCAATAACTCTAGTAAATGCTAAAGAATAACTCTCATTGTCTTGGCTTAGGTCATATGTGCCTAAATGATTCTTAAAATTTTCACTACCTTCCTTAACTCAAGCAAGTGGGAGCCCTGCCCTGAACCTCACACTTCAGTGCCCTGAGCTTAGTATCACTTGCAGTGCTTTCGAGTGCTTTTCTCAAAATTTTCTTTTAACTCTCTGGTAGTTGGGATGAGCAGGGTCTGCAGTACCATCCAGGCAGAGCATCCTGAGTCCAGACTAGGACCTGTATAGGTTCCGATTCCCATTTCCTTCCTTAGGAGTACTCTCTGATTCTCTATCCTACTCACTGGGGACCCAGATGCCGGAAGAGCCCTCAGAATTACACCTATAGATTTGTCCTGGGCCCCTGATGATGTGTTCTGTAGCTGGGCCCTATTTCCAAGAAGGCAATCTGGTGACCAGATCACTCTCACTGCCCAGTGAAGGATTTCTTTCACTGTATTATTCAAGATATGGTATTGTTCAGTAAATATCTTCCTACAACCACTAAATGACTCTATAATTAATGATGAATTTAAGTAACGTAAACAATTATAAGTAAACAAAAAATATTATAGGGAAATCCAAATCTCAAAAACAAAAGTTAGTATCTTCATATTTACCTTTAATTGAGATTTATTTCCTATAACATGAACTTTGGGAGCTCTGGTAGCATAGTGGCTAAGGCACTTGACTGATAACCAGAAGGCTGGTGGTTCAAACCCATCAGCCACTCCTCGCAAGGAAGATGGGGTAATCCATTTCCATAGTGATACTGCCTCGGAAACCCAAGGAGGGGTCACTACGAGTTGGGTCCGACTTGACAGCACATAACAACAACAACAACATGAACTTTATTTCTACTGGCTGTTAATCTGACACACAGTCTATAGTTAAGCTTTATTTTTATAATTATGATTACTTTCAATTTCAGATACAATATTTTTACCTCAGTTCTGTGATAATTGGATATTCACTTAATTCTAGAAGAAAGTAAAACAGTGTATCTGGCCAATATTAAGTAGACAATATAATTTATGTATTTAACTAATACTGAAATCTTGAAATTGTTGAAAATTTTAAATTAGTTGAGAGTATGTATGTTTATGTCTTAATTCATTCTAAATAAATAAACTGAGCCCTACACATTGCTGAGAGTTGTGCTAATCCTGAAACTACAACAGTGGATTAGAGAGACATTATCTCTTTCTTAACAGTTTTGTTGTAACAATAAAATTACAATTGATTTAGTAGGACAGACATGAAATAAGTATACAAGTTTCTTCCACTATGTGAAAGCAGAGTGTAAATATAAAACCTTTTATAAGCCAAAATTGCATAAAGCAAAAAATAGTTTCCATTAATTTATATGGAAAAAAAATTGAGCATTCCCAGACCCAAAAAATAACCTACCAAATCCTACCAAATTACACAAAAAAAAACTAAAATAACACTAACATATAGTAAAAAGAAAACAAAAATGGTAATTTAATCAGATTTCAAGATTGTTTCTGCATGTAAATAGTATGAGTGATAGACACAATGTCTTTATTTCATTCACAACCATCAAAATGCTTAAATTCGTCCAAGTATAACATGTTTGTGAGCTCTCTTATGCTTTTCTGATACCTTAGGACACATCTTGCTCACAGATACAGTTCAAAGCTATGGAGGGTTGATACTGAGATGCTGAGTGTAGTTACCAGGGAAGGAGCTTGGCAAAAACATTCTTGCTGCACCGAGTGCTCACTGCCTCTTAACTGGTTTGCTGCAAAACAAATGTTAAGCATTGGTTTTTCTTCTCATATTTTTTTTTAAAACTGAAAATCCTCTTCAAATTTCTTTTGGTTAGTGAAAATAGGCACTTAAAACAAAATGCCTTATGAAAAGTAAAGCTAACTTTCGAAAAGTGGAGGATGTCTGCATATACTCTTCATGATATGTCTGTGACAACAACATAAGTACCTAGAGCTCCCCAGAAATCTTAGCAAAATTCTTATATCATTAATTCTCCCATTCTCCTAGAAGATATTTCACATTCTCTACTGAGCCTACAGGAGCTCTGGTAGTGTAGTGCCTGAAGCACTTGACTGCTAACCAGAAGGCTGGAGGTTCAAACCCACCAGCCACTCCTCGGAAGGAAGGTTGGGCAATCTACTTCCATAGTGATATTGCCTCGGAAACCCAAAGAGGGGTCACTATGAGTCTGGTCCCACTCGATGACACATAACAACAACAACAACAACTGATCCTACAATAGTGAAAGATGCAGGAAGCATCAAAAGATAATAGAAAGAATGAACAGTCACTGTACCAAAAAGAATTGGTTGCTTTTCAATCATTTCAGGAGGTAGCATATGATGAAGAGCCAATGGTACTGAAGGAAGAAGCCCAAGTTTCTCTGAAGGAAATGGTGAAAAACAAGGCTCCAGGAATTAACAGAATATCCACTGAGATGTTTCAACAAATGGATGCAGCACTGGAGGAACTTAATCCTACATGCTAAGAAATTTGAAAGAAGCTACCTGGCCAACTGACTGGAAAAGATGGATATTAGTGCCCATTCCAAAGAAAGGTGATCCAACAGACTGTGGAAATTATTGAATACCATTAATATCACACACAAGGAAAATCTTGCTGAAGATAATTTAAAAACAGTTACAGCAGTATTTTGACAGAGAATTTCCAGAAATTCAAGCTGGATTCAGAAAAGGACATGGGGCAAGGGATATCGTTGCTGCTGTCAGATGGGTCTTGGCTAAGAACAACAACAACAAAAAATATCAGAAAGATATCTACAAGTGTTTTATTGACCATGCAAAGGCATTTGACTGTTGAATCTTAACAAATTATAGATAACATTGAGAAGAATGAGAATTCCAGAGCACCTAATTTTGCTCATGAGGAATGGTCCATAGACCAACTAGAACAAGGAGATACTTGCATGTTTTAAAATCAGGAAAGGTGTGTGTCAGGGTTGCATTCTTGCACCATACTTATGCAATCTGTATTCTGAGGAAATAAAGAAGCTGAACTAAGTGAAGAATAATGTGGCATTGGAGGATTAGAGGAAGATTCATTAACTACCTTCAGTATGCAGATGACACAACCTTCCTTGCTGAAAGAGAAGATGACTTGAAGCACTTACTGATGAAGATAAAAGACTACGGTGTTCAGTATGGATTACCCTTCAACATAAATAAAATGAAAATCCTCACAACTGGACCAATAAGCCACATCATTATAGATGGAGAGAATATTGAATTTATCAGGGATTTCAGTTTACTTATATCCATTATCAACACCCTTAGAAGTAGCAGTTAGGAAATAAGATGTTATATTTCACTTGGAAAATCTCCTGAAAAAGACCTTTTTAAAGTGTTGAAGAACCAAGATATCATTTTGGAGACTAAGGTGCCCCTAACCCAAGTCATGGCATTTTTCAATAACCTTATATGCATGTAAAAGGTGGACTGTAAATAAAGAAGACTGAAAAAGAGTTGATGCTTTTTAACCGTGGCTTTGGCTAAGAATATTGAAAATATTGTGGATTTCCAGAAGGACAAACAAATCTGTTCTGAAAGTATAGCTGGATTGCTCCTTGAAAGAGAAAGTGGTCAGACTTGGTCTCACCTGCTTTGGTCATGTTGTCAAAAAGGACCACTCCTCAAAGAAAGGTATCATGCTTGGTAAAGTAGAGGGTCAGCAAAGAAGGGGAAGACCCTCAACAAGATGGATTGACACAGTGGCTGCAATAGCACAGCAAGGATAGCAAGGATTATGAGAATGGTACAGAATGGGGCAGTGTTTTATGCTGTTGGACATAGGGTTGCTACGAGTTGGAGCCAACTCGCCAGAACTTAACAACAACACTTAGCCTAAGAATAGCCATCAGAAAGAAAATTCCCAAACCTACTGACCCACATGCATTTGTACTGTGATATGGGGAAGACTCCACTCTAAAATTAATTAAAATAGATTTTAATTAAGTTGAGACAACTATAATCACTCAAATGAGGGACGTGCCAGCATGGCTCCATGCACAAGAGAGTAGCAGAATCCACCGAATCACAGTCAGAGAGCAATTAATATACTGTTATAGCAGGAATTGAAATTGAGAAAAGTTCTGATTGATTATTCATTAATATATCATTACCAAATGCATGATCAAAGATGTGGTGATGAAACCATGACTGTGATACCAATATAATTACAGGTGAAAAAAGTTTATAGGATTGGTTCTGAGGTTTTAATTACATGTTGGTTTGGGTGGAGTCATGATTATGTCACTATAAGTCATAGTCACAAGGTGGTTATAAGACAATACCAAGATCCCAAACTTTCACTTCCACCAATCTTAGTTTGTCATACTGTCATGGCTTGCATGCAGCTATAATTCTGGAAGATAAACTATCAGTATTTCAAATATCTGTAAGGTCATCCATAATGGATGGATTTCAGTGAAGCTTCCAGACAAAGACTGAACAGGAAGGATGTGGCAGTCCACTTCTGAAAAAATGGTCACTGAAAACCTTATGAATATCAGTAAAACATTGCCTGATATAATGCAGAAAGAGATGAGTCTCTCAGGTTTGAAGGCACTCAAAATAAAACCAAAGAAGAGCATCCTTCTCAAAGTAGAGTCGACCCTAATGGCATGGTTGAAGTCAATCTTTTGGGACATTCATTTGCTGATGTGACACAACTATAAGTGAAAAGAAACAGTGGTAAACTTCCTTTAGTAATTGTAACATGGAACATATGAAGTATGAACCTAGGCAAATAGGAAATTGTAAAACATAAAATGAAACACATAAAGATTGATAAACTACACGTTGTTCTTGTTGTTATATGTCACTGAATTGTCTCTGACTCATACAGACCTTAGATACAACAGAAAAAAAGGCTGTCCGGTCCTGTGTCAGTCTCATGATCCCTACTATACCTGTTGCAGCCACTGTGTTAATCCATCTTGTTAAGGGCTTTCCTCCTTTTTGTTGACCAACCACTTTACCAAGCATGACATTCTTCTCCAGAGAATGGTCCCTTCTGACAGTATGACCAAAGTAGTTCAGATGAAGTCTGGTCATTCTCACTTCCAAGGAGCATTCTGGCTGCACTTCTTCCAGGACAGATTTGTTCATTCTTTTAGCAGTCCACAGGACCTTCAATATTCTTTAATAACACCACAAATCAAAAGCATCAACAGTTCTTTGGCCTTCTTTACTCATTGTCCAGCTCTCACATGCATTTGAGGCTATTGAAAATGCCATAGCTTGGGTTAGACACATTTTAGTCTTCAAGGAGATATCTTTGCTCTTCAGCACTTGAGAGAGGTCTTTTGCAACAGATTTGCCAAATTCAGTATGTCTTTTGATGTCTTGACTGCTGCTTCTATTGGTGTTAATTGTAGAACCAAGTAATATGAAGTCTTTGAGACCTTCAAAGTTTCTCCATTTTTCGTGATGCTGCTTATTGATCCATTTGTGAGGATTTTTGTTTTCTTTGTACTGAGGTGTAACCCATACTGCAGACTGTAGTCTTTACTCTTCATCAGTAAGTGCTTCAAGTCATCCTTACCTTCAGCAAGCCCATTTGAGTCATGTGCATATGTCAGATGGTCAATGATTCTTCCTCTGATCCTGATGCCATGTTCTTCTTCATATAGTCCAGCTTGTTGGATTATTTCCTCAGCATACAGATTGAATAAATTAAGAATACAACCCTGACACACTCTCATCTTGATTTTAAGCCATGCAGTATCCCCTTGTTCTGTTCGAATGAGAGCCTCCTGGTCTATGTACAGAGTCCTCATGAGTATAATTAAGTGTTTTGAAATTCCCATTCTTCTCAGTGTTATCAATTTCTCATAGTTATCATAACAATTTTTTTTTTGATCTGTACAATCAAATGCCTTTGTATAGTCAACAAAATGCAAGTATACATCTTTCTGGTATTTTTTACTTTAAGCCAAGATCTGCCTGACATCAGGTATGATATCCTTCATTTCACAACCCCTTCTGAAGCCATCTTGCATTTCTGGAAGTTCTCTGTCAGTATACTGCTGCAACCATCTTTGAATTATCTACAGCAAGCTCTTACTTTTTTGTGATATGAATGATGTTTGGTAATTAATTTACACATTCTATGGGATAATCTTTTTTAGGAATGAGTACAAATATGAAACTCCTTCAGTCAGTTGGCCAGGTAGCTGTCTTCCAAATCTCTTGGCATAGCTGAATGAGTGCCTCCAGCATGGCATTCATTCATTGAAAAATCTTGATGGGTATTCCATCAGTTCCTGGAGCTTTGTTTTTCCCAGTTCCTTTAGGGCACCTTCAACTTCTTCCTTCAGTACCAATGGTTCTTCATTATATGACACCTCCTGAAATGGATGATCATCTACTGATTCTTTTTGGTATAGTGAATCTATGTATTCTATCTATCTTCTTTTGATGTTCCCTGCATCATTCAACATATTGCCCATAGAAACTTTCAATATTGCCATTCGAAGCTTAAATTTTGTTCTCATTTCTTTCAGTTTGAGAAATGCTGGACATGTTCTTCATCTTTGGTTTTCTAACTCCAACTCTTGGCACAATTCATTATAATATTTGACTTTGTCTTCTCAAGCTGCTCTTTGAAATCTTCTGTTCAGCTCTTTTATCTTGTCAATTCTTCCATTTGCTTTAGCTACTTGCCACTCAAGGGTAAGTTTCAGAGTCTCTTCTGACATCCATTTTGCTCTTTTCTTCCTTCCCTGTCTTTTTAATGACCTTTTGCTTTCTTCATGGATGATGTTCTTAATGTTATCCCACAGTTCCTCTGGTTTTCAGCCACTGGTGGTCAATGCATCAAGTCTCTTTAGATGGTCTCTAAGGGAGGGATATAATCAAGGTCATATTTTGGCTCCTTTGGATTTTTTAAATTGTTTTCAACTTCAAATTGAACTTGCATATGAGAAGTTGATGATCTGTTCTACAGTCAGCTCCTGGCCTTGTTTTGGCTGAAAATATTGAGGTTCTCCAACACCTCTTGTCACAGATGTTGTCAATCTGATTCCCGTGTGCTCCATCTGGCAAAGTCAATGTGTATAGCTGCCATTTGCATTGTTGAAAAATGGTATTTTCAATAAATAAGTCATTGGTCTTGAAAAATTCTATCATGGTATCTCCAGCATTATTTCTATCACCAAGGCCATATTTTCCAACTACTGGTGATTCTTATTTGTTTCCAACTTTTGCATCCCAAACACCAGTGATAATTAACATATCTTGGATTTCATCTTTTGCCAATTTCAGACTACAGAAGTTGGTAGAAATCTTCAGTTTCCTCATCTTTGGCTTTGGTGGTTGGTGAGTAAATTTGAATAATAGTCATATTAACTGGTCTTCATTGTAGGTGTATGGGTATTATCCTATCACTGACAGCATTGTACTTCTGGATAGATCTTGATACATTCCTTGTGATGATGAATACCACACTTTTCTTCAATTTGTCATTCCTGACATGTAGATCATATGATCATCTGATTCAAAGTAGCCAAAAACAGTCCATTTCAACTCACTAAGGCCTAGAATATTGGTATTTATGCATTCCATTTCATTTTTGAAAATTTCCATTTTTCCTAGATTCATACTTTGTATATTCCATGTTCTGATTATTAATGGATGTTTGCAGCTATTTCTTCTTATCTTGAGACATGCCATATCAGCCAGTAGAGGTCCTGCAAGCTTTACTCTATCCATGTCATTAAGGTTGGTTCTACTCTGAGGAAGCAGCTCTTCTCCACTTGTATTTGGAGTGCCCTCCGACCTGAAGGGGTCATCTTCTGACACTATATCAGACAATGTTTCAGGGCTATTCATAAAGTTTTCCAGAAATATGTCAGACAGTATTTCACTGCTATTCATAAGGTTTTTGCTGGCCAAATCTTTGAGAAGTGGATAGCCTCTTCCTTCTTCTGAGTCTGTCTTAGTCTGGAAGCTCCACTGAAACCTGTTTACCATGGGTAACCCTGCTGGCATTTGAAACACTGGTGGCATAGCCTCCAGCCTCACAGCATCATTCAACCCACCACAGTATGACAAACTGTCAGATAAGTTTGTCTCCCTTAGCTTTTCCAAACTGTTCTGCTACTTGCTAATTTCCTAGTCTCCCACACCCTGGTAGCTTACCAGCCTACCCCCAGGGCACTCCACACAAGCAAACACCCACCTTCCACTGCTCCTGGGCTGGCTTACTGCAGCATGTCCCCAGGTTACTCACGCCATACACATCAACACTCACCTTCCTACGCTTTAGTGAGCTGAAATGGACTGAGATTGGCCATTTTGAATCAGATAGTTATATGATCCATTATGCCAGCAATAAAAATTGAAAAGGAATGGTGTCACATTCATAGTCAAAAAAATATTCCAAGATCTATTCTAAAGTACAATACTATCAGTGATAGGGAAAATATCTATATGCACACAGTAGGATCAGTTAACATAACTATTATTCAGATTTACACTCCAACCACTAAAGGCAAAGATGAAGAAATTGAAGAGTTCTATCTACTTCTGCAGTCTGAAATTGATCAAATATGCAATCAAGATGCATTGATAATTGCTAGTGATTGGAATGTGAAAGTTGGAAAGAAATGAAAGGTAGTTGGAAAATATTGCCTTGGTGATAGAAATGATGGTGGAGATCACATTATAGGATATTGCAAGGTCAACAGCTTATTCATTGCAAACATCCTTTTTCAACAACATAGATGGTGGCTATATACATGGACCTCACCAGATTGCCACTGAGTCAGATGTGACTCAAAGAAACCCCTCCTTGGGTTTCTGAGGCAGTATCTCTTCAAAAGTAGATTGCCCAACCTTCCTTCAGAGGAGTGGCTGGTGGATTTTAACCACCAGCTTTCTGGTTAGCAGTCAAATGCCTTAAGCACTACGCCACCAGAGCTCCCAAATGGAATATACAGGAGTCAAATCAACTGCATCTGTAGAAACAGATAATGGAGAAGCTCAATATCATCAGTCAGGGGCTGATTTTGGAGCAGATCATCAATTGCTCATATGCAAATTGAAGTTGAAGCTGAAGAAAATTAAAAGAAGTCCACTAGAGACAAAATACAACTTTTAATATATCCCACCTGAATTTGGAGAGCATGCTGTGGTGGTTAAGTTTGTATGTCAACTTGGCTGGGACTGGTTGAGTGGCTGGGCAGCTGAATGTAGTTACTCCCCATGGTGAGATTGATAATTAACTCCATGTTGGAATCTATTGAAGCAGCTGGGTAGCTGCTGTGGGTGTGTGGTCTGCTTTCCATATATAAGAAACAGTGTTGGGAATGGTCTCTAGCTTATGGCATGCTTGATACCTGCATGTAGCCATGTCATTGTTTAACAGCCTGCCATGTTCTGCCGATCTTGGGACTTTTAATGGACTTGAATTAATGGGCTGCCATGTGGTTTGGTAATATAGAGACCATGCCTCATTACTTGTCAACCTTGGGTTTGTCACCCTCAGAAGCCAGCAGCTGTTTGAGTAAAGAAAAACCTTCAGCTTCAGTGGGCCAGGAACAAGAGGCAGAGCTAAAGCCCAAGGTTGAGGGATTTTCACCCAACCTCTAGAGCCTGGCACTTTGAACTCAGACTTAAAGCCTCCAAACTGTAAAAGAATAAATTTCTGTTTGTTCAAGCCATCATATTTGTGGTATATTCTTGTCAAAGCAGCACTAGGTAACCAGAACACATGCCAAGAAAAATATGACACACTGAACACTAATGACCAAGACCAGAGTAATTTTAGATGACATACATGATGAAACCAAAAGGTTATTAAAAATACAAAGAGAGAGAAAAAACAAAATGAATGTCAGAGGAGACTCTGAATCTTGCTGCTGAATCTAGTGCAGTTAAAGTGAATAGAAGAAATGATGTAGCAAAAGACCTCAACAGAAGATTTCAAAGATCATCTTGAGAACACAAAGTGAAGTATTATAATGACATGTGCAAAGAACTGGAGCTAGAAAACCAGAAAGGGAGAACACATTCAGCATTTCTCAAGTTGAAAAAAGTGAAGAAAAGATTCAAGCTTCAAGTTTCAGTATTGAAGGATTTGAAGGTAAAATATAGAACAATGCAGGAACCATCAAAATAAAAAGGAAAGAATACAGAGTCACTGTACTAAAAATAATTGGTCAACACTTAACCATTCAGGAAGTAGCATATGATCAAGAAGCAATGGTTTGGAAGGAAGAAGCCCAAGCTTCATTGAAAGAAATGGAGAGAAACAAGATTCCAGGAATTGACAGAATACCAAATGAGATGTTTCAACAAATGGATACAACACTGGAAGTGCTCACTGATCTATGCTAAGAAACTTGGAAAACAGCCACCTGGCAGACTGGAAGAGATCCATATGTGTGTCCATCTCAAAGGTGATCAAATAGAATGCAAAAATTATCAAATACGACCTCTGGTAGCATAGTGGCTAAGACACTTGCCTGCTAACCAGACGGCTGGTGGTTCAAACCCACCAGCCACTCCTTGGAAGGAAGGTTGGGCAATCCTATTTCCGTAGTGATACTGCCTCGAAAACCCAAGGAGGGGTCGCTATGAGTCAGGTTTGACTCGACGGCACATAACAACAACAACAACAACAACATTAATACCACATACAAGTAAAATTTTGATGAAGATAATTCAATAATGGTTACAGCAGTACATTGACAAGGAACTGACAGAAATTCAAGCAAGATTCAGAAGAGGATGTGGAATAAGGGATATTATTGCTGATATATCAGATGAATCTTGGAGGAAAGCAGAAAGTACCAGAAAGATGTTTACCTGTGTTTTACTGAGTAAGAAAAAGCATCCGACTGTGTGGATCATAACAAATTTTGGATAACATTGACAAGAACAGGAATTACAGAGCACTTAACTGTGTTCATGAGGAACCTCTACATAGATCAGGAGGATTTTGTTTGAACAAAACATGGGGATACTGCATGGTTTAAAATCAGGAAAGGTATGTGTCAAGGTTGGATCCTTTCACCATACTTAGTCAATCTATATGCTAAGCAAATAATCTAAGAAACTGAACTATATGAAAAAGAACGTGGCATCAGGATTCGAGGAAGATTCATTAACAATCTGAGACATGCAGATGACACAACCTTGCTTGCTGAAGGTGAAAGAGGCTTGAGGCACTTACTGATGAAGGTCAGAGACTTTGGCTCTCAGTATGGACTACACCTCCACATAAAGAAAACAAACATCCTCACAACTGGGACACTAAACAACATCACAATAAATGGAGAAAAGATGGAAGCTGCCAAAATTTTTGTTTTACTTGGATTCACAATCAACAGCTATGGACATAGAAGTCAAGAAATCAAATCACATATTTCATTGGGAAAACATTCTACAAAATATTTCTTTAAAGAATTAAAGACCAAAAATGTAAAACCTGAACCATGAATAAGGAAGACTGAAGAAGACTTGATGAATTTAAATCCCGACTTAGCTTTTCTGTGACTATACAAAGTTTAAGTTTTAACTTCAGGTATGGAATCAAAGATAAAATCTGAAAAGAAATTTCAAACATCAACTGAGGTTTTTGGAGATATAGACAGAGAACTTGTCCCAGGATCCCATCAAGAGCATGCCCTGCTCTTGTAAAGAGAAACCACTGGAAATGGAAAGGAAAATGTAGCATAAATTTCAAATTGCATGCATTGAATGTGTTCATATCTGCAATCCACAAAAAGAACAATTATCTCTCACAGGATAATGATGCCCAAGAGATGGAGCTCTAATAGAATATTTCTATGGCAAAATAAATATTTGTAACTGTTTAATTCATCTTCTCTACAAATGAAAGTGACAGAATAATACACTATGTCCTTGATAATTAAAAGTGCAGTGTTTCTAACTGGTGGCTCCTTCTTTAATAGGATCATGTTTGTTGTGTCAGCCTTATATGTGCCTCTAATCTTTAATTTGAGCTTAACATGTCATTTTCAAAAACCATGAATGGGCCAGTAGACCATCTGTGAGATACTGATTCATAATAACTGAACCAGCAACGTCCTCATCTAGTAAACTATTCTTTATGGTTAAGAGATAAGCATGTTATAGTATGAGTAGGTTATTTGGATATAGAAACAGAGAAGTTGAATTTTTGCCATACCCTCAAGCCTATTTCAACACTTTATGATTATAACTGCAAACAAAATTCCCCCTTTATGCTTAATAATGGAGGCATGAAAAACTCTTGTGATACAATATTTTGGTTTACTGAGGCTTTATGTATGAGTGTGGGAGTACCTGGGTGGTGCAAACAAGTTAGGTACTTAGATAATAATCAAAAGATAGGGGGTTTTCATCTAACCACAGCTACCTCAGAAAAAAGTTTTGGCAATCTGCTTCCAAACAAAATCAGCTATTGAAAACCTACAGAGCACAGTTCTGCTCTGATGTATATGAGATTTCCATGAATTGGAGTTGATTTGATGGCAAATTTGTTCTGGTGTGTCTGTATGTTTGTGTAAATCTCTCATTAACCAATCTGTGAAGAGTTAGAATATGACATAATTGGCTTAACCACAAAAATTCCACTGTAGGCCTCAGTTTCCTCCTTCAGAGGGGCCACTAATATCCAGGAGCTAGCCTTGCCCACGTCCATCACTCCTGCTCCTCCTTGTCCCCCAAGGTTCTGGTTCCAGCTATCCTCTGCTCACAAACTACCTCTGGACAGTTTGTTGTTGTTGTTTTTGTTGTTCAGTGTTTCATTCTTAGACCTCCGTCATCACTGCGGCTGCTACCAGTGCCAAATGTTCGTCCTCATCACCTCCCCCTGTTCTGCCCAAGTTCCCCTCCCCCAAGATGCTCTTCTTCAAGGGGAAGGGGGCTGGGGTGCAGCACGCTGGGTTACTGACGACCCCAGTCCCAGGGAAGGTGGGGACCTCCCCTAGGGCGCTGCAGCAGAGTGAGGAGGGGTGGCACACGTAGACCAGTGAGTGTGTAGGGGCTACCCTCCCCTTGTTCTGTCGGGGAGGGAGTGGCCAATATTTGTCCCAGCCCTGGGCCCTCCTCTGGTTTCCTATTTGCAGTTACTTGAATAATAATAATAATAATAATAATAAATCCTTTTCCAGAAAAAAAAAAAAATCTGGCAGACTTATTCTGCAGAGGCCCGTTTTCAAGAGGCTAAAGGTAAAGGTGGGAGAGGAGAGCTTTCCTCCCCTTATCTTTTCTCCCTCATTTTATTTTCCCCAAGGGATAAAATAGGCCCCCTTAAACATACCCAAATTAAAAAAAAACAAAAACAAAAACTGAGGTTCCAGAAAGTTATAGTTTCTTAGTTCCTCATAGAAAAGGGGAAGGAGCCATAGGGAAAATGGGGGGTCCTTGGGCTGGGGTGAGCAATCCCCAACCTAATGGGATACCCCCTTAAATGGCTGCTCAAAATGGGACAGGCCTGGGGCTATAGCATTTACAAACTCTCCACACTCCATTTTATCAAAACCAAAGAGAATTTTTTTTTTAAAGCAGTAACCTGTTTTATTAATACGTAAACCACACAACTCTGACTTTAACCTGTAGCCAATTAATATCAGTAAATTTCTTGGGGACCCCACTGAGGGGCTCTCCCTCCTGCACTCCTGGAAAGGAGAGTAAGAGAACAGAAAGGAGGGCAAGTTCACTCAATTATTCCTCAGATAAGACCTTGGTGAAGTCCTCTCTGGCATCTCAGTGCAGTGACTCCTCTCTGGCTCAGGCTATCTTCCAACATCTCCTAGGAGCTGCTCCAGGTCCAAGTCACTGGAAGCTTCGTCTTCAGGTGGGACACTTTCAGCTTCCCAGTGCAGTGGTTCCTGGGGCCCCAGCCCTTCAATCTCCACCATGGGGTGGGCCCCAGTTTGAGTAGGTGCAGCTGGGCCCTTTGGCACCATTCCAGGTACTCTTTCCTTAGATGCTGATTACCAAAGACTTGCTTTGGGGAGCTTTAAATTTTTTCTTAGGGCCTGGCTGATGAGGATCCGAATTCCTTTGGCCTTTTTTCCTTGCCTTTAGGAGCACAGGAGGAGCTGGAGATCAGCAAAATAGAGGAAAACCCTCAACAAAAATTACACTGACCAGTGTGTTTCTAAGAACTAAATTATGTATTTATTCTCTTTAAAAAAGTTCATTGAGATATAATTTGCATACCATAAATTCACCCATTTAAACTGTATACTTTAATGATATTTATATATTCACAAATATGTGAAACCATTACCATAGTCATTTTATAATGTTCACACCACCTCAAAAAGAAACCCTGCACCTTTTAGCTATCTTACTCATCTCTCCGGCCAAGAAATTTAGAAGAAAGCTGTCTGGACAACTGCCTGGAAGAGATCCATATTTATGTCCATTCCAAAGGAAGGTGATCCAACAGAATGTGGAAACTATTAAACAGTATCATTAATATCACACACATGAAAATTTTTCCGGAAGATAATTTGAAAATGATTGTAGCAGTATGTTGAGAGTGAAGTGCCAGAAATTCAAGGCACAATTAGAAGAGGATGTGGAACAAAGTGTATATAATTGTTAATGTCAGATGGATCTTGGCTGAATGCAAAGAATACCAGTAATATGCTTATCTCTGTTTTATTGACTATGCAAAGGCATTTGACTTTGTGAATTGTTACAAATTATAGATAACATTGCAAAGAATGGGAATTCCAGAACACTTAGTTGTGCTCATGAGGATTCTGTACACAGACCAAGGGCAGCTGTTTGAACAGAACAAGGAAATACCACATAGTTTAAAATCAGGAAAGAGTATATCAGAGTTGTACCCTTTGACCATACAATCTGTATGCTGAGCAAATGATCTAAGAAACTGGACTATATAAAGAAGAATGCAGCATCATGATTGGAGGAAGATTCATTAAAAAAAACTGTGATATAAAGATGACACAACCTTGTTTGCTGAAAGAGAATAAAACTTGAAACACTGATGAAGATCAAAGAGGATAGTCCTCACAACTGAATCAATAAGCAATATCATGAAAACTGGAGAAAAGATTTGAAGTTGTCAAGGATTTCATTTTATTTGGATCCACAATAAATGCCCATGGAAGCAATAGTCAGGATATCAAATGATGTTTTGCACTAGGCAGATATTCTGTAAAAGACCTCTTTAAACTGCTAAAGAGCAAAGATCTCACTTTCAAGACTAAGGTGAACCTGACCCAAGCCATCTTATTTTCCATAGCCATAACCTGAACCATGAATGAGAAAGAATGACGAAGTGATACATTTGAATTGTGGTGTTTGCAAAGAATACTGAAAATACCATGGACTCCTAGAAGAATAAACAAACCTGTCTTGGAAAAAGTACAGCCAGAATGCTTCTTGGAAGTGAGAATGGCCAGACTTCGTCTCACCTACTTTGGTCGTGTTGTCAGAAAGGACCAAACCCTGGAGAAGGATCTCATGCTTGGTAAAGCAGAGTATCAGCAAAATAGAAGAAGACCCTCAACAGATGGATTGACATAGTGACTGCAAGGATGGCATTGATTGTGAGGATGGTACAGGATCAAGCAGTGTTTCATTCTGTTGTGCATTAATAGGGTCACTATGAGTCAGAACCAACTAGATGGTATCTAGCAACACCCATCCTTCCATACCTCCTAGCCCTGTATAATCACTAATCTAGTTTCTATCTCTAGAGATGTCCCTGCTTTAGACATTTCCTATGAATGGAATCATATGATATGATCTTTTGCGACTTTTTTTTTTTTCACTTGTTGTTGTTGTTAGGTGCCATCGAGTAGTTTCCAACTCACAGAGACCCCATGCACAGCAGAACGAAACACTGCCCTATCCCATACCAGCTCCACGATCCCTGCTATACTTGAGCCCATCATCGCAGCCACCATGTCAATCCATCTCGTTGAAGGCCTCTGCCTCTTTCGTTGACCCTCCACCCTACCAACAATGACATCCTTCTCCAGGGAATGGTCCCTTCTGACAACATGACCAAAAATAGGTGAAACGAAGTCTGGTCATTCTCGCTTCCAAGGAGCATTTCAGGTGCACTTCCTCCAGGACATATTTGTTAGTATTTTTATCAGTCCATGGTACATTCAGCATTCTTCACTAGCACCACATCTCAAAAGCATCAACTCTTCTTCGGTCTTCCTTATTCATTGTCCAGCTCTCACATGCATACGAGGTGATTGGAAATATGGCTTGTGTCAGGTGCACCTTTGTCCTCAAGGAGACATCCTTGCTCCTCAACACTTGAAACAGTTCCTTCGCTGTTGAGTTTCTCAATGTTACACGTCATTTAATGTCCTGACTGCTGCTTCCATTGGCATCGATTGTAGAACCAAGCAATGTGAATTCTTTGACAACCTCAATCTTTTCTCCATTTATTGTGATGCTGCTCCTTGGTCCACTTGTGAGGATTTTTGTTTTCTTTATATTGAGACGTAATCCATACTGCACACTGTATTCTTCCACCTTCATCAGTAAGTGCCTCAATTCATCCTCACTTTCAGCAAGCAAAGTTGTATCGTCTGCGTATCTCAGGTTGTTAATGATTCTTCCTCCAATCCTGATGCCACGTATTTCTTCATATAGTTCAGCTTCTCTGATTATTTGCTCAGCATATAGAGTGAATAAGTATGGTGAAAGGATACAACCCTGGCACACTCCTTTTCTGCTTTTAAACCATGTAGTGTCCCCTTGTTCCTTTCAAACAATAGCCTCCTGATCAAGGTGCAGGTTCCTCATGAGTACAATCAAGTGTTCTGGAATTCTCCTTCTTCTCAATGTTATCCATAATTTGTCATGATCCACATAATCAAATGCCTTTGCAAAGTCAATAAAACACAAGTAAACATCTTTCTGGTATTCTTTGCCTTGAGCCAAGATCCATCTGACAACAGCTATGATATCCCTTGTTCCACATCCTCTTCTGAATCCATCTTGCACCTCTGGAAGTTCTCTATCAATATACTGCTACAAACGTTTCTGAGTTATCTTCAGTAAGATCTTACTTGCATGTGATATTAATTATATTTTTCTATAATTTCCACATTCTGTGGGATCACCTTTCTTTGGAATGGGTACAAATATGGATCTCTTCCAGTCAGTTGGCCAGGTAGCTGTCTTCCAAATCTCTTGGCATAACCGAGTGAGTGCCTCCAATGGGGCATCTGTTTGTTGAAATATCTCAATGTGTATTCCGTCAATTCCTGGAGACTTGTTCTTTGCCAATTCTTTCATTACAGCTTTGACTTCCTCCTTCAGTAACATTGGTTCTATCATATGTCACTTCCTGAAATGGATGAAGATCAACCAGTTCCTTTTGGTACAGCGATTCTGTGTATTCCTGTCATCTTCTTTTGATGTTTCCTGCATCATTCAATATTTTGCCTGTAGAATCTCTCAATATTGCAACTCGAGGCTTCAACTTTTTCTTCAGTTCTTTCAGCTTGAGAAGTGCTGAATGTGTTCTTCCCCCTTGGTTTTCAAACTCCAGGTCTTTGCACATTTCATTATAGAAATTGGTTTTGTCTGCTTGAGCTGCTCTTCGAAATCTATTCAGCTCCTTTATCTTGTCATTTCTTCCATTGGTTTTAGCTTCTCTCCACTCAAGGGCCAGTTTCAGAGTCTCTTCTGTCATCCATGTTGGTCTTCTCTTCTTTTCTCATCTTTTTAGTGATCTCTTGCTTTCTTCATGGTTAATGTTCTTGATATCCTCCCACAATTCTTCTGGTTGGTGTTCTATGCATCATATCTATTCTTTAGATGATATCTAAATTCAGGAGGGATATATTCAAGATCATATTTTAGTTCTCTTGGACTTATTTTAATTTTCTTCAAAGTCAAGTTGAACTTGCATATAAGCAGTTGATGCTCTGTTCCACAATCAGCTCCTGCCCTGGTTTTGGCTGAAGATATTGAGCCTTTCCACTGCCTCTTGCCACAGATGTAGTCAATCTGAAACAAACAAATAAAAAAATTAGGTTTTTTTTTTTTCACTTAGCATAGTATTTTCATGGTTCATCCATATTGTAGCATGTATCAGTAATTACTTTTTAATGTCTGAATTATATTCAAATGTATGTATATGCCACATTTTATTTATCCATTCTTCCATTGATGGACATTTGGGTTGTTGATGTTGCTATAAGGTCTGCATATTCATTTTTATGTGGGCATATATTTTACTTTCTCTTCAATATATGCATAGGACTAGAATGGCTGGGCCATATGGTAAAGTTATGTTTAATAATTTGAAGAACCACCAGAGTATTTTCCAAAGGAACTGAACCATTTCACTCTCCCACAAGAAGTATATGAGAATTCCAATTTATTCATATCCTTGGCAACATATGTTATTTTCTGATTTTTTGTTCTAGTCATCCTAACCTGTGGCTGTCGGGTTGATTGTGACTCACAGCAACCCTACAGGGCAGAGTAGAACTTCCCCAGAAGGTTTGCAAGGCTGTAATCTTCAGAGAAGCAAACTGGCACATCTTTTTCCTATGGAGTGGCTAATTAATTTGAACCACAGATCTTTCAATTAGCAGCCAAGTGCACAACCACTGCACCAACAGGGCTCCTTCTAACCATTCTAGTAGGTACGGTGTAGTGTCTTATTGAGATTTTTATTTTTATTTCCTGATGGTTAATCACGTCAAGCATCTTTTCATGTGTTTATTGGCTACTTGTATATTTTCTTTGGAGAAATGATTACTGAGATTTTTTGTGCATTTTTAAATTGGATTATGTCTCTATTAAATTACTTGTTTATTATTCAGCTGTAAGAGTCCTTTATACATTCTGGATGTAAGTCCTTTATTAAATATTTTGTTGCATTCTGTGGGTTGTCTTCTATTAACTTTTTTTTTTTTTTTTCCAGTTACCTTTACTGTGATTTGGGTGAAAATTTACAGACCAAATGGCTTTTCCATTTAACGATTCATACACATTTTCATTTGTGACATTGATTGCAGTTCACACATTGTAACAGCACTCTTCATACTTCCTCTATATGTTTACCATTTCCATTTGTCCTTTTTTCTTATCCTTTCCTGCCTTCTGAGCTTTATCCATGGACAGATGTTACACTTTTGATCTCATGTGATTGGTTTTTCTAAGTTTATATCTCGTTAATGTTATTGTTCAATTATGTTGTTGTTGTTGTTAAGTGCCGTCTAGTCATTTCCGACTCATAGCGACCCCATGCACAGCAGAATGAAACACTGTGGGTCCCGCACCAGCCCCACAATCCCTGCTATACTTGAGCCCATCATTGCAGCCACCGTGTCAATCCATCTCATTGAAGGCCTCCCTCTCTTTCGTCGACCCTCCACCCTACCAAGCATGACATCCTTCTCCAGGGAATGGTCCCTTCTGAC
>NW_006921896.1:578614-586128 GCF_000298275.1 Orycteropus afer afer
GAGCTGCTCTTTGAAATCTTCTGTTCAGCCCTTTTACCTTTTCATTTCTTCCATTTGCTTTAGCTATTCTCTGCTCAAGGGCAAGGTTCAGAGTCTCTTCTGTCATGCACTTTGATCTTCTCTTCTTTTCTTGTCTTTTTAGTGATCTCTTGCTTTCTTCATGGATAGTGTTCTTGATATCTTCCCATAATTTCTGGCTTTTGGTCATTGGTGTTCAATGCATCAAATCTATTCTTTAGATGATCCCTAAATTCAGGAGTTCACTTATCGGGCCTGTCTATTGCTTGGCTGAAAGGTTGAGTGATGGAGGTGATTTCAGTTCCAGTCTTGAATGGGTCTGAAGGCCATAGTGTTGGGGGTCCCAGGAGTCTCTATGAAAACAATAAGGCTTATTTTCTTAATTATTTTGAATTTTATTCTACATTTTTCTCTCAGTCTGTCAAGAACCTTCTATTGTGATCACTTTTAGAATGATTGGCAAGTGGTAACAGGGCACCATCTAGTCCTTTTGCTCTCAGGGTTGTAGATGCTTTAGTTTGAGTGGTCCAGTAATCCTTTGAACTAATTGTTTCCATGAGTCTTTGATTTTCTTCACTATTCTTTGCTATGTACAGGGGCAGACCAATAGTTGCACCTTAGATGGTTGCTTTCAAGCTTTTCAGATTCCAGTTACTATTCTACAAAGTAAGATGCAGAACATTGTCTTACTGGATTATGTTATACCAATTGATTTGAAGTCCCTGAGACTATGGCCCTGGGCCCCCATGCATTCCCTCAAAGTATTTAATTATGAAAAAGAAGTTTTCATAATTTGCCCCCTATATACTCTATGAAATTCCTGGATATATTTGTAGCACATATAAATACATAATAGAATATCCTCTCTCAAACTTACATATATATGGTGATACAGTGCCTGAGGCATTTGACAGCTAACCAGAAGGTTGTCAGTTCAAACCCACCAGCCACTCATTGGAAGGATGATTGCCCAATCTACTTCTATAGAGATACTTACTACATTGGAAACTCAAGAAAGGGTCGTTATGAGTCGGATCTGACTCTACAGCAGTGAGTTTTTTGTTTGTTTGTTTACACACACACACATATATATCAACTATGAAGAACTAGTTCTGCAGATTTAAATTGTTCACAATTATTTAAAAAGATCATAAAATGATTTATGGAAAAAAGAATTTTCACAGTACTCGGTTAACTTTCTTTCTTCTTCCTTTTCTTCTTCCCACATTCTACCCCTCCCTCTTGCCCTTTATTCCATCTTTCACTTATAATATTAATTGTAAATATAGACAAAATACAGAAACACTAATATTTTATTTTGAGAAAATCTCCCAAAACATAGCATTAAAAAGTTCTTACATATGAGACTATTAACAAATTTTATTCACATACATAATAAAACACAGAAAAGATTCCTAATCATGTGAATTTATATTTAGTATAAACTAATGATTACTATATTAGCCCTCCTAGTCTAGAGATCATAATTGAGTTACAAATATGCAATTCTTATCTTGATTTTTTTAACAGTAAAAACATTTATTGACAAAGAATATTATTAATAATACACTGCTAGCAGGGCATAAATAGTGTGCATGTGTCAGTTATTTTGGCCTCCCAGAATTTAACTCCTCCCCAACATAGTACTCTTATTGCCTGTGATCTTTGGTGTCCACTGATTGTTATGGAAGATGAGAGGTCTCAGATCTGACTTCTATTTTTTCATATTAGACAGGAATTGATATATGATTTAAATTTAGCTGACTAGAACTTCACCTGGAACTGTGAGTGTCTGACATAACAGCATGAGGATAGTTGTTGTCAGGTCATCCCAGAAGGCATGATACAATATCAGTATTGCCAGTGAAGGTGTCCTGACTCAATCAATCTGGCAATGTTGCATCCTGCTCATTTTCCCAGTCTTGTGCCCCAGCCTCCAGAGGAGTCTCTGGGGTCCCATTTCATTTGTAAATCCCCACCTCACACTTTTTTTTTTCCTCCTGTAAGCCAACCATACTTGCTTTCTATTGTTTGGAACTGTCTTAGTTTCCTATTTTTTTCTTAAGCAAAACTTTTTGTCTCACTGTTGTGGAGGTGGGAAGTCCAAATGCAGCTCATCAGCCAGGTTGAGCTCTCTCTCTGTCTTTTCTAGGGGAAGATCTTTCCTTGTCTCTTTCAGCTTGTTATAGCCACAGGGGTTTCTTGGCCTTCATTGGCTTGTAGAGGGATCCTCACATGGGGACTTCTCCCTGTGTCTTTGTCTCTGTGTTTCTTCTCCTCTTTACAAGACACAATTAAGAAGGAATTAGGACCCACCCTACTTTGGTAAGATCATGATAAGTGATATAAAGA
The DNA here is from genome assembly GCF_000298275.1 of Orycteropus afer afer. Lineage (NCBI taxonomy): Eukaryota > Metazoa > Chordata > Mammalia > Tubulidentata > Orycteropodidae > Orycteropus > Orycteropus afer. The sequence goes on from NW_006921896.1 coordinate 580,985, forward strand.
AAAACCTTATTTACAAACAAGGTCATATTCACAAGTACAGAAGTTAGGACCTCAACATATCTTTTGGGGTACCAAATTCAATCCAAAACAGAAACTAAAACCCCTGATACAAAAATCAAAGCCATACTGAAGACAATGTTAAAAGACTTTAAAATGTGGTTTTAGCCAAGCCAAAAAGAGGTGGAAATCAGTGAAACACCTTGATTCAGTGATGGGAAGATTTCACTCATCGTTACAGGGTAATAAAAATAATAATCATTTTTTAAAAAAATTATTTTATATCCTTGAAAACCAGACTATGTACATACTAACTCTTTATATTTAAGAGGTACTGGGGTGGGGGAATATAGGATGTTGATTTCTTGTTATGACCTTTAATAAACTTCTACACAAAAGAGGTAATATAGTTTTGATACTAGCATATGAAAGCAAAGAGAAAAAAAAAAAAGATTTTGTTTATTGTTGGAATAACTTTGCTTTTGGTTTTTATTCAGTTGCCTGAGAGTCTAGTATCAGGAACCTTGTAAGACTGAAAAACAGGTATTCACTGAAAGTTAAAATGGGTGCTAGAAGAAGAAAAAAAAAAAAAACCTTCAATTTTCTTTCCTTATTCTTTCTTCTTCTTTCTTTCCTTCTTCCCAGTCTGTCTCAGTCTGGAAGCTCCTCTGAAGCATGTCCACCACAGATGACTCTGATCATATTTAAAACACCAGTGGCATACTCTCCAGCCTTGTAGGAACAAGCAAGCCACCAGAGTATAACAAACTGACAGACAAATGCTTAAGATTTTTACCAATTTCTGCAGTCTGAAATTGATCAAACATGCAACCAAGATGTATGAATGATTATCAGTGATAGGAATGCAAAAGTTGAAGACAAAGAAGAATCATCTGTATTTGGAAAATATGGCCTTGGTGATAGAAATGATGCCAGAGATAGCATGATAGAATTTTGCAAAACCAACTACTTATTCATTGCATATAGCTTTTACAAACAACATAAAGGTGGCTATACACGTAGACCTCACCAGATGGAATTCACAGAAATCAGATCAACTACATCTGTGGATAAAGGCAATGGAGAAGCTCGATATCTTCAGCCAAAACAAGACCAGGAGCTGACTATAGAACAAACCATCAATTGCTCATGAGCAAGTTCAAGCTGAAGCTGAAGAAAATTAAAACAATTTCATAAGAGCCAAAATACAACCTTGGTTATTTCCCACCTGAATTTAAACACCATCTGAAGAATAGATTTGACATGTTGAACACCAATGACAGAAGAACAGATGAATTGTGGGATGACATCAAGAACATCATACCTGAAGAAAGCAAAAAGTCATTAAAAAGACAGGAAAGGAAGAAACGACCAAAATAGATGTCAGAAAAGACTCTGAAATTTGCACTTGAGTGGAGAGTACCTAAAGCAAATGAAAGAATTGACAAGATAAAAGAGCTAAATAGATTTCAAAGAGCACCTCAAGAAGACAAAGTCAATTATTATAATAAAATGTGCAGAGACACATTTTAGTTAGAAAACTAAAAGAGAAGAACATGTTCAGCATGTCTTAAGCTGAAAGAACTCAAGCACTGGGTTGCAATATTGAAGGATTCTTTAGGCAAAGTATCAAATGATGCAGGAAGCATCAAAAGAAGATGGAAGGACTGCACAGAGTCACTGTACACAAAAGAATTTGCTGGTGTTCAACTATTTCAAGAGATGGCATATGATCAAGAACCAGAGGAACTGAAGGAAGAAGCCAAAGCTGCACTGAAGGATAGTGAAAAAACAAGACTCCGAGAATTGATGGAATACCCATTGAGCTGTTTCAACAAACATGCTGCTCAAGGGGCACTTATTCATCTATGCCTCTATGCCAAGTAATTTGAAAGACAGCCACCTTGCCAACTGACTGGAAGAGATCCATATTTGTACTAATTCCCAAGAAAGATGATCCAACAGAATGTGGAAATTTATAAAAGAAAATCATTAATATCACACACAAGTAAAATCTTGCTGAAGATAACTTAAAAATGGTTGCTGCAGTGTATTGATAGGGAACTTCCAGAAATGCAAGCTGGATTTAGAAGAGGACATGGAATGACGGATATCGTTGCTGATGCAGAATGGATCTTGGCTGAAAGCAAAGAATACCAGAAAGATGTTTGTTTACCTGTGTTTTGTTGACTATGCAAAGGCATTCGACTGTGTGGATCATAAAAATTATGAATAACATTGCAAAGAATGGGAATTCCAAAACACTTAACTGTGCTCATGATGAACCTGTACATAGATCAAGAGGCTGTTATTTGAACAGAAAAAGGGGATAGAACATAGTTTGAAATCAGGAATGCTGTGTGTCCGTGTTGTATCCTTTCACCGTACTTATTTAATCTGTATGCTGAGCAAATAATCTGAGAAGCTGGACTATGTGAAGATCACAGCATCAAGATTGGAGAAATACTGACCACCTGCAATATGCAGATGAAAAATCTTACTTGCTTAGAGTGAAGATGACTTGAAGCACTCACTGGTGAAGACTAAAGTCTCCAGTCTGCAATATGGATTATACCTCAACATAAAGAAAAAAAAAATCCTCACAACTGGGCCAATATGCAACATCACAATAAATGGAAAAAAAGTTTGAAGTTCTCAAAGATTTCATCTTACTTGCATCCACAATCAATACTCATGTAAACTATAGTCAAGAAATCACGCGTTGTATTGCACTGGCAAATCTGCTGCAATGGACCTCTTTAAAGTTTTGGGAGCAAAGACATCACTTTGAAGACTAAGGTATGCCTAGCCCAAGCCATAGTATTTTCAATAGCCTCATATGCGTGTGAAAGTTGGACAATGAATAAGGAAGACCAAAAAAGAGTTGATGCTTTTGAATTGTGATGTTGGCAAAGAATACTGATAATACTATGGACTGACAGAATAATTAACAAATCTGTCCTGGAGGAAGTCCAGCCAGAATGCTACTTGAAAGCAAGAATGGCCAGACTTCATCTCATCTACTTTGCTCATGGTAAAACACAAAAGAAATCCAGAACAAGCTTCCCATTCTTGGATCTTCCCAAATTATCTCAGTGTTTCCAATGCCCTCCTGGACACTGTCAAGGACAAAGCAGGAACATTCACATTTGATTCCTTTGATTTGTTTCTCCCTTCCTCTCTTTTCTTTGGTTCCTTCTCCTTAGCACAAGAAGGCTTTCTACTTCTTCCTGTATGATAAGAACTTCTCTGATATTATAATGGTCTAATAATCTACTGAACATCATACAGTAAAACACTATAATATGAATCATGTGTAGATGTCTTAATATGAAAGATAAAAGCACTAGAATTTAAAAAAAATGTTTTTTCCTTTCTCTAAAATGTCTCGTGTTCAAGATGATGATTTTGCTGGGTTCTCAGAAAAACATCTTATTTGACATTCAAATATGAGCAATGACATTGTGTTAGGTAATATGTACACTCAGTCTAACACAATTGAAGCTCCAATGGTGAAGATATCCAGGACAGTATAAAATAATACATTGTTATAAAAATATATTTTAAAAAAAATTTTTAAAAATCCCTGTTATAGACATAAAACAAAGTCAAATTACATGGTCAGGAAACTTAAATTTAATAGAAATGTTATTTGCTGAAATTTTTAATGGAAAATACTATTTTTAAAAATTCCATTTGAAATTGGAAGTTTAGACTGGCTACATAGACAGTCCTTGTCAGCAAATAACAATAAAACAAAAAAACAAAAAAACATTTTTTCTTCCTAATAAGGAATGTAGCTTTGGTATAGACAATCCATGGGGGTAAAGACCAAGTAAATGATTGGCCTTCTTTCAGTTTCTGAATGAGACAAATACTACACACAGGGAATTTCTTCTTCTGAAAAAGAATTTTCTCTTCATTTTTACCTGGTTAACTCACTGTTTTAGGTTTCACATTAAGTATCATATCTTCAGGAATTCCTTTCTTGGCACTCTGACTTTCAGTCATATGTTTGCATTGTTCTTTCATAGCACTCATCTCAATTTGTGATAAAATGTTGTTGGGGTGACTTGTTTGTTTATTCTCAGTCTCCTCCACTAGACTGTAAGCTTCCTAAAGGACCAAGACTATGTCTGTGTTTTCTTTTATTTTCCTTTTCTAATTACTATTTATTAAGTAGCCTCTTTATATAATTAATAATAATTATGTTTTAATATTTGTTAACAAATAAATTTTTGTTAAATGAATAAATTAATAAGAGTTGAAAAATACTAAAAAAAAAGTGTCTGATAGTTACAAATCTGCATCCACCACCTTGCCACCTTGTCTTATGTTTAGAACAACACGTAGGAACTAAGAGACAAAGATGGGGGGCTGAGGGGTTGGAGAAAAAGGAAATAAGAAAGAGAGAGAGGAAGAGAGGAAAAAAAGAAAGGACAAAAAAGACAAGTGAATCAAGGAAGTGTGGGATTTTCCTCACAGACTCAAGGAACTCAGTATTGCCAGAACAAATGGCATTGTTGAGAGGAAGACTTATATCAATCCTATATCCAGGTGTGGATATGGTTGCATATTGAACCAGGTATGTGTTTGCAAAAAACTGAATTCCCTAACGTTAGAAATATGTTGAATGAATTGTGAACTTTTCTCCATGTCCCTCCGGACTTTCTTGTATAGAGTAACTGGAATAGCAGTTATTCTCTATGAGTCTTGATTTAATCAATAGCTATTCCTTAACATTTCTTATTCCTCTGACTGTTGCTAAATTGAAAAAATATTTAAACAAAGACTTATATCAACACATTATTCCAGAGAATTTGATTGTCAAGTTTTCAAGAGTCACTGTAGAACTTACCCACAAAGACACAGTGGCTTCTGTAGCAGCAACACTATAAAACAAACCAAACTCAGAGTCAGTGAGTTGACTCTGACCCACTTTGGGTTTCTGAGGTAGTAAAACTTTATGGAAGTAGATTCCCCAGTCTTTCTTCTGTGGAGTGGTTGGATATATGGAGTGGTTCTGTGATGGTTGGAGCTGTGTGTCAACTTGGCTGGACCCCAGTTCTGTGTGGTTGTTCCCATGATGGGATCAGATGACTGAGTTCTGAGTGGCCAGTCTGCCCAAGGGGAGTTTCCCTAGGGGC
>NW_006921896.1:586723-611760 GCF_000298275.1 Orycteropus afer afer
CAACTGATCCAGGAATCTATCCACCCTCCCCATCCCTGGTAACCAACAAAGAAAGCTCCTTTCCATGTATAAACCTTTCCTTGACTTTTTGCAATAGTGGACTAATACAACATTTGTCCTTCTGTGATTGACTCATTTCACTCAGCATAATATCTTCCAAGTTCATCCACATTATGCTGTGCTTTTCATATTCCACATTATTCTTTAGTGTTGCTCAGTATTCCATTGTGTGTTAAGTACCACAGTTTGGTTATCCATTCCTCCACTGATGGGTTGCTAGGTTATTGCCATCTCTTTGCTGTTGTGAATAGTGCATGATGAACATGGGTGTGCATATATCTATTTGTGTCTTGGCTCTCACTTCTTTAGGATATATACCTAGTAATGGGATTGCTGGATCAAATGGTATTCCCACTTCCAACTTTTTAAGGAATCACCACACTTATTTCCACAGGATTGTATCATTTTACAGTCCCACCAGCAGTGTGCGAGAGTCCCAAACTCTCCACATCTTCTCCAGCATTTGTTATTTTCTGTCTAGCTGAACCTTGCTATCAATGCTGGGGTGAGATGGTATCTCACAGTTGCTTTAACTTGCATCTCTCTAACAGCTAATGATTGCTAGCATTTCTTCATGTATTTGTTGCTTGCCTGAATATCTTTGGTGAAGTGTCTGCTCAGGGCTTCTTCCCATTTTTTAATTGAATTGTTTGCCTTTTTGATGTTGAGGTGTTGGAGTTTTCTATAAATTTTAGAGATAAGTCTTTTATCAGATATGTCATTGTGGTAGTTCAGTTTGTGTGTCAACTTGGCTGGGCTTAGTTCAGTGGCTGGGCAGGTGGATGTAGTATTCCCCATGATGAGACAGCTGAGTAGCTGCCTTAGGGAATGTGGTCTGCTTTCTGTATAAAAGCAGAAGCCTTGGGGAATGGTCTCGAGTTTATGGCATGCTTGGATCCTGCATGTAGTTGTGTCATTGCTCATCAGCCTGCCATGCTCTACTGACCTTGGGACTTCCAATGGACTTAAATTAATGGCCTGCCGTGTGGTTTGGTAACATCAGCACTGTGCCATTTTACTTGGCAACCTTGGATTTGTCAGTCTCAGCAGCCGCAGCTGTCTGAGTGAAGAAAAGCCTCTAGCTCCAGTGGGCTGGGAGCAGGAAGCAGAGCTGGACCCCAAGGTTGAGGGGCTTTCACCCAACCCCTAGAGCATGGCACTATGAACTCTGACTTCTAGCCTCCCTAGCCTCCCTAACTGTAAAAGAATAAACTCCTGTTTGTTAAGGCCATCCCATTTGTGGTATATTCTTGTCAGAGCAGTACTAGGTAACCAAAACAGTCATTGCTGAATATTTTTTCCCCAATTTGTAGGTTTTTATTTACTCTTTTGGAGAAGTCTTTTGATGCATATAGGAATTTCATTTTTAGAAGGTCTCATTCATCTAGTTTAGCTTCTGCCTTTTGTGCATTTTGGATTATGCTTGATAGTCTATTTATGCCATATATTAGAGCCCCTAAGTTTGCCCCTATTTTTTTCTTTGATGAACTTCATAGTTTTAGGTTTCACATTTAAGTCTTTGATCCATCTGAAGTTACTTTTTATGTTTGTTGTGAGGTATGGATCTTGTTTCATTTTTCTGCAAATAAATATTCAGTTTTGTCAGAACCATTTGTGAAAGAGAATATCTCTTCCCCATTTAATGGATCTTGGTCCTTTGTCAAAGATCAGCTGACCATAGGTGGATGGATCTATTTCTGGGTTCTCAATTCTGTTCCACTGGTCTATGTGTCTGTCATTGTATCAAATACTAGGCTGTTTTGACTACTGTGGCTGCATAGCAGGTTTTGAGATCTAGAAGTGTGAGACTTCCTACTTTGTTCTCCTTCAGTAGTACTTTGTTTTTCCAAGGTCTATTTTTTTTCCATATAAAATTAGTGATTGTTTTTTTCCATGCCTTTGAAGAATGCTGATGGAATCTGGATTAGGATTGCATTGAATGTATAGATTGCTTTGAGCAGTACTGACATTTTCACAATGTTTGGTCTTCCTATCCACATGCACACTATGTTCTTCCATTTATGTAGATGTCCTATAGTTTCTTGAAGTAGTGTTTTGTAGTTTTATTTTTATAGATCTTTTTTGTTCCTGGTAAGACTTTTTCCTAAGTGTCTTATATTTTTGGTAGCTGTTATAAATGGTATTGATTTCCTTTACAGAGACCTCTTTGCTAGTGTAGAGATATCCAACTGATTTTTGTATATTGATCTTGTATCCTACCACAGTGCTAAGTCTTCCATTAAGTTCCAGTAGTTTTCTTGGTGAATCTTTTGGATTTTCTATGTATAAGATCATATCATCTGCAAATGGTGATAGTTTTACTTCTTCCTTACCAATTTGGATGCCTTTGATGTTCCTTTCTTGCCTTACTGCCCTAGCTAGGGCTTCAAATACAACATTGAAAAGAAGTGGAGACAGAGGTCATGTTTGTCTGGTTCCTGTTTGCAAGGGGAATAGTTTCAGCTCATCTCCATTGAGAATAATGTTGACTGTTGGTTTTGCAATATATGCCCTTTATTATTTTGAGGAATTTACCTTCTACTATTTTTCTGAGAGTTTTTATCAGAAATGAGTGTTGGATTTTATCAAATGCCTTTTCTGCATCTATTGATATGATCAGGGAGCTCTGGTGGCATAGTGCCTAAGGCTACTAACCAGAAGCCTTGCAGTTCAAACCCACCAGCCTCTCCTTGGAAGGAAGAATGGGCAATCTACTTCCATAGAGACACCACCTCAGAAACCCAAGGAGGGGTTGCTATGAGTCCCAATCAACTCAACAGCAATGAGTTTTTTTTTTTTTTTTTTGGGGGGGTGTGATATGATCATGTGACTCTTTTCTTTATTTTCCTTATGTGATGGATTACATTGATGGTTTTCTTAATGGTGAACCATGCTTGCATACCTGGCATGAATCCCACTTGGTTGTGATATATTATTTTTTTGATATGCTGTTGGAGTCTATTCACTAGGATTTTGTTGGAGATTTTTGCATCTGTATTCGTAAGGGATTCATAAGGAAAATTCATAATTTTCCTTTCTAGTGGTGTCTTTACCTGGTTTTGGTATCAGGGTTATACTTGCTTCATAAAATGAATTTGGGAGGCTTCCGTCCTTTTCTATGTTTTGAAATAGTAGGATTGGTCTCAGCTTTTCTCTATATGATTTGTAGAATTCTCCAGTGAAACCATCTGGGCCAAGACTTTTTGTTTGTTTGTAATTGTTTTATGACCTCTTCAATTTCTTCTTTTGTTAATGAGTCTGTTCAAATTTTCTAACTCAGTCTGTGTTTGTTTAGGTATGTAGTGTGCTTCTAGAAATCTGTCCATTTCTTCTGAGTTTTCAGATATTTTTGAGTAAATTTCTTCATAGTATCCTAATATTATTATTTTTATTTCTGTTGGTTCTGTTATGACATCACCAATTTTATTTCTTATTTGTGTTATTTACACGTTTTCCTTCTTTTCTTTTATTAAGTTTGTCAGTGGTTTGTTGATTTTATTAATCTTTCAAAAAAAAAAAAACACTTTCTAGGCTTGCTAATTTTTTCTGTTGTCTTTTTATTTCCTCTTTCATTTAATTCTGCTTGAATCTTTATTATTTCTTTTCTTCTGATGACTGTAGGCTTTTTTGCTGCTCTTTTTCTAATTTTTGGAGAAGTTGGGTTAAGGAGTTTACTTTAGCTCTTTTTCTTTTTTGATGTGTACTTCTATTGCTATAAATTGCCCTCTAATCATGGCTATTGGTATGTCTCAAAGATTTTGGCATGTTGTGTTTTCATTCTCATTTGATTCAAGGAATTTTTAATTTCATTTTTCATTTCATCTATTACCCAGTCATTTTTGAAGAGGGTATTATTCAGTTTCCATGCATTTGGTCTTTTCCCATTGGTTTTTGTAGTGTTGGTTTCTAATTTTATAACATTGTGATCTGAGAAGATGCTTTGCAGTATCTCAATGTTTTAAAATTTATTGAGGTTTGCTTTGTGGCCTAACATATGGACTGTCCTGGAGAATGTTCCATGTGCACTGGAAAAGAATTTATATTTTCCTGTGGGTGACGTGCTTTGTAGAAGTTTATGAGTTCAAATTAGTTGGTTATATTGTTTAGTTTTTCTGCATCTTTGTTGAGTTTCTTTCCAGTTGTTCTATCTTTTTTTGAAAGTGATGTATTAAAGTCTCTGGTAGCATAGCACCTAAGGCACTTGACTGCTAACCAGAAAGCTGGCAGTTCAAACCCACCAGCCACTCCTCAGAAGGAAGGTTAGGTAATCCTACTTCTGTAGTGATACTGCCTAAGAAACCCAAGGAGGGGTCACTATGAGTCGGCTGACTTGACGGCACATAACAACAACAACAACAACAACAACACTGTAGAGTCATCTTTTCAGTTCTGTTACAGTCTGCTTTATGTATTTTGGGGCTCTTTCTTTGGGTACTTAGATATTTATCATGGTTATGTCCTCTTGTTCAAGTGATCCTTTAATCACTATATAGTGTCCTTCCTTGTCTCTTATGGTCATTTTTGTCTTAAAGTGTATTTTGTCAGATATTAATATTGCCACTCCTGCTCCTTTTTGGTTGCCATTTGCTTGATATATCTTTTACCAACCTTTGATTTTTAGTCTATTTTTGTCTTTGTATCTAAGGTGAATCTGTTTTAGACAGCATATTGATGGGTTGTATTTTCTTATCCAGTCTGCAACTCTCCATCTCTTGAATGATGTATCTAACCCATTTACATTAGTGTAATTATTGACAAGTATGAATTTATTGATGTAATTTTGTTATGTGTTTCTTTTGTGGTGTTGCTGATGTCTTGGTTCCATATAATTTTCTGTGTTGAGCTCATATAAATTATGAGTATAATATCATCTCCTTCATTGCTATTGCTTTAGGATTTGCCAATTATTTGTGCTTGTCCTCTTTTTTTACTTTGATGTGAAGATTTATTACTTTTCTTTGAGGTTACCCTGTAATTTATAATTTTCTTCCCAAGTTTAGAACAATCTGTTCTATCTCACAGTTTTCTTGACTTCCACCCCATTTAGAAGTTCTATAACTACACAATTTTCCCCTCTTTTTGGTTTGTAGTTGTCCTTATTTGTCAATTGATGTCTCTGGTTCCCTGTTTACAGTATTGTAAGCTAATTTATTTTGGATACTTCTACAACTGGGTTGGTTTCTGGGTTACATCGTCATGTGTGTTAATCATCAGTTGTTGTTGGCTGTTGTTGCTTCTCTGTCCAAAGGGCTCACTTTAGCATCTCTTATAAGGTTGGTCTGGTTTTAACAAATTCCCTTAGTTTCTGCTTATCTGGAAATCTCCTAATTTCATCCTCATATTTGATAGACAATTTTAGTGGGTATCTGATTCTTGGTTGGACATTTTTTTCTTTCAGGGTTTTATATATATTACACCATTGTCTTCTCGCTTGCATGGTTTCTGCTGAGAAATCAGAGCTTAGTCTTCTTGGTTGCCCTTTGTAGGTAACTTTTCATTTTTTTCTGTGCTGTTTTCAAGATTTTTTCTTTTACTTTTAAAAAACATTTTTTTATATTGCTTAGAAGTCTTTTTCACTTGCTTCCAGAGATCTCTGTTTATATTCTTGTCCAATACTAAACTTTTTTGTTATTTAAATATACAATTATGTGTGGTGATGAAAGATAATAAAGAATACACTCTCTAAATGGCACCTTAAAATATTCTAAAGAATAACTATGACATTTTTCCTTTATATAGCAGTTGAAGGTTTATAAAATTGCACAGAAAGTACAGAGTTCCCATGTGTCCCTCTACCCCCTGCACACGATTTCTCCTATGATTAACATCTTGGATTTGTGTGGTGTATTTGTTATTATTGGTAAACCAATACTAATCCATAATTATTAACTAAAGTCCATAGTTTTCAGTAGGGTTCACTCTCTGTGTTGCGTAATCTATGGGTTTTGACATATGCATAATGCCATGTCTCTACCTCTGTAGCATAATGCAGAATAGTTGTGGTGCTCTTAAATTGTCCTGTGCTTCATGTCTTCAACCCTTGATAATCAATTTATGACATAATAAATAACTTTAAAAAATTATTTTAAAACTAGCATTTTCTGCTTCCCTCTGATTTAATTGAAAAAAAAAAAAAAATTAACCAAATACTGAAGTCATCATACTATTCCAGAGAATTTGACTACCAGGTTGTCAAGAGTCAATGTAGAGAAATATGGATATAATGCTGGAACCCCTCACTTGTCTATGCCAAGAAATTTGGAAGACAGCTATCTGGCCAACTGACAGGAAGGGATCCACATTTGTGCCCATTCCAAAGAAAGGTGATCAAACAGGATGCAGAAATTATCAGAAAGTATCATTAATATCATATGAAAGTAAAATTTTGCTGAAGATAATTCAAAAACAGTTGCAGCAGTACAGTGACAGGGAACTGACAGAAATTTAAGTCTGATTCAGAAGACACAATGCAATGAGGGTTATATCATTGCTGATGACCTATGGATCTTGCTGAAAGAAGAGAATGTCAGAAAGAAGTTTACCTGTGTTTTATTGACTATGCGAAGGCATTCAACTGTGTGGATCATAACAAATTATGGACAACATGATGAAGAATGAGAATTCCAGAACCCTTAGTTGTGCTCATGTGCAACCTATATATAGATCAAAGGTGGTTCAAACAAAACAAGAGGATACTGCATGTTTAAAATCAGGAGAGGTGTGTATTAGGATTGTATTCCTTTACCATACTTATTTAATATGTATACTGAGCAAAAAAAAAATCCAAGAATCTGGGCTATATGAAGAAGAAACAGCATCAGGATTGGAGGAAGATTCATTAATAACTTGTTAAATGCAGATAACACAACCTTGTGTGCTGAAATTGAAGAGGAATTGAAGTACTTACTGACAAAGATCGAAGATTACAGCCATCAGTATGGATTACACCTCAACAAATAAATTCAAGAAACAAAGAAAACAGAAATTCTAACAAGTGGACCAATAAGCAATATCATGATAAATGGAGAACAGATTGAATTTGTCAAAGATTTCCATTTACCTGGATCCATAATCAACACTCACGGAAACAGCAGTCAAGAAACTAAATTATATATTGTGCTGGGAAATTTTGCTGCAAAAGACCTCTTTAAAGTGTGCAAAATCAAAGATTTCACTTTGCAACTGACCCAAGTCATGATATTTTCAATCACGTCATATGCATGTGAAAGCTGGACAATGAGTAAGGAAGACTGAAGAAGAATTGATGCATTTGAATTGTGGTGTTGATAAAGAATAATGAATTATTATTCATTATTCTTTATCAACTGTCAGAAGAATGAACAATTCTGTCTTTGAAGATGTACAGCCAGGATGCTCCTTAGAAGCAAAGATGGTGACATTATCAACCAGGCCCAGTCCCTGGAGAAGAACATCATACTTGGTAAAGTAGAGGGTTGGCGAAAATACAAAGAGTTTCAGTGGGATGGATTGACTCATTGGCTGCAACAATGGATTCAAACCTAGTAATGATCATGAGGATGGGGCAGGACTGGGCAGAATTTTGTTCTTGTGTCAGAACCAACTTGATGGCACATGACAACAACAACAAACAGCTTTTGCCTCAAATACAGTGGTATTGAATTGATCATAAAAAGAATTCAGAATCAAACAAGAAATGACAAAGAACTGAGCTTATTCCAATTCTGCAAATGTGATAACTTCTTCAACCCTTTAAAATTTTGCAGTGATGTATTAGAAACATTTCCACGTCTATGTTACTCCCACATCCAGTATTTCCTTACTCTCTCATCCTATCCTTCACCAACTACATACAACTACTGAAAATAATTCTGTTCTTAAATGGATTTACTTTATTCTACCTAAGACACTAGGCATTTTGATTTAAAAAAAAAAATGTAGTGGAAAAAGTGAAGTAGCCTAAAATACCTTCCTGAACCACAAAACTTAAAATCTCTTAGAAACCAGAAGCCTCTTAGACTAACTTAGAGTATAGGAATATTATTTGATTGTGGTAAATTTGATAATACAGTCAACTTGATATCTATTAGAAAACACTCAGGCTCATAAAAGAGTCATAGTTTGTATTAACAAATAATTCTTCCTTGAACTTGCTCAAAGTAATTTAACTTCAGGACATTATTATAAATTTTGGAAGGATTGAAATAGTTGTTGCCTTTCCTTTTATGGTTTTATATTTTTACTTAATTTTTTAAAATTCACTTGCTGCTGTTATTATTTTTAAATACAATCTTTTTATCATATTAAAGACTTCAGCAATCAAGAGATCATTTGGTCAAAATTGTCTCTTTTCTCTTTCTCTATTGAAAATGAATACTTGTTTTATTTTACCAAGCATGTATCATGAAATTCTACATATGTATAATCAATCCCTTCCTGCAAGTATTAAAAAACACATGGGTTAATCATAATTCAAAGATTATCAGTTTCATTTCTATAAGCCATTTACTCTAAGTAGTTAATTATGAAAGTGAATTCATTATACCTATGCCATTAAAAGCTATAGATAAGAAACTGAGCACAACAAAAAATAGATATGACATAATCTTTGTAGAAAATTGCTTTCATGTGTTTATTCTTTTGCAAATAAATTCACTCAAATCATTATTATTTACATTTTCTTCTCAGACATTAGATTTCTGAATTTTCTTTCTGGCCACTAGAGGACTCCCACACCTATTTTAAGAACATGCTGGTATTTGCTACAGTTATACTTTTGGCCTGCAGGAATGTGCTCATCATTTATCCATCTTTTCATGTATCGATTGGTTAATACATTTAGCACTTATTTATCACCTATTATGTGACAATCATGGGGCTACTCTAAAAGGACAGGGAGTTGTGATTTTCTGGTATCTGTCTCTTTCCCCAGCCTTCCTTGCATATAGGCTCTCTACCTCCTCTTCATTCCATTAGGCATGGGGCAGCTAGCAACAACAACCTCGTTCCATCTCTTCAGGGCCTTTGTTCTATCAGGTATTTTCTAGCTTCTCTGTATCTTCAACTTTGGCCTCTTTTTTTGTTTTCCTCCATTAGTGTTTACACTTGCAAAGAAATGTCCCATCTTAAAAGCTTTCTTCACTGTTCTTCCTCTGATTACTAATTCAAGACTCACTGTTCATTCGTAGATAGTTCTTAACAGAATTATCAGATTTTCCACTTCCCATTTATGACTGTTACTACTAAAGTTCAGCTTTCCATACTTCCATAGTAGTGCTCTGTTGTACCCTTGAAGATATCTTTGCCACGCTTTTGTATGGGCCCTAATCATTTCTCATCTAAAGTATACCCTGAACTCTGTAACTGGACTCAGTAGCATTAGTCTAGTTTTCCCTGTAATATATTCTCTATCATCCTGTCAAAGTGTTCTTAAATCTGTTCAGCTCCTTTGCCACAAATCGATTCTGACATATAGTGACTGTAGAGGTTAGAGCACAGCTGTTCCATAGGATTTCCTAGAGTAAGACAGAAGGAAAGTGGCCAGGTTCTGGAGCTATGGAGGAAGTAGGACCTCAGAATTCAGTAACTGATTAGATATGGGAGAAACAGAGACAGCATAAATCTTTACGAGAAGCCAGGTCTTTTCTCTCATAGAGATACTGGGTAGGTTCCAACCATAGACTTTTTGGTTATAACAGCCAAGCTCTTAACCATTGTGCCATCAGGCTCCTTAAATTTATCTCACTAAAGCACAAATCTAAATGTATTACTTGCTGCTAAGGCACTTCAGTCATTCACCAGAACCTTTTGGAAAATCACAGTTCTTAGTAGAACAAGAATGATCTGGTATACAAGGACATGTTCCTTTGCTTACCATGGGGCGCTCTGGTGGCACAGTTGTTAAGTGCTGGACTGCTAACCCAAAAGTCAGCAATTCAAATCCAACAGCTGCTGTGTAGGAGAAAGATGAGGTACTCTGTTTCCATAAAGATTACAGCCTTGGAAACCATATAGGGCAGTTCTACTCTGTCCTATAGGGTGCTATTAGTAAGAATTGACTTGACATGAATGGGTTTGATGGCTTTGATTTTTTTTTTTTTTGTAAACATCTTATTGTGGTTCACATGAAAGTATATAGAGCAAATTAGTTTTCCTTTCAATAATTTATATACATTTAATTTCATGACATTAGTTGCAATCCCATTACTGTAGTAGAAATATTCCCACACTTTGGGGTCCCTGTTTCCATTTGTCCTTCTTTTCTGCCCCTTCCTGACTTCTGAACTTTGTTTTTCAGAAAATTCTGCCTTTTTGGTCTCATACAGTTGACTGTTCTTCATTGGCTATTATTGTTCATTTTATAGGCCTGTCTATTGTTTGGCTAAAAGAGCTCTGGTGTTGTAGTGGTTATAGTGGTTAAAGCATATTTGGCTTCTAACCAAAAAAATTAGAGGTTTAAACCTACCAGCCACTTCATGAGAGAAATATGAGGCAGTCTGCTTCCCTAAAGATGTACAGCCTTGGAAATCCTATGAGGCCATTCTATTCTGTCCTGTAGGGTTGCTGTGAGTCAGAATCTACTCAATGGCAGGATTTACTTATTGTTTTTATTGTTTGGCTAAAAGGTGATCCTAGAAGTGGGTTCAGTTCCAGGTTTGAAGGATGTTTAAGAGCCATTGCTATGGGATTCCGCCTGTCTCTATCGGACAAATAAGTCTGGTCTTTTTCTTTTATTTTTTTCCAAGTGGTTGACAGTGGTAGCTGGACATCATCTAGCTCTTCCGGTCTCAGCGATCATGTAAACTGAGGTTCTCAGGGTCCACTAGTCCCTTGGAATAATTTTTTTTTTTTTGCATGCAAATCTGGGCTTTTTTATGATTTTAAGTTTTATTTATTTATTTTTTTTCCTATATTTTTCTCTCAGTCTGTCCACAGTCTTCTGTTTTGATCCCACTCACAGAAGCTGGCATTTTTGCACTTATATTTCCCTTCTCTGTTGGATTTGCTTGTTTAGAGTACTTTCTTTGAGAGTCAGTGGATAATAAACAATCCTTGTAAATCTGAAGATGGTTTTATTCCATCCTCACTTTTGAATGATAACTCATCCAAGAATAGAATTCTAGACTGGAATTTTATTTTGAAGATAAGATTCTAATATTTTCTAGCATATATCATTCCTCAAGAACTCTTGTGGTGTAGTGTCTAAGGCATTTGACTGCTAACCAGAAGGCTGACAGCTCAAACCCAACAGCCACTCCTCAGAAGAAAGACTGGGCAATCTACTTTCTTTGAGATACCACCTCAGAAACCCAAGGAGGGATCATGAAAACTCTGTTAATCCAGTTGTTATTTGTTTCTGAATAATCTGCTTTTTCTCTCTACTGGATTTTTTAATTTTCTCTTTTTTCTTTGCAATTTCATTCTTATGTAATATTACTGGTTAGACATAATGTAGTTTTTAAATCTCAGAAACTCTAGTTGCTCTATTCTGGAAAATATTTGAACTTTTACCTTTTCCACTCTTTGATTCTCTTCACCTTTAAATCTACCTAAATGTATGTACATATGTCTTAATTTCTTAGCCCA
Organism: Orycteropus afer afer; assembly: GCF_000298275.1. Taxonomy (NCBI): domain Eukaryota; kingdom Metazoa; phylum Chordata; class Mammalia; order Tubulidentata; family Orycteropodidae; genus Orycteropus; species Orycteropus afer. The sequence continues at coordinate 598,349 of NW_006921896.1, forward strand.
TGTTTTCATCTCTTTATCATTCATTTTGATATATTCTGAGCAAGTATCTCAAATCTATCTCCCAATCTAATCTTTCGTATTCTTCAAATATTTCTATTCCATTGTTTGAACCCACATCTTCTAAGTAGTTTTTGAAATCTAAATCTAAATTAATTGCTCTTTTTCTGAATCATCATAGCTCTTTGTACAGGCCAAGATACAGGATATTTTACACTGTACAATAAACACAAATTTTTAAATTGTCTGTTTACATCTATCTCTTCTACTTTATATCCCCTGCACTTAGTATTGTACTGAAACACAGTGGGAACTCAGTAAACATTGGTTGAATGGATGAGTGAGTAAATAATCCATGTATTTCCTCAATTTACCCTTAATATGGGGTAGTTCTACTATTCCCAATAGTGTCGCTACTGTGTCAGAATCAACTCAATGGCACACAGCAACAATGTCCCTCAATATAGAGTCCCTGAGTAATGCAAACAGTTAACACTCTTACTGCTAACTGAGAGGTTTCAGGTTCAACTTACCCAGGTCTTCAGAAGAAAGGCCTGACAATGTACTGCTAAAAATTAGCTGTTAAAAATCTGTGGAGTATAGTTATACTCTGACATACATAGGGTCTCTATGAGTCAAAATCAACTCTTTGGAAATTGGTATTAGTATAAGAATCCTCAGTATGTGTACCTCTCTAGTACATTTGATTTTCTATTTTCACTGTACATTTACTTATATTTCTTCCTTATAGATTTTGTGATGGAAAGAACCATATTTTGTGTACTACTGGATCCTCTGTGCTTGGTACAGGTTATGAACTGAATTGTGTTCCCTAAAAATATATGTTGAAGACCTAACATCCAGAACCTGTAAACATGACCTTATTTGGAAACAATCTTTGAAGACGTTATCAGTTAAGTAATACTGGAGTAAGGTGAGTTCTACTCTACGTACTGTCCTTTTAAATGAGGAGAATAGATGCACAGAGAGATACGAGGGAAGGAGGCCATTTGAACAAAGACGCAGAGATTGGAACAATCTACAGGACAATAAACACCAAAAACAAGGAGAAAAGCATAGGACACATACTCCCTCTGAGGCTTCAGAAAGAATCAACAATGCCAATATTCTGATTTCATTGGTCTATCCTCCAGAACTATGAGACAGTAAATGTATAAGCCACCCAATTTTTGTTGCTTTTGTATGGCAGCCCTAAATTAATTGAAACAAAACAAAACAAACTCGGTGCCATCAAGTCATATCCTACTCATAGCAATCCCTCCTTATGTTCCCGAGGTAGTATCACTACAGAAGTGGATTGCCCAATCTTCCTTCCAAGGAGTGGCTGATGAACCATCAGCCTTCTAGTTAGCAGACAAATACCTTAGGCACTACACCACCAGTGCTCCTATTATGCCACCAGAGCACATACTAAACACCCCAAAATATCTGTGCTTCTTTGATGATGTGTCTCTCATTACCTTAAAGAAAACCCAAAAGGAATGGCCCGTGATCTGAAATATTTGCAATATTATTAAGGTTGAGGATCTGGAAAGATCTCTATTTAAAAATATAGCATTCTCCCAACACTTCCACGGCTGCTAATGGGTTAGGATCCAGATTTTTATTTTAACAATTGTTTCCATTCCAACCTCATGGACCAATTTTGTTTTCTCTCTTTGTATTTGCTGAAAGGAAAAGTAACAATTCCAAATATCTCAGATATGTCATTTTTGACCAAAAATAAGAAATTTCAAAAGAAGAATGATATAGATATCTTTAGGGTATAATACTTCTTCCCCATTCCTAGTGGAAGGATATTCAATAGAGTAATACTCCCAGTCCCTCTCCACATCACCATCATTACAGATCTTCTACTCCTATCCCACACTCCACCGATCCCCAAAAGGAAAAACACTACTAGTGAATTTGGAAGGAGAAAATGCATGGATACCCCAGCTCCTTTCTCATTCCTTATTCTGGGGAATAGAAATTCTACTCTGCTCCTCCGGGGACTCATTCTGCTCCTGTTGGGAGAAATCTGCCATGATATAGTGCTACATCTGTCTACTTTGGGGGTTCACTATTAGGTAACTGACTTGTCTACACACATAAACATGATCTTCCTACTAGTCCCTTCAGTAATAAAGCAATACTTTGTCCTCTGTTGAGGAGCTCTGGTGGTGCAGTGGTGAAAGCATTTGACCATTAATCAAAAGGTTGGCAGTTCCAACCCACCAGGTGTTCCAAGGGGAAAAGGATGAGGCAGTTTGCTTCTGTAAAGATTTATGGTCTTGAAAACCATATGGAGCAATTTTAAGGAGCTCTGGTGGTGTGGTGCCTAAGGCATTTGACTGATAACCAGAAAGTTGGTGGTTGAAAGCATCAGCTGCTCTGCACAAGGAAGATGGGGCAATCTACTTCCATAAAGATTTACTTCCTAAGAAATTAAAAGGGGGTCATTTTGAGGTGGAATTAACTCATTGGCATTGACATTGGTTTTTTGATTTTATAGAGCTCTGGTGGCATAGTGCTTAAGGCATTTGACTGCTAACAAGAAGCCTGGTGGTTCAAGCCCACCAGTCACTTATCATTAAGAAAGACTGGGCAATTTACTTCCATAGTGATATCACCTCAGAAACCAAAGAAGGGGTCTCTGTGAGTCAGATCTGACCCCATGGCAGTGAGTTTGGTTTGTTTTACGAGTTGAAATTGAATCTATGGCAGTGGGTGTTGTCCTCTGTCTGCTGAAACTTAGGTTTAGTATGCAACTGGCTTTGACCTAGACCAGGTAACAAGGGAGGTATTATTGGGTGCCATCTCATAGATACCAACACATTTTAGCAGAAGGTAATATTCTGTGTTATGGTGGCCCAAAGCACTCTTTTCTTCTACTGCCATGAAAAGGAAAAGGATTATCCATTTATTAATTAAACAAATATTTATTGAGAATCTAACGTGCTAGGCTCTGAGAATACATCAGTGAACACAAAAGATAAAATTTCTGTCTTCATGAAGTTCATGTTCTAAGGGAGGGGGAGGGGAAGGATATAAAAATAACAAGTGCTATGTAGGGAAAAAAAGTAGGATAAGGGGGCAAAGGGTGTCCAGCAGGAATATGGGATAAGATGGAGAGATAAGAGGCAGTCTCCTTAAAAACATACATTTAAACAAGGAGTCAAAAGAAAGATATGGAGATATCTGAAGGAAGAATCTTCCAGACAGAGAAAATAGCTCTGAGGCAGGAAAAACGAGTAGTCCAGTAGGTCTCTGGAAGAGAGAGCATAGAGGAAGAGGGGGAGTTCATGGGATAAAATGTGTGAGAGATAAAGAGTGGAGGGAGACAGGTCATGAAGGACATTGAAATCCACAGGAAGGATATGAGGTTCTTTCAAGGTGAAATGGGTTGTCATTGCAGGGTTTAAGGAAAGGAGGATCACTATCTGACTTACGTTTTTAAATGTTCACTCTTGCTGCTGTGTTGAAAACGATTCTAAATGGAACAAGTATAGAAGCAGGGAAACTAGTTAGGAGTCTATTAAATCCCTTCATGTGAGAGGTGGTGGTGTCCTGGAGGAGGGTGGTAGAATCAGTAGAAATTGTCAGATTCTAGATATGTTTTTCAGATGATGCCAACAGGAATTCCTGATGAATTGGCTGTTGGAAATGACAGTCTGTTCTCTTAAACACTTTTCAGGTTAACTGACTCTTTGGAAATACTAAAGAAGTATAGTAAAATCCAGCAGTGAGACCTGCCTCTGTGGGACCATATTTCAATAGCTTAAAATAGAATTTTAGCAATTCAGATTACTCTCAATGTGATTGGGAGGCAAAGCCTGATCCAGAAAGATTCACTTGGGCATAGCCATTGGTAGAGAAATTAAATTTAAATCCATGCTCTCCAGATATCAATGGAACGTGTCATGTTTCTGAAGAAATACATAAAGCAGATAGCTTTAGTAAGAAAATGTATCCATCCATAAGTCATTGTCCAGCCTCATATTCGTAACAACTGCTGATGAACGACATTTGAAGTCTACCAAATGGAAATAATGTCAGATATATTATTAAATTCTGCTCAATTTTAAAGCTTAACATATTGTCCAGAGGCACTGGGAAAATGGATCATTCCTCTTTTTTTTTCTTTTATATTATATTAAATAGTACTCTTTTATTTTATTATTCGTTCTTTTATATCAAAGATCAAATGAAGATATATCCATTAAATAGAATAAATAAAAAGTATCAATCCACAAAGTAATTTTTCTTTTTTTAATTTACAGGCCATTTAATTCAAATACTACTTGATGAACTAAGCCTAGGAATGATGATTTCAACAAAATTATTAATAAAACTTCACATATGTTATTTGAAAGATTATCAGATAGCTCATACTCTATTAGCAAGGTTACTGTGTGTGATTATTCATCATACATTAATTGTTCATTATCATACATTAATTGTAAGTGACATTATATAATGATATAATTTTATTAATTATTATTCAAATTTAATAGGATAACAAGTCAAAGGCAGCATTGTCCTCACAATATCTCAAATATTTTTGGTTAACAAAAGAAAAATACTAATTTTTAGTTGCTATTTCCATGAAGTTATCCACATGAGAACATGCAGGAAAATAATTTATAGTCATAGACATATAAAAGTAGTGTAATGTAAGGTAACTAAATCTCTCTTCTCCTATTGAAAGCTACCAGCCATGCCAACTCCACATTTCATTTCCTTTGATCTTTTACCATTTTGTGTTTGAAGAAATCTATAAACATCCAGGCATGGATGACCTTCCTCCTACCTCTGGAGGCCAAGATAACATAGTGGATGTCAGCATCTCCCTAGACGAACAGAAAGAAAGTCATGGACCTGCTTTTACAACATAGTAATCTGAGGATATTTTCATTTGGAGATTCTATTGTTTTTTCCAATGCCAACTGTAACAAAACAAGGAAATGAGGTTTTAAAAAATCAATGTTAAATGTAAACAAATCATTTGGGCTCCACTTGGCTCCTTAGTGTTTCATGTTTACTTTACAGATGTAACCTTTCCAGGCATTGGCCAATTCCAGTGTGATAAATAAAATTATCTTTAAAATTGCCATATGACGTCACCACAAACATGGTATGATGGAAACAAAGATATAGCCAGTGCCCCTTTATCCAGAATGACAGGAAAATGGATAATTGAATAGTCTCATTACCTAAGAATGATTGTACATAGATTACCAATTTTCCAAGAAATAGAGTAAAAATAGAATATGTGTAAACTATAGTAAGTATAATGTAGCTCATCTGGTTCACAACAGTAACTATGCCACACTAGTATTTTTGAATATCAATTGCTATGATTTAGGAGTGGGAGGTGATGTCAGCTTCTGGTTCAAATTAATGCCAGTTCTCTGATTTGACTTGATAGTTCTTCATTTCAACAAATGTTTGCTACATGAACACATAATTTTTTTTTCTCTTTCTCATATAAGATATATACAAATGTATGTTTTTATAAGTCCTATAATTTGAGCTTTTAGATATTTTATTTCAGAGAAAGGGGAAGAAAGGAGAAAGCAAATCACTAGAATGCTAAATCACAAATAGAAAAAGGCACATATTATTTGTTTTCTGTTGTTTTCCAAATTGCTTCTAATTACTAATCATACAATTTAAGTAAAAATCATGGTTTAAAATATTTTTAAAAATTTAAGTTGAAAAAAATTATCTAAGCTGTATGCCTATGCCCTACACTTGCTTTTATATTGTAGCAATGATCAAACTTCTTAGTTACCTAGTACTGATATAGCAAAATATATTATAAATAGATGACTTTACAGAACAGGATTTGATAGTCTCAAAACTTTGGAGTCTAGAAATCCAAGTCAGAGAATCATTATCAGTAGCTCCAAGAGTTCCTAAGAGTTCCTTATTATTCAATAAGATTCTCTTGGTGTTCCCTGGCATTCCACATTATTCCTTGGTGTTGATTTTCCCCCAGGTTATGACTCTATGTTTCTTCTGTTCTTTTTATAATTTGGAAGTGATTAGATTTAGGACTCCCTCTTCTTTTATGAAGGAGCTCTGGCGGCACAGTGGCGAAAGAACTCGACTGTCAACCAAAAGGTCGTAGTTTCAAACCTGCCAGCTGATCTGTGGGAGAAAGATGAGGCTGTCTGCTTCCGTAAATATTTGCAGGCTAGGGAAACCTGTGGAACAGTTCTACTCTGCCCTAAAGGGCTGGCATGAGTTGGAATCAACTTGATGGAAGTGGGTTTGGTTTGGGTTTGGATTCTAGCATAAGGAGTACAATGATTAAAGAGTTCAGCAGCTAATCAAAAGGTTTTTGTTTCAAACCCACCAGCTGCTCAATGGAAGAAAGATGCAGCAGTCTGCTTCCATAAAGATTTACACCTTTAGAAGTCCTATGGTGTGATTCTAATCTGTCCTACAGGATCTGTATAAGTTTAAATGGACTCCAGGACAGCAGGTTTGGTTTGGACTCTGGTATGACCTAATTAACATAACAAATGAAAACTCTATTTCCAAAAAGTTCTTATTTAGAAGGATTCTAAATAAGGTTAGGATTTCAACATATATTTTGGGATGACATAATGCCACCCATAACATTTCTAAAAAAAAAAAAAGAAGAAGAAGAAGAAGAAGAAGAATTTGAAGTTTGATCACTTTGAATACAAAATTTCCTGGTAATGCTTTCTCCTGCCTTTGAATCCTGGTGATCAGGAAGCAGCCTGTATTTTTCAAATTCAAAGCCCTACCTTGTCTTTCTTTTGTGCAATTAAAGTTTCAAAATCTATATTCAACATGGAATGATGTTTCGATATGAACCAAAAGCTATCTGATCATCTTAGATTTTACTAGCTTCCTAAACAACAAGAAAGGAGTACTTGTGGCACAGTGCCTAAGGCATTGACCACTAACCCAAAGGTTGGAGGTTCAAACCCACCAGCTACTCTACAGAAGGAAGATGGGCAATCTATTTTCATAAAGATTTACCACCTCAGAAACCCAATGAATGCCTCTATGAACCAGAATTGACTAGATGGCAGTGGGTCTGGTTTTAGTGGATTTTAAGCAACAAGAAAATTTTCAGTTTATTTTTCTGTCTTTGGACAGAAAAACTTTCCCAGAATGCAGGCATTATTTGTTGAGACTTGGCACAGGATTATTCAGCTAATTGCAGTAGGAGAAAGCTGAGAAGATTCTGGGACAGAAAGCATCTCTTCTCACTAGGTATCCTTACCCCACTGCCTCCTCACTTCCCTTGGGCTGGCCTGGAAAATTCAGTTAGAGAGGCAGGCAGTAGTGGACAATGTACCTCACCCAGGTCCTTACTGGTCTCTTTTACCAGCACTCACCATCTTTTAATTGTTGTGCTGCTAACAGCTAGAACCTGAGACTATCAGAGGCTCACCTTTGCATACTGGAGCTATCTCTTCTGGAAGTACTAGTTAGTTTAGACCCGCTCCCCTAAAGCATGTACATGGGCACACACACACACATACACACACACATGACCAGGACCACCAGTAGAAAATAATTACTACAAAAGTACAAAATCCTACCACTTTTGTCTCAATTTATGCAAACTCTGAAATTAATTTATGCTCTAGTAGTGCCCAGAGTCCAGGCAATACCTGAAATTACACTTTTGTTTTCCCTTTCTATTCTGTTTTGTCTACTTCTCTACCTGTTTCTGTTGAGATTAAAAAAAAAAAAAATCCCAGCAAGTTGATTCTGAATCATTGTGATCCTTTAGGACAGAGTAGAACTGTGCCACAGGGTTTCTAAGGCTGTAAATCTTCAGGAAAGCAGACTGCCTCATCTTTCTCCCATGAAGAAGCTGGTGAACCTTTTGGTTAGGAGCTGAACTCTTTAACCACTGTACTGCCAAGGTGCCCTGACCCTAGAGAACTCCCTTATAAATCATTTGCACTTGAATCCTAAAAAATTTCTATTTCTGAGATTGCTCAGTCTACAGCAAAGGCTCTCCCTATTCGATAGTCAAAATTGCAATAGATCTCAACTCAGACAAGTATCCAAGACAGCAGGTAGATCTGGTAGTGGAGGAGCTGGGGTAGACAGCTTCCGAATCAGGATCAGGGTAGGCAGGCAGATCAGATAAATCTAGATTTAATGACCATTATCAAAAAGGACTGATATTCAGATGCAAGACTCCGTTCTCCAGTACAAAGAGTTCATCAGGAGAATGAGACTTCAGGTGAGTTACAAGAATATGTACATGGGAAGAGGAAAAAAAAAAAAAAAAACCAGAGAGGTCTGGTTGTAAGAAGTGTAGCAAGCTTTTTTAAATTTAGTATTTTCATGCCTTCTTTTCATTCTTTCCACCTATAATTTCTACTCTCACTCACTCACTCACCTCCATTGAGTCAGATGCCACTCATATCGATCTCTCCTTGGGTTTCCAAGATGGTATTTCTATGGGAGTAGAGAGCCCAGTCTTCCTTCTGAGGAGTAGCTGATGGATTTGAACTGCCAGCCTTCTGGTTAGCAGTCAAATGCCTTAGGTACTACACTATCAAAGCTCCCGTAATTTCTACTGCATTATCCAGTTTCTCCATTTTCTACTGAACCCTAAAAATTCTGATTAGCCTTTAAAAGTACAATCTTCACATCACCTCTTCCATAAGCCTTTATAGTACCCATGTAATCACTCTTATCATATTTTTCTATTGATACAATTACTATCCAATATTATTAATGTTTCAATATTTCTTTTTTTATTGTTTACTTTTTTTTTTAATTGTGCTTTGGGTGCAAATTTATAGTGCAAAATTTGTTTTACATTCAACAGTTTGTGTACATTTGATTTCATGCCCCAGTTATCATCACTGACCATAACACACTCTGTTCCCCTTCCATCCCTGTGATGCCCCTCACATACCCTTCTTACATATGCACTCCTGTCTGACCACTTTTCCTTCCTTGTGACTGCTGCCTCTCTTGCCCCATGGTGGATTGCTCTAAGGGTTATATTTCCCTGTTGTTATTGTTGTTAGGTGCTGTCGTGTCATCTCCAACTCATGGTGATTCTGTGCACAGCAGAACAAAACACTGTTCAATCTTGTGCCAGCCTCATGATCCCTGCTATACTTGAGCCCATTGTTGCAGCCACTTTGTCTATCCATCTCGTTGAGGGTCTTCCCCTTCTTTGTTGACTCTCCACTTTACCAAGCATGATATCTTTCTCCAGGGAATAGTTCGTTCTGACAACATGACCAAAGTAAGTGAGATGAAGTCTGGCCATTCTCGCTTCCAAGGAGCATTCCAGCTGCACTTCTTCCAGGACAGATTTGTTAGTTCTTTTGGAAGTCCATGGTAATTTCAGTATTCTTTTCAACACTACAACTCAAAACATCAACTCTTCTTCAGTTTTCCTTATTCATTGTCCAGCTCTTACATGCATAAGAGGCAATTGAATATACCATGGCTTGGGTTGGGCACACCTTAGTCTTCAAGGAGATATCTTTGTTCTTAAGCACTTGAAAGAGGTCTTTTGCAGCAGATTTTCCCAATGCAATATGTCGTCTGATGTCTTGACTGCTGGTATTTTCCTAGAGTTCAATATTTCTTTTTTATAAATTATACCAGGGTAGGGTATCAGTCTTCTTCATCATTTTATCCATAGAATGTAAAATGATACTTAATCCTCACAATTGGACCAATAAGCAACATCATAATAAAAGGAGAAAAGATCAAAGTTGCAAAAGATTTCATTTTACTTGCATATATAATCAAAACTCATGTAAACAGCAGTGAAAAATTCAGACATATTGCACTGGGCAAATCTGCTGTGAAAGATCTCTTCAAAGTGTTGAAGAGCAAAGATGTCACTTTGAAGACTAAGGTGTGCCTAACCCAAAAACAAAAACCAAACTCACTGCCATCAAGTCGATTCTGACTCATATGCACATGTAAGCCATCATATTTTCAGTAGGCTCATTTGCATGTGACAGCTGGACAATTAATAAGGAAGATGAAAGAGGAATTGATGCTTGGTGAAGCGTAAAGTCATAGAAAAATGATAAGGCCCTCTAAGAGATGGACTGACACAGTTGCTGTGAGGGTGGGCTCAAGCATAGCAAGGATTGTAAGGATTTTCAGGACCAGGCAGTGTTTTGTTCTGTTGTACACAGGGTTGCTATGAACCAGCATCAACTCAACAGCATCTAAAAACAACAACAAATGCACCTATCATGAATTGACAGGAGTAACTTCGAAATATGGCAGAATCCCAATTCCTTAACTGGGATAAAAGTTCAGAAGCAGGTTGGAGCTGCTTAAGCAGATGAAGTAAAATTTGGGCTGGACAGTAGGGTCAAGGTTGGGAGCAGAGGAAAAAGAGGCACATCTGAGAACAGGAACAGTGGTAACTATTGTGTGACAAAAAACTAAAGTGGGTTGGAAAGCCATTTGTTTCTAGGTTCATGTCTTTCATAATCCAAAATTGAGCAATTACATAAATATCTTATTCTTCTACACAAAAATATCAACATTCTCCATGTAATTGTCAACCTATATGACCATGAGACCAAAAGAACTAGATGGTGCCCAGCTACCACCATCACTCATTCAAAGGGAGATCAGTGCAAAAGATCCTTATAGAGTGGGAGAACAACATAAAACAAAATTCAAAATCATAAATAAAAAGACCAGATTTGCTAGTCTGGTAGAGCCTGGTGAGACCCCTGAAACTATGCCACTAGTTACCTTCAGGTCTGGAACTGAACTCATTCCTGTGGCTTCAAGCTAAACAATAGACAGGCACATAGGGTGAACATTTACATCAGGTAGATACACTCCTTGGAGCAATCAATCATGGGAGAACAGAAAGGCAGTGTTTGTACAGGGAGACAGCTTGAGGGGATGGGAGTGCATGCGAGGGAGGGACAAATGGAAGAGGTAACTATGGGGAGGAAGCAGGAAGAGAGCTGCTACATTGTGGGGAATTGCAGTCAATGTCATGAAACAAATGTATATGAACGGCTGTATGAAAAGTGAATTTGCTCTGTACTTTCATCCAAATCACAATATAAATTAAAAATAAAATCAACATTCAACAAATGAAAAAGGCAAAAGCCTCAAAGAAACAACTAAATATTAGGATGTTACCAAGTAAAGTTACCTTATTTTTCATCCTTCTTCACTGTCTTCTGCTTTTTGGTGTTATTAACGTTTATTTGCTTGATGGCTGAAGAACTGAAGTTCAAATCAAATTTGCTTCCTTGTTCTATCAAAAAAACTTACTAAAGAAAAACAAATGATTACCAATTCAAGTACTGATTTTAAATTATCTGTATTTTTTATCAGGATATTTATTTCCCTATAGCCTCACAAATATAGAAACAAAATGATTGTAATTCACTCATATTTCTAAATTCTTAGAATTCATTGTATTTAGGAAAGATGGTATTGTAAAACTTCAACAGCTAATTTTATGGTGTAATGGTCATTTCAAACAACAGACCCTTAATTGAAAAGACTTAATTTTCTCTTTTTCACTGACATGATTCCCATTCTTAACATTGCAATTTCTCAATGTTAATGGAATAACAGAATAATAAGGACAAGTAACGATTAACACATTGACTCTCACTTGCTCAAAAATGGCTAGTCTTATGTATGCACTTGTGCTACAAAACTAGCCACTTACATTACAGAAGCAACAGAAGACTGACTTGGACTAACTTCTCAGAGACAACCAAACACCCTGAGAGAGAGAATCACCAGGCCTGTAGACTCAGGACCATAGTCTTGAGGGACATCTTGCTCAATTGGCACAACATAGTACATTAAAAATCTTGTTCTACAACCTACTCTGGTGAGTAGCAACTGGGGTCTTAAAAGCTTTCAAGTGGTCATCTAAGGTACAATTATCGGTCTCCTCTCCCTTGGAGCAAAGAAGAGTGAAGAAAATCAAAGGTATCTGGAAACAATTAGTCCAAGGATAAAATGGACCATGAGGACCTCAGCTTTCATGACTCTGAGACCAGAAGAACTAGAAGGTGCCAGCTCCTAATGCCAGCCATCTAAAGGGAATCAAAACTGGTGAATCTGGGTAGAATGGGAGGAAAAATGTGTAAAAAACTCAAACACATAAAAATGACAAGAATTACTGGTTGGATAGAGACTGGTGGAACCCCAAGACTATGGCCCTGTGTTACCCTTCAAGCCTAGGAATGCACTCACTTCCTTGGACTAGCTTTTAGCCAAACAGTAGGAAGACCTATATGCAGAACACCTACCCCAGGGTGATGCACCCACCTACTCTAGGGAGATGCACCCCCTAAATCAATCAGACATGAGACACCAGAGAGACAGCATTCACACAGAGGAAAACCTGGACAGACAGGAATGCAGTTAAGAAGGGTACAGGGAAGTGGTAGTCACTGGGAGGGGAAAGGAGTAGAGTTTTGCATGGTGGGGATGGTAATCGGGGCCATGAAATCAAATGTGCATGAAAAATGAGTTGGATCCAACTCCACAGCAGTGAGCTTTTTTTTTTTTTTTTAATCTTGAAGTACTTGATGTTTAAAGTGCATTCATAAAAAACCAACTGTGTCCAACCTGTGTTTTAACCAGATTCCCATATTTTTCTCAGCAAAATAGGTTCTATTATCATTCAAAATGAAAGGGTTTCACCATCTCTTCCATATTTGGAAAATGTCAGTACTATCTACTAATTCACAGACACCAAACAAAAGTGCTCCCTTTAGTTTATGTCTCACACTCAAACAGTCCCAAACGTATGATCCTTTCTTCACAGTATCTCTAGTATCTGGTCTTTCTCTTTCACCGGAGTGAATGAATTAGTTCACTCTATCACCATCTTTCATGTGAACTGTTACATATCCTTCTGACTGGGTTTTCCACCTACAATTTATTTCTCAGTCAAAAAATTATCTTGCAAAAATATGTTACATCATGTGATATCTCCTGAAAAACTTTAAGTATTCTCCCATTGCCTATAAAATACTCAAGCTTTTTGTCAGTTAAACTCATTGCAACCTTCCTGACCATCTTAGTAGCTTACACTATCAATTCCCTTATTAGTTTCCTTTCTAGCCATTCTATGAAACAGACACCTCCTTGTCTTTACCTACTCCTAAAAACTGGAGTACCATTATCTACCAGTCACATTCTTATTCATCCTTCAATGTATTCCTATGCCATCTCCTCCACTAAACACATGTTCTTTAAGTCTCCTAATCAGAATATGGAAATTCTGGTAGCGTAGGGCCTAAAGCTCTTGACTGCTAATCAGAAGGCTGGTGGTTCAAACTCACCAGCCACTTCTCAGAAGGCAGGTTGGGCAATCTACTTCCACAGTGATACTGCCTTGGAAACCCAAAGAGGTGTTGTTATGAGTT
>NW_006921896.1:611860-626124 GCF_000298275.1 Orycteropus afer afer
AGTTCTGACTTGCAGTCTCTAGTCTCATCCTCCTTAACCCAAACTTATTTCAAACAACCACCAGAAATATCTAAGATTTAAAGGACCTTGTCATTTCCAATTCTTAAATTAATTCAATCATTAATTCAAGTCATTCAATAAATATGCTTGTAGAACCTACTACACAACAGACATTGGGAATGAAAGAGTAAGCAAAATGGACATCATCCTTGTCTTCATGAAGATTATAGACTAGGGCAAGATCCAATTAAAACAAACACACTTTCACTCACAAGGTACAAATTATTCTAAGTGCTTAGAAGAAAGTTTAAGAAGTAAGAGAATGAATAATGAATCTGGACCTTATCTTATTTGTCTTAAATCCCAAGCATCTAAAAAAATTACCTGGGCCACAGTCAAAGATTATTACAGGTGTCTTGAACCAGAGTTCTTCTTGCTTTGCTATTACAAAACATCAAACAAGTGTCTGGAAAACAATCCAGATTCCTATTAATCTTACTCAGTATGTATATTTTTTTGTTCATTGGAGGTGAAAAGTCTTCAGCATTGCTCTTATGGATATGAATGAACAGTTCTGTGCAAAAAGTTCTTATGCTTTCATATAACCATCAAAATTATCACTATATAAGTATATGTGGAAGATGGATAAAAAGTAGAACAGAGATAAATGATAAGAGAATAAAAAATATATGAAGGGAAAAAAAGACAAAAGATATTATAAAGAAAAGAAGAAATTATGCAGATAAACAGCAAAAAGAAGAGATAATAGGAAAGTTTCTTCTACTTATTTCACAAAAACCTAACCAAACACATTGCCTTGGAATTGGAACTGTCTCACAGTGACCCCTCCTTGGGTTTCCAAGGCAGTATCACTACAGAAGTAGTTTACCCAACATTCCTTCCAAGGAGTAGCTGGTGGGTTTGTACTGCCAGCCTTCTGGTTAGCAGTCAAATGCCTTAAGCACTATGCCACCAGAGTCCTTAAAGCATTCTAGTGGTGTAGTGGTTAAAGCACTTGGCTGCTAACCAAAAGCTCAGGGTTTCAAACCCATTAGCTGCTCTGCAGAAGAAAGATGAGATAGTCTGATTCTGGAAAGATTTATAGCCTTGGAAATTCTATGAGGCAGTTCCACTCCGCTGTAAAAACTCTCTATGAGTTATTATCTACTCAATGGCACTGGGTTTGGTAAAAATACTTAAATAACACTAAATTGAATTTCATGTTATGATATTGTTAAACCAAACATGATCTTTTTAGGTGCCATAACTATGTATTAGAACAGGAATAGATAACTTTTTCCTGTAAACTGGCAGGTTAATAAGTGATAAATATTTTAGGCTTTGTGGGCCATAAGTCTCTGTGAGAACTACTTAGCCATGACATGTAGTATGAAAGGAGCTATAGACAATACAAAACTAAATGGGCATGGTAATATTCCAACAAAACTTTATTTACAGAAATAGGCACCCAGCCTGTCGAATGCAGTTTGCCGACCCTTATACGTTAACGTAGTGCCTAAGGCACTTGACTACTAACCAGAAGTCTGGTGGTTCAAACCTACCAGCCACTACTCAGAAGGAAGGTTGGGCAATCTACTTTGCGGTAGTGATACCACCTCAGAAACACATGGAGGGGTCGCTATGAGTCGGGTCCAACTCGAGGGCACATAACAACAACGACAATATATTAAAGTAAAATTTACACTTGAATCCATAAACACAGACACACTATTGTGTAAAATGTCATTTGTTTGTTTATGTTATATAATGTATCTTTCATATGTGTAAGGGTACATACTTTTCTATGACACAATATATATTAAATCTATAAAAATATGGTACACAGCTTAACTATAATTGTCATCATTTATTTTTCTGGAGCAATACTGTGGGTTTGTATATATCAATATTTCCTTTTTCATGATCTTCAAATTTTGCTTCTCAATGACTTTTAATTTTTATATTTTGTTAATTATATGACCTTAATGCAAACAGTAGGTATATATTTGTATGTGTATGAATTATTTAAACTAATTACTTTTCCTCCACTATAATCAAACTCTATAATTTCAGTTTTTAATATTATTTGTAGAAATAGGTCCAAAATCCAACACCATTGGCAATGAGTCAATTCCAACTCATAGCAAACTCTGTAAGACAAAGTAAAACAGCCTCTGGGGTTACTAAGGCAGTAACCTTTACAGAAGCAGACTGCCACATCTTTCCCCTGTGGAAAGCCTGGTTGGTTCGAACAACCGACCTTTTGGCTGGCAGTCAGGCAGTAGCCACTGTGCCACTAGGCTCCTCAGAAATAGATTCAGCCACCTAATATTCAAAATGTATTGTTTTTATTATTGGGATTTATGCCCAAGGGACAAACCAGTATCAGTCTGTCTGTCTAACTTCAGAAAGGTACTACTGAGTGTTTATTGATATCCACTTTGCAAAGCAGATATTTTTCAGGAAAAATGCTTTAGTATGAAACATTTTTACATTTCCAGATAGAATATTCAAAGAGGATATATGCCCTTAGTTGTCTGAAAAAGAACAATAATTGGCCCATTACTTGGTGCTTGTCAGTTCTCTTGACTGAGACTTTTATCAGAAGTCAGCAAATTATCTTATTACTACTGTCTTTCATCCAGTTCAGTGTGCAGTTTTCATGAGTTAGCTTGGCTCTCGCACCAGTTAACACAACAGGACTAAAGGCCAAGCAGAGAGATGCCTTAACGACAGTAAAGATGAGTGAATATTTACAGAATGAAAGCCAAAAGTGTGTATTGCAGAAAGGAGAGGGAGAGTTCTGTTTTCCCATTCACAGAAACAGGTACAGAACCAAATTAATCTCTTCTAAAATTGAGGTTTATGTTACATGGTCATTAAGTCTGAGCTCATAGAAATGAAGTTGACAGTTAAATTATAGGCAAAAGTTACTGTTAAGTACTGATCTCACAGCCTTTACTCACCAATCTATGTTTGGAGCTATTTCTGTGTTTGATGTGTTAACCTGATCGTGCTGATTCTATCCAGGTGGAATTCCAGATAAAGCCTGAGAAATCAATGGAGAAATTGTACATAGATAGGATGCAGGAAGGTCTGAGAGCCAGGTGGGGCACAGGGCCCTTAGAAGGATTGTTGTTGTTGTTGTTGTTGTTTGCCGTCGACTCGGCCCCGACTCATAGCGACCCCTCCTTGGGTTTCCGAGGCAGTATCACTACGGAAGTAGGATTGGCCAACCTTCCTTCCGAGGAGTGGCTGGTGGGTTTGAACCGCCAGCCTTCTGGTGAGCAGTCAAGCAGGCTTGAATTGGGCCTTTGATTTTACATCAATTAAGACTGACTAGGGTGACAGTAAGGAGCTCTGGTGGAGTAGTGATTTGGCTCTTAACAGGAAGGTCAGTGGTTCAAACCCACCAGCCACTCTCTAGAAGGAAGATGGGGAAATCTACTTCTGTAAAGATTTACAGCTTTAGAAACCCAGTGCTGACTATGAGTCAGAGTCAAGTTGATGGCAACCTTTTTTTTTTTTTTTTTTTAAAGAGCATGACAGTAAGGATCCCTGGGGGTGCAATGGTTAAAGTGCATGACTGCTAACCCAAAAGTAGACAGTTTGAACCCACAAGTAAGTGCCAGAAATATGTGGCAGTCTGCTGCTCTAAAGATGTGAACTTTGGAAACCACATGAGCATTTCTACTCTGTCCTGTAGGGTTCCTATGAGTTAGAATCTACTCAATGAAAATGGGTTTGGTTTGGTTTGGTTTGGTTTGGTTTGGCATGACAGTAGATAACATTCCTACCCTGCATGTGTAGATTGAGTTATGTATCCTTCTAAACAAAGTGAAGGAACAAAGAAACAAAGAAAACAATTATGGCAAATAACTAATCGACAAATTAAAAGAAATAGTATGTAAACAGAATAGGATGGCCTGACAATCTCTCAGCTCAGCCATCAGCCTAAGTATATTGCTTTTATTTTAACTTTTCAATCTCCTTTTCACTTGGATTCTTAGCAGAAAATCTTGATTTAGCAAATAGAAATACAGAACATCCAGCTATATTTGAATTTCAGGTAACAGTTGCAGTCAAGTAGATTACTATTTTGCTCCATGAGGTTTTAAATGATTGATTTTGCAAAAATAGATAACAAGGTCTTTCTTCCAAGGCACCTCTAGGTGGAATCAAACCTCCAAACTTTCAGCTAGCAGATTTTCAGATCAACAATGAATAATGCTTTAGTAGAACCAGACATCATGCAATATTTGGGATACAATTATACTAAAATACTAGATATTATGTGGCTGAAATTTAAATTTTACTGAGTTCTGATATTTTATCTGTCAATCCTTATTCTTCATAAAGAATGGGAAACAGAAAGGGGTGGCATTCCATATGGAAATATTAGTTTTGGGATGAATGAATTGACACTAATATCTTCTGTGCTATAGATCATGATAGATTTAGTGATATCTGTTTATTTTTTTGTACAAATACATATATTCAGAATAACTGGGGGAGGCCAGTTTGAAATAGTAAGATATTTTTAAATAAATGATACAATTTGAGGAAAGGAATTTGTAGAATATAGCTCAGTGATTGAGAATAGCCAGACTTCATCTCACCTATTTGGCCATATTGTCAGAAGGAACCATAAACTGGAGGATATCATGCTTGGTAAAGTGGAGGATCAATGAAAAAGGGGAAGGCCCTCAACAGAATCAATAGATACAGTGGCTGCAACTACGGGCTCAGGTGTAGCAAAGATCAGGAGGCTGGCACAGGACTGCACAGTGTTTCATTTTGTTGTGCATAGAATCGCTATGATCCCACAAAATGTGGATATTATCAAACAGTATCATTAATATAGCAGGCAAGCAAGATCTTACTGAAAATAATTCAAAAACGGTTGCAGCAATATATTGATAGAGAACTTCAGAGGTGCAAGCTGGATTCAGAAGAGGGAGTGGAACAAGGGATATTATAGCTGCTGTCAGATGGATCTTGGCTCAAGGCAAAGAATACCAGAAAGATGTTTACTTGTGCTTTATTGACTATGCAAAGGCTTTTGATTGAGTGGACCATGGTAAATTATGGATAACATTGAGAAGAATGGGAATTCCTGAACACTTGATTGTACTCATGAGGAACCTGTACCTTGCCCAGAAGGCTGTTGTTTGAATGGAGCAAGGGGACACTGCATGGTTTAATCAAGAAGGGAGTGCATCATACTTATTCCCCATACTTATTCCCCATACTTATTCAATCTATATGCTGAGCAAATAATTCCAGAAGCTGGACTATATGAAGAAAAACATGGCAATCAGGACTGGAAGAAGAATCATTAACAACCAGAGATATGCTGATGATACAACTTTGCTTGCTGAAAGTGAGGTTGACTTGAAGTACTTTCTGATGAAGATTGAGGAACACAGTCTGCAGTATGGATTACATCTCAATATAAAGAAAACAAAAATTCTTACAACTGGACCAATGAGCAGCATCACAATAAATGGAGAAAAGATTGAGGTTGTCAAAGAATTCACATGTTTGGTTCTACAATCGATGCCAATGGAAGCAGCAGTCAGGACATTAGAGGGCATGTAGCACTGGGAAGGTCAGCTGCGAAGGAACTGTTTCAAGTGCTGAGGAGCAGGGATGTTTCCTTGAGGACTAAGGTATGCCTGACTCAGGCCATTATACTTCCAATCCCCTCTTATACATATGAGAGCTAGACAATGAATAAGGAAGACCGAAGAAGAGTTGATGCTTTTGAGTTGTGGTGCTGGTGAAGAATGCTGAAGGTACCATGGACTGCCAAAAGAACTAACAGATATGTCCTGGAGGAAGTGTGGCCGAGATGCTCCTTGGAAGCAAGGATGGCCAGACTTTTTCTCACCTACTTTGGTCATGTTGTCAGAGGGGACCATTCCCTGGAGAAGGATGTCATGCTTGGTAAGGTGGAGTGTCAACAAAAGAGGGGAAGGCCTTGGACGAGATGGATTGACACAGTGGCTGCGACAATGGACTCCAGTATAGCAAGGATCATGGAGCTGGCCTGGGATCGGGCGGTGTTTCATTCTGCCGTGCATGGGGTCACTATGAGTCGGAAGCAACTCGACGGCACCTAACAACAACAACAACAGCTTTGCTATGAGTCATAGATGACTCACTGACAGCTAACAACAGCAGCTCAATCACTATTCAAAAGTATTTATTGAAATAATTACTATTTTCATTTATGAAATAAATGATCCATTGTCATCCATTGTCATCTAACTGACATGGTTGCTAATTAATTCCAATTGAGGTGATTAATTCCAATTGTTCTCATTGTTGTGTTGTTGTTGTTAGGTGCCGATGAGTCAGCTCTGACTCACAGTGACCCAAGGTACAACAGAACTAAACACTGGCCAATCCTGTGACAATGTCACAATCCCTGCTACACCTGAGCCCATCACTGTAGCCACTGTATCAATCCATCTCATTGAGGGTCTTTCCCTAGTTCAATGACCCTCTACTTTTAATAAGCATGATATCCTTCTCCAGAGAAGGGTCCCTTCTGACAACATGACAAAAGTAGGTGAGATGCAGTCTGGCCATGCTCACTTCCAAGAAGCATTCCAGCTGCAAATCTTCTAGGGCAGATTTGTTCATTTTTCTGGAAGTCCATGGTATTTTCAATATTCTACATCAACACTGCAATTCAAAGACATAAATTCTTCTGTTTTCTTTATTCAGTGTCCAGCTTTCACATGCATATAAAGTGATTGAAAATACCATGGCTTGGATTAGGCACACCTTAGTCTTCAAAGTGATGTCTGTGTTTCCTAACATTTTAAAGAGGTTTTTTGCAGCAAATTAGCACAGTGCAATACAGTGTCTGATTTCTTGACTACCTCTTCCATGAGTGTTGTTTGTGGATCCAAGTAAAATGAAATCCCTGACAACTTCAATTGTTTCTCCGTTTATCATGATGTTGCTTATTGGTCCAATTGTGAGGATTTTTGTTTTTTTTTGTGTTGAGGTATAATCCATACTGAAGACTGTAGTCTTTGATCTTCATCAAAACATGCTTCAAGTCCTCTTCACTTTCAGCAAAGTTATGTCATCTGCATATCACAGGTTACTAATGATTCTTCTTCCAACACTGATGCCATGTTCTTCTTCATAGAGTCCAGCTTCTCAGATTATTTGCTCAATTTGCAGATAGAGTAAATATGGTGAAAAGTTATAACCCTTACATACACCCTCCTTGATTTTAAACCATGCAGTATCCCCTCGTTCTGTTCAAATGACAACTGCTTGATCTATGTATCAGTTCTGCATGAGCTCAATTAGGTGCTCTGGAATTGCCATTCTCCTCAATGTTATCCATAATTTGCTATGATCCACACAGTTGCATGCTTTTGCATAGTTAACAAAATACAAGTAAACATCTTTCTGGTATTCTTTGCTTTCAGCCAAAATCCATATGACATCAGCAATGATATCCCTCATTCTATATTCTCTTCTGAATGCAGTTTGCATTTCTGAATGTTCCCTGCCAATATACTTCTGCAACCATTTTTGAATTATCTTCAGTAAGATTTTATTTGCATATGATATTAATGATTTGGTTTGTTAATTTCCACATTCTGTTGGATTACCTTTTTTTTTCGGAATGGCACAAACATTGATTTCTTCTGGTCAGTTAGCCAGGTAGTTGTCTTCCATATTTCTTGGCATAAAAGAGTAAGCACCTCCAGTGCCACATCCATTTGTTGAAACATTTCAGTGGGTATTCTGTCAATTCCTAGAGCCTTGTTTTCCACCAATTCCTTCAGTGAAGCTTTGACTTCTTCCTTCAGTACCATTGGTTCTTAATCATATGCTACCTGCTGAATTAATTGAGCATCAACCAGTTCTTTTATGTACGGTGACTTTGTGTATTCCTTCCATCTTCTTTTGACGCTTCTTGCGTAATTCAATATTTTACCCATAGAGTCCTTTAATATTGTAACTTGAGGCTTAAATTTTTCTTCAGTTTTTTTCAACTAGAGAAAGTCCAAACACATTCTTCCCTCTTGTTTTCTTAATTCCAGATTTTTGCACATTTCATTATAATACTTTACTTTGTCTTCTTGAGCTGCCCTTTAAATTTTCTGTTCAGTCTTCTATTTCACAATTTCTTCCTTTTGCTTTGGCTGCTCTACATTCAAGAGCAAGTTTCAGAGTCTCTTCTGAGATCCATTTTGGCCTTTTCTTCTTTTCCTATCTTTTTAATGAATGTTTGCTTTTTTCATGTATGATGTACTTGATGTCATCCCATAACTTGTCTGGTCCTCAGTAATTAATGTTCAGTGTGTCAAATCTATTCTTAAAATGGTCTCTAAATTCAGGTGGGATACAATCAAGGTCATGTTTTTGCTCTCGTAGACTTGTTTTAATTTTTTTAGCTTCAACTTAAACTTACATATGAGTAACTGATGGTCTATTCCAAAGTGAGGATACTGAGCTTCTCCACTGCCTCATTCCACAGATGTAGTCCATCTGATTTCTGTATATTCCATCTGGTGAGGTCCACAAGTTTAGCTGCTCTTTATGTTATTGAAAAAAGCTATTTGCAATGAATAAGCTATTGGTCTTGTAAAATTCTATCATGCTGTCTCCAACTCATTTCTGTCACTGAGGCCATATTTCCCAACTACTGATCATTCCTCTTTGTTTCCATCCTTTGCATTCCAATTACCAGTAATTATCAATACATTGTGATTGCATGTTTGGTCAATTTGAGACTACAGAAGTTGGTAAAAATCTTCAGTTTTCTCACCTTTGGCTTTGGTTATTGATGTGTAAATTTGAGTATTGGTAGCATTAACTGGTCTTTCTTGTAAACATATAGATATTATCCTATCACTGACAGCGTTGTACTTCAGGATACATCTTGAAACATTCTTTGTGATGATGAATGCAATGTCATCCCTCTTCATTTTGTCATTCCCAGCATTGTGATCATATGATTGCCTCATTCCAAATGGCCAATACCAATCCATTCCAGCTCACTAATGCCTAGGATTTTATTTTTATGCATTCCATTTCATTTTTGACAATTCCAATTTTCCTAGATTCATACTTTGTACATTGCATGTTCTGACTATTAATGAATATTTGCAACTGTTTCTTCCCATTTTGAATCATGCCTCATCAACAAATGAAGGTCCTGTAAGCTATACTCCATCTACATCTGTTCTGGTTACCTAGTGCTGCTCTGGCAAGAATATACCACAAATGGATGGCCTTAACAAACAGGAGTTTATTCTCTCACAGTTTGGAGGCTTTAAGTTCAAAGTACCCAGCTCTAGGGGCTGGGTGAAAGCCCCTCAACCTTGGGGTCTAGCTCTGCCTCCTGCCCACCGAAGCTAGGGACATTTCTTCACTCAAATAGGTGCTGGCTACTGAGGCTGACAAACCCAAGATTGACAAGTAAAAAGGCACAGTCCCGATGTTACCAAACCACATGGCAGGCCATTAATTTAAGTCCATTGTAAGTTCCAAGATCAGCAGAGTATGGCAGGCTGCTGAACAATGGCATGGCTACATGCAGGGTCCAAGTGTGCCATAAGCTAGAGACCATTCTTAAAGCTGCTGCTTATATATGGGAAGCAGACCACATATCCAAAGGCAGCTACTCAGCTGCTCACGGTAGATTCCACCATGGAGTTGATTACCAGTCTCATCATGCGGAATACTACATCCAGCTGCCCAGCCACTCAACCAGGACTAGCCAAGTTAACACAAAAACATAACCACCAAAACATCATTAAAGTCTACTCTGTTTTTGGGAGACAGCTCTTGCCCAGTCATATTTTGGGTGCCTTACAATCTGAAGGGCTCATCTTCAGGCAGTGTATCAGACATGTTTCAGGGTTATTCATAAAATTTTCCAGTAATATATCAGACAGTGTTTCATTGCTATTCATAAGGTTTTCAGTAGCCAATTTTTTCAGAAGTGGAAGGCCTTGTCCTTTTCCCAGTCCATCTTTGTTTGGAAGCTCTGCTGAAACCTGTCCATGATGGCTGATTCTGCTGATATTTGAAATACCAGTGGCATAGCCTCCAACCTCTTAGCAATACTCAGGCCTCCACAGTGTGACCAGCTGACAGACACGTGATATTTGTCCTCACAGGAAACGGAAATTGTCATTTAGAGTACCTTGAAAGTTGGACAGCAACATAGAAAGAAAAAAATAATATCAGGTAATTACAAAAGATTAAGGATAAATTCTTTCTTTTTGCACTTACAAGATTATAATAATAAAGATAACAATAGCCAACATTTTACTAAACACTTAACTATCATTCACAAATTTGAGTTGCATATTTTGCTAAATTCTATATGCATTTTTTTTTTCTTGGTCTAATTTTTAAAATATTGCTATTTGAGGGACATTACTATTATCCTCATTTTATGCATAAGGAAAGTGGGGTTAAGATTAATTAAAAATTGTTCAGAGGCAAAGCAGAAGCTTTAATTCATATCTTATGAATACTATGAAATTTCATGCTGTCAGCAGATCCAGTTGCCATTTAATTGATTCTGACTAATGGAGAGCCATGTGAGTCAGAGTAGTACTATGTCTCACAGGATTTTCAATGACTAAATTTTCAGAAGTACTGTAGATTTTTAGGACCTTCTTCTAAGATGTCTTTAGGTAGCTTGAATTTCCAAATTTTTGGTTAGTTTCTAAGCACAGTAACCATTTGTATCACCCAGAAACTCCTTTAAGCTCTTTGTCCTTATGTAATAACACTCTCTTCAAGCAAAAGCCAAGCTGCTGTGTATTTGACAATAGAACATAGGCTCAAATAAAAAAATAATTAACCCAATGTTGAAGGATTTAAACTTAGAAGACATGTTCAGCATGTTGTTGTTAGGTGCCATCAAGTCAGTTTCGACTCATAGTGACACTATGTTCAACATAATGGAATAGTACTGAGACTTGCATCAGCCTCACAATTGTTGCCATGCTGGAGCCCATCATTACAGCCACTGTGTCAATCTACCTCACTGAGGGCCTTTTCATTTTTTGCTGACCCTCTACTTTATCCACCATGATATCCTTCTCCAAGGACCTATCCCTTCTGACAACATGATCAAAGTATGAGGGATGAAGTCTGGTCATTGTCACTTTGAAGGAGCATGCTGGCTGTGCTTCCCTCAAAACAAGTTTATTTATTCTTCTAGCAGTCCATGATAATTCATTATTCTTTGACAACACAACAATTCAAATACATCAATTCTTCTGCAGTCTTCCTTATTCATTGTCCCCTTTCATGTATATATGAAGATATTGAAAATACCATGGCTTGGATCAAGGGCATCTTAGTCTTCAAAGTGATATTTTTGCTCTTAAATGCTTTAAAGAAGTCTTTTGCAGATTTCCCCAATGTAATATATCATTTGATTTCTTGACTGCTACTGCCATGGGTATTGATAGTGGATCCAACTAAAACGAAATCCTTGACAACTTCTATTTTTTCTCCATTTATTGTGATGATGCTGATTGGTCCATTTGTGAGGATTTTTCTTTTCTTTATGTTGAGATGTAATTCATACTGAAGACTGTAGTCTTTAATCTTCATCAGCAAATCCTTCAAACCCTCTTCACTTTCAGCCAACAAGGTTGTATCATCTGCATATTGTAGGTTATTAATGAATCTTCCTCCATTCCTCATGCTGCATTCTTCTTCATATAGTCCAGGTTCTTTCATGATTTGCTCAGTTTGCAGAGTGAATAAGTATGGTGAAATGATACAATCTTAACACACACCCTTACTGATTTCAAACTATGTAGTATTCCTTTGCTCTGTTCAAACAACTTCCTCTTGCTCTATGTACAGGTTCCTCATGAGCACAACTAAGTGTTCTGGAATTCCTATTCTTCACAATGTTATCCAAATCTTTTTGTGATCCACACAATCAAATGATTTTGCATAATCAGTAAAATGCAGGTAAACATCTTTCTGTTATTCTTTGTTTTCTGCCAAGATCCATCTGACATCAACAATGATATCCCTCGTTCCATGTCCTCTTCTGAATCCAGCTTGAACTTCTGGAAGTTCCATGTCAATATACTGCAACTATTTTTTAACTATCTTCAGCAAAATTTTGTTGCATGTCATATTAATAATGTTGTTCAATAATTTCCACATTCTGTTATATCACCTGTTTTTGGAATATAAAACTCTTCCAGTTGGTTGGGCAGGTAACTGTCTTCCAAATTCCTTGGCATAATAACTGAGGGCCTCCAGCACTGCATCCATGTGTTGAAACACTTCAATGGTTCTTCTGTCAACTCTTGGAGCCTTGTTTTTCACCAATTCCTTCCATATAGCCTGAACTTCTTCCTTTAATACAATCAGTTCTTAATCATGTGCTACCTCCTGAAATAACTGAACATTGACCAATTCTTTTTGATACAGTGACTCTGTGTATTCCTTCTATCTTATTTTGAGGCTTCCTGCATCATTCAATATTTGGCTATAGCATCCTTTATATTGCAATTAGAGGCTTGAATTTTTCTTCAGTTCTTTCAGTTTGATAAATGCTATTCTTTTCCTTTAATTTTCTGACTCCAGATCTTTGGGTATTTCATTGTAATAATTTGTCCTCTTCAGCTCCCCTTTGTAATCTTCTGTTCAGCTCTTTTACTTCATAATTTCTTCCATTCACTGTTGCTACTCTACATTCAAGAGCATGTTTCAGAGTCTTTTCTGGCATCCATTTTGATCTTTTCTTCTTTTCCTGTCTTTTTAATGACCTTTTGCTTTCTTCATGTATGATGTCCTTGATATCATCCCATAACTTGTCTGGTCTTTGATCACTCGTGTTCAGTGCACCCTACGTATTCCCCAGGTGGTCTCTAAATTTGGATGGGGTATACTAGAAGTAATATTTTGGCTCTTTTGAACTTATTTTAATTTTCTTTAGCTTCAACTTAAACTTGCATATGAGCCATTGACATCTCTTCCTCAGTTGTCCCTGGACTTGTTTTGACTGATGATATAGAGCTTCTCCATTGTGTTTTTCCACAAATGTAATAGATTTTTTCCTACATATGTTATCTGATGAGGGCCGTGTCTATAGTTGCAATTTATGTTATTGAAAATAGGTATTTATAATGAATAAGTCATTAGTCTTCCAAAATTCTATCATTCAATCTCCAGCATCATTTATTTCAACAAGTCCATATTTTCTAATTACCAATACTCCTTTGTTTCCTACTTTTTCTTTCCAACCACCAGTAATTATCAATATATTTTGATTGCATGTTAAACAATTTCAGACTACAGAAGTTGGTAAAAAATCTTCAATTTTTTCATCTTTGGATTTAGAGATTGGTGCATAAATCTGAATAATAGTAGTATTAACAGATCTTCCTTGTAAACATATGGATACTATCTTATCACTGACAGCATCTGCAGGGATCCAGGTAAGGAGAGAGAACCCAGGCACACCCAAAGCAGCAGGACGGGAGAGCGGGAGAAAGGGGATTAAAAACCAGGAACCTGGACAGAGGAGTAGTCAGCTGTAGGGATCCAGGTGAGGAGAAAGAACTCAGGCACACCCAAAGCAGCAGGGCGGGAGAGTGGGAGAAAGGGGATTAAAAGGCTCAGGAACCAGGATAGAGGAGCAGTCAGCCACAGGGACCCAAGTAAGGGTGGTACGAGAGGTTTCCAAGAGGAAGAGAAATCTGTCTGTCAGTTTGTCCTACCATGGTGACGTGTTGATGTGAGTTTTGAGGCTGAGCCATTGGTGTTCCAAACCCAGCTGGATGCACATGGTGCACAGGTATCAGCCCAGCTTACAGACTGAGACAGACTAGGAAGAAGGAAGAGGCTATCCACTTCTCAAATAATTGGCCAGGGAAAACCTTATGAATAGCAAAGAAACACTGTTTGATACATTACTGCGCAACTTTATGAATAATATGGTTAGGTTAGAAGGCTCTCAAAATAGGACTAGGAAAGAGCTGCATCATCTGAGTAAACCCAGTCTTACTCCTATAGATAAAGTACAGCTTTCAAGACCTCCATTTTCTGATGTGGCACCACTCAAAAGAAGACACACAGCTGCAGACATCCATTAATCATTGGAACATGGAATGTACGAAGTATGAATCTAGGAAAATAGGAAGTTGTCAAAAATGAAATGAAACACATAAAAAATGATATCCTCAGCATTAGTGAGCTGAAATGGACTGGTTTTGGCCATTTTGAATCAGACA
>NW_006921896.1:626352-626926 GCF_000298275.1 Orycteropus afer afer
TATCACTGGTGACTGGAATGCAAAAGTTGGAAACAAAGAAGAATCACCAGTAGTTGGAAAATTTGGCCTTGTTGACAGAAATAATGCTGGAACTCTCATGGTAGAATTTTGTAAGACCAACAAATTATTCATTGCAACACCTTTTTTCAACAACACAAATGGCAGCTCTACATGTGGACTTCACCAGATGGAATGCACAGGAATCAGAATGATGACATCTGTGGCAAGAGGAAGTGGAAAAGCTCAATATCTTTAGCCAGAACCAGGCCAGGAGCTGATTGTAGAACAGACCATCAACTGTTCATATGCAAGTTCAACTTGAAGTTAAAGACAATTAAAACGAGTCCAAGAGAGCCAAAATATGATCTTGACTATGTCCCTCATGAATTTAGAGATCATCTAAAGAATAGATTTGATACATTGAACACCAACGACTGAAAACCAGAATTGTGGGAGGATATCAAGAACATTATCCATGGAGAAAGCAAGAGATCACTAAAAAGATGAGAAAAGAAGACCAAAGTGGATGACAGAAGAGACTCTGAAACTTGCCCTTGAGCAGAGAGTAGCTAAA
>NW_006921896.1:627931-645092 GCF_000298275.1 Orycteropus afer afer
AAGAATACAGTCTGCAGTATGGATTACATCTCAATATAAAGAAAACAAAAATCCTCACAACTGGACCAGTGAGCAGCATCACAATGAACGGAGAGCAGACTGAAGTTGTCAAAGAATTCACGTTGCTTGGTTCTGCAATCGATGCCAATGGAAGCAGTAGTCAAGACATTAGACAACGTGTAGCATTGGGAAGGTCAACCATGAAAGAACTGTTTCAAGTGCTGAGGAGCAAGGATGTGTCCTTGAAGACTAAGGTGCGCCTGACACAAACCATGATATTTCCAATCACCTCGTATGCATGTGAGAGCTGGACAATGAATAAGGAAAACCGAAGAAGAGTTGATGCTTTTGAGTTGTGGTGTTGGTGAAGAATGCTGAAAATACCATGGACTGCTAAAAGAACTAACAGATCTATCCTCTGAGGAAGTGCAGCCAAAATGCTCCTTGGAAGCGAGAATGGCCAGACTTTGTCTCACCTACTTTGGCTATGTTGTCAGAAGAGACCACTCCCTGGAGAAGGATGTCATGCTTGGTAGGGTGGAGGGTCCATGAAAGAGGGGGAGGCTTTCAACAAAATGGATTGACACTGTGGCTGCAATGATGGGCTCAAGTATAGCAGGGATTGTGGGACTGGCACGGGATCGGGCAGTGCTTTGTTCTGCTGTGCATGGGTCGCTATGAGTCAGAAATGACTCAACGACGCCTAAGAACAACAACAACGACAGCGTTGTACTTCAGGATAGATCTTGAAATATTCTTTGTGACAATAAATTCCTTGCTCTTTCTCTTCAATTTGTAATTCTTAGCATAGTAGACCACATAATTTTCTGATTCAAATGGCTAATACCAGTCCATTTCAATTCAGTAAAGGCTAAGACATAGATCTTTATATATATTCTATTTCATTTTCACAACTTCCAGTGTTCCTAGTTTCATACTTCATACATTCCAAATTTTTCTAGATTCATACTTTGCACATTGTGCTTCTTAATGGATGTTTGCAGGTGTTTCTACTTATTTTGAGTTGTGCCACATCAGCAAGTTAAGGTCTCAAGAGCTTTACTCCATCCACATCATTTAAGTCATCCCTACTTTGAGGTGGCAACTCTTCCCCAGTAGTATTTTGAATGCCTTCCAACCTGAGGGCTCGTCTTCTGGCACTATGTCAGACAATATTTCCCTGCTATTCATAAGGTTTCCAGCGACCTCTCCCCGCTCCAGAAGAGGACCTGGACACTTCTTTCTTCCTAGTCTGCCTTAGTCTTGAAGTTCTACTGAAAGCTGTCCACCATAGTTGCCCCTGCTGGTGTTTGGAATACCACTGGCATAGTTTCCAGCATCATTGTAACATGCAAACCACCACAGTATGACAAACTGAGAGATCAGCACTGGTATTCAAGCATAAAAAGTATAAATAAAGCATACAAATTAAAAATATCTACTGGTCTGTTTTCCAACCCAATTGGAGATTACTATGACCATAAGATTACTAGAATCTTGTGCTAGGGAAGGGAAGCATGCTCCTGTGCAGATTAAGAAAGTTTCCAATATGACTCATATATACCCTCCTAGTGGAGAACCACTGGTTTGGGCAGATGCACCATTCTAGTAGATACAAGTGATTCATTAGGCCTCCATATGTTAGAATATTAATTGAAACACAGGGTTGAATGTGATAGAAATGACACTGTTGTCATTAATTACAACTATCAAAATTGACTTAGAATTTGGTTGGCTATCAAGTACTCTTCTGGCATGCACAGAACATATGCTAAGAAAATATCTTTTATAAAAATAGAACACTTTATTAAAGTTGTTAATGGCTTAGTCAGCTATAAAGTATAAGGAAGAAAAAAAAAATATCCAAAAGATAAAGGTAGAAAAGAAATAAACACCTGTGTTTTGTCTTCTTTTTTAGAAAGTGGTAAATTATTTTGAGATTCTACTTTAGTGCCTTATATGGTTATTAACTCCTGAGATTAGTAAGTCCAAAATTTACACCCTTCTGTTCCATTCCCAAGCTCAAACTGAGAGAAATGCAGAAATTAGAGATACAGAAATTAAATCATTAGATATATTATAACAAGCTCCATATTGGAAGGCATGACTTGCTTTGATTTACAGACACAACAGCCTTCATCTATTTTAGTCCCAAATTAGAACCCTGTCTTAGTCATGGTTCCCTGGAAAAAGAACTGGTGATGTTGATATATATCACTGAGAGTGACACAAATGGTTAAGTGCTTTACTACTAATCTAAAGGATGGCATTCAAACCCCCCTAGAGGCACCTTAGGAGCTCTGGTAGCATAGTGGCTCAGGCACTTGACTGCTAACCAGAAGGCTGGCGGTTCAAACCCACCAGCCACTCCTTGGAAGGAAGATGGGGCAATCTACTTCCGTAGTGATACTGCCTAGGAAACCCAAGGAGGGGTCGCTATGAGTCGGGGCCGACTCGATGGCACACAACAACAACAACAACAAGAGGCACCTTGGAAGGAAATGCTGGTGACATGCCTCTGAAAAGTCACAGCCTTGAAAATGCTGTGGCATACAGTTCTACTCTGCACATATGAGGTCACCATCAGTCAGAATCAATTCGACAGTGGCAGGTTACTTTTTCTCTCTTTCTCTATGTATGTATGTATATATGTAGACATATTTTGGAGATATTGTAGGCTTAGTTCTAGACTACTACAATAAAGCTAATATCTCAATAAAGTAGGTCAAATGATTTTTTTTTTTGGTTTCCTAATGCATATAAAAGTTATATTTACATTATACTTTAGACTATTAGGTATGCAATAACCCTGTGGACAACTTTGAAATATTGTGAGAATTACCGAAGTGTGACACAGAGACATGAAGTTAGCACATGCTGTTGGAGAAATGGCACTGATAGACTTGCTTGTTGCAGGATTGCCACAAACCTTCGATTTTTAAAAATTGCAATATCTGAGAAGTGCAATAAAGTGAAGTACAATAAAATAATGTATGTTTGTATATGTATGTTTATGTATGTATGTATTTATAATTATAAACATATAACAAATCTTTTCTGGAAGAAGTGCAACTGGAATGCTCTATAGAAGTGGGAATGGCCAGACTTCATCTCACCCACTTTGGCCAGGTTGTCAGAAGGGACCATTCTCTGAAGAAGGACAGCATATTTGTTAAAGCAGAGGGTCAGCATAAAAGGAGAAAACCCTCAACAAGATGCATTCACATGGTGGCTGCAATGATGGGCTCAAGAATAGCAAGGGTTGTGAGGATGGTGCAGGAGTGGGCAGTGTTTATTCTGCTGTATGCAAGGTCACTATGAGTCAGACCTGACTCAATGGCACCTAACAACAGCAACAAAACACACACACACACACACACACACATATACAGAGGGAGAGTGATTTTAAGGAATTGGCTCATGTGATTCTGCAGGGCTGGCAAATTACCTTCCTGGTGTAAATTTTCACCTTATATGCCAGTCTATTGTTTGGCTAGAAGCCAAGGGAAAGTTTCATTCCAGAACTGAAGGGTGTCTAAGGCCATAGTCTCAACGGTCTCCCCAGTCTCTATCAGACTAGTAAGTCTGGTCGTTTTTTGTGATTTTGAGTTTTTTCCATATTTTCTCCCAATCTCTTCAGGATCTCCTGCACCAATCCCTTTCTGAGTGGTTGACAGTGGTAACAGTGCACCATCTAGTTCTTCTGGTCTCATGGTCATACAGGCTGAGGTTTGCATGGTCCACTGGTACCTTGGACTTATTGTTTCCATATGTCTTTGGTTTTCTTCATTCTTCTTTTCACTAGATGAGGAGGAACCAACTGTTGCATCTATATGGCCACTTGCAAGCTTTTAAGACCCCAGTCAGTACACACCAAATAAGATGTAAAAAAATGTTTTTGTGTAGTATGTTATGCCAATTGAGCTTGATGTCCTCTGTGACCATGACATCCTTCATTTTTTTTACAGATGGTCCCTCACTTGCAAGTCCCCTTGCCTTCTCCTTGTGCTATATCATAGACAAGCGTAATTTTAGGACACTTGCCTATTTTTTCTCCTTCAGGCAGTAAATGTTCGGTGTCTGTGCTCCAATGCTGCATTTTATGCAGGAGGAAGTCAAACAGCTCTTTCCCTGGTCCTTCCATTTTCCTTCCGTAAATGCTCCAACTGTTAAAACTTCCCTCAATAGGGAAGATTATATACCTTCTATCTTTTCTAATCTTTCTTCATTATCTGGTATAACTCTTCTAGTTCCTTCTTTGCCAACTTAAGTAGTCTCTCAAGTCATCTGCTAATATCTCAGGTGAACTCTGATTCCTCCCACAACACAGCAGGGAAGATGAAAGCAAAGTCAAGTTTGCCAGCCCTTTTTTTTGGCTATGATGCATGAGAACATTCCTAGAGTTCATAGAATTAGGGCCCAATTACTTGCAAGGTGGCTTACCTAGCCTCTCACTGTGTTTGAGTTTCTAAATATGCACATCGTATTGCTTCCTTGAACTTTGTTTCCTTTCTGTCCTATCTTGATTTGTTCAAGTCTTTATTATTTGGTCTTTCTTCCAGTTTGTTAAGGAGTTCCTGACACTAGCTTTGGTCTTTGGTCCTTCCCTCTTGGTGTTTTCCATTCTTGTCTACAGAGTGCTCAAACATATAACCCAGTCTTTTCCTCTAGATTTTTGTTGTTGTTATGTGCCTTTGAGTGGGACCAACTCATAGAGACCCCCCTTGGGTTTCCGAGGCAGTATCACTATGGAAGTAGATTGCCCAACCTTCCTTCCAAGGAGTGGCTGATGAGTTTGAACCACCAGTCTTCTGGTTAGCAATCAAGTGCCTTAGGCACTACTCTACCAAAGCTCCTTTCCTCTAGACTAGTACTATTCAAACTAGTCTTTACCCTACTTGTAGTTATGACCAAAGCCAAAAAAAAAAAAAAATGAAACTCAACGCTGTTAAGCTGATACGACTCATAGCAACCCCTCCTTGGGTTTCAAAGGCAATGTTTCTACATAAATGGATTGTCCAGTCTTCCTTCTGAGGAGTGGCTGGTGGGTTTGAACCACCAGCCTTCTGGTTAGCAGTCAAATGCCTTAGGCACTATGCCACCAGAACTCCAGTGTTTAAAAATATAGAAGGGACTGAGGGGCTGAGGGATGAGGAGTTATTGTTTAAGGGGTACTCAGTTTCTGTTTGGGGTGATAAAAGACTTTTGGAAATACATAGTGATGAGAATTGCACAACATAGTGCATATAACTATTTTCATAAAATTGTACACTTAAAAATGGTTAAGGTAGCAAATTTTGCATTGGAGATATTTTACCACAATACAATTTTGTAATGTAGAATTTAATTAAATGGAATAAAATATAACAGGATAGATTTCTCACAATAATCATGAGCATTTCTTCTTAAAATTTTTCACTCAGGTGTGTGTGTGTGTGTGTACTGTGTCATGATGTAAAATGTATTTATTCTGAGTCATAGTCAAACAAATCAGAAAAATACTGATTTAGCAACCAACGATTTCACTCTCCTGGTGCTAAGTAAAGACTCTCTGACTTGGAGACCAAGCCTCCCATAATAATGCTATCTATTAGATCTTTTCCAACTAGGAATATTTCCAATACCAAACATACCTGGTAATGCCACAAAGCAACAGATACCCTAAAACTGATACAAATAACTCTAAATTTGCCAGTTTCCTAAGCTACATGTGTATCTTGTTTTATTGTAGGCTGGGGATATTCCTTTTAGATGATTTTCTGTGCTTATTTCACTCGCCTTTCTAAAATACACTCTGATCACACTGTCTTTCTCTAGCTTTTCTTGGCTCTTCAGTATTTTGCTCTCCTGGATCATTCAGATGATGCCACATTTAATGGGTCCAGACCATTTTAACCTCTAAAAATATTTAGTGAAATTTGAACTCAGAATACATCAACAATAAGCATTAAGCATCTTACAATCTTACAGAGATAACTGAGTCAGGAGTTGGCCTCCTCCGCCCTGAAAAAAAAGGCCTTGTTCATTGAACATAAACATAATAAACATAAAGCATAAAATGGGAAATTAAAATTACAGATTGTTGCTAGGTGCTGTTGAGTTGATTTTGAGTCTTAGTGACCCCATATGATGGAGCTGAACTGCCCATAGAGTTGCCTAGCCTGTAAATTTTGCAGAAGCATATTGCCATTGTCTTTCTCCTCCCCTGGAGTGACTGGAAGGGTTAAAGCCTCCTACCTTTCAGTTAGCAGGCAAAAGATTAACCATTGTGCTACCAGAGCTCCTTAAAAACTAAAGGTAGTGCATGGTAAGTGCTGTATGAATGTTACACTTCTACAGAAGTTCAAAGGAGGCCTGAATTGTTAATGGTCTGAATGGCGAGGAGAAGAAGAAAAATTGCTGTCTTGATGTGAGAGGCAAACTGTGCTTCACCTGAGTAGTGGGTCTATTTCTACCTTTTGTAGTATCATGCTTCTCTCACTTTTGTGGTCTAATACCAGATAGTGTAAGGACTCTTACAGGTGCACTTTGACTAACAATTTTACTCCAGATCCCTTCTTTATTTCCTGTCATTATTTCAAATTTCCCTCATTTTTTTTTTTTCCTTTTTCTCTTTTATAATTTATCTTCTTATTCAGTTGAATATATCTTCAATAACACCCTTAACTTGTTTTTGGAACCAGTAAAAAAGAAAGGAAGTAAAACAAGCAAAAAAAATTAGAAGAATATTTTGGGAATGGCATAGAGGTAATGTTCACTTATTCACTCATCCATTCATTCACTCACTCATTCAGTAAATATTTATTAAGCACATATCTTATGACTGGCCAAAAAAAAAAAAAAAAAGGAAAAGAAAACCAACTAGTGCTTTAGTAAATAAAACAGATGTGGCATTGATATCCTTGACTTTATAGACTAACGGAAGATACAGACAATATGTTGTTGTTATTGCTGTTCAGTGCTGTTGAGTCAGCTCTACTACTAGTGACCCAGTATACAAAGTAAATAAATGAAATTTAAAAATTTTAATTGTGAAAAAATACAATGAGAAAAATAGCATATGAAGATGTGGCAAAAAGAGTTAATGGAGAAAAGGAGCCTCTCTTACTAAGATGCAAGCACATTTGACTGTAGGGGTATTTGTGCTATGTATTCTTTAGGTTGGAATCATCACCTAACACTGAGTCTGGCATGTAAATGCTTAAGAAATAAGTGAAGTATTTTGAGAAATTTAGTGAAGGAAAGGAAAGAACTAAGAGAGTATTGAAAGAGTAGAATATAAGAAGAAAAAAAGAGAAGGATGATGTAAGTCAGAAACAATTAATACAATAGGAAAATATACTCAATTTTATGCATTTATAGTCCCTCTTTTCATCTTTTAGGGGTGGTAGATCCTCAGAAGGAAGATTGGGCAATCTACTGCCATAGTGATACCGCCTCAGAAACCAAAGGAGGGGTTGCTATGAGTCATATCTAAATCAACAGCAGTGAATTTGTTTGTTTGTTTGTTTTTGAGATCCTAAGAACAAGACTTTAGTAAGTTATACTGAATGGTAGATGAAAATGTAAAAAGAAATATAGAGATAGGAAATTATTTTGAACAAAGAATATAACTGGAAAGAATTTCTGGGAGCAACTGAAGAGAGTTAGAACAAGTAATGGATTGAAAGGGTTGAACAGGGGTGTTAACAGACAGGAATAAGAAATGGGAAAGATGTGACTGCTGTCAAAAGGGATAGTACTTTGGGAAAATAAATATATTTAAAGAGAATATTTATTAAATTGCACTGGGTTAAGTTTAAAGTGTTTTTGTATTACTATGACACCTGCAAACTCTAAAACTTACATTAATCATCAATGTCTTTGGAGAGCATATCTTTTTCTCTTTCTTTTTGAATCTTTCTCTCTCTCTTATCGGCTTTCTCTCTCTCTCCCTCTCTCTCTCTCTCTCTCTCTCTCTCTCTCTCTCTCGTATGTATATGTAGTAGTCACACTTGTGTGATTGTTTTGAATGTTCTTAATAACAGTAATGTCACTGCTGGCATTGACAGAAGTCTGACCCAAAGAAGCTATATTCAGATAAGGCACCACAGCTGTATGACAAAGAACAGAGGGAGCTCCAGAGGCAGTATTCTTTCTTCTCATTAAAAGGGAATGATTATCAATGTAGACAGATATTCTGGACCAGAGTTGAAGGTGTTTGTGTAAAGCTACGGAGATACAAAAATATCTAGTTTCAGAAAGAGAGTGAATTCTATTGGCCTCTAGCTTCTCAGTGTAAAAAGGCTTAACTAATCTGTTAGAGCAGGGATACTTAAAAAGGCTAGTAAAGCTAATTTCAAAACTGTTAGCAATTCAAGAAGTCATCAAGGCCTGAAATTTTAAAAGGCTTGCTGAGTAACAGTAAATGTTCATTTGAAATTAGTTCACAGTAACTTAGTATCACTGTAACTATGATATCTCTCATCAACAATTAAGAACCCTGGAGAAAGAATTGGATAAAAAAGAAGGTAGTTTAAGATTGACCATAAAAGTACATGGTAAAAAGACTGAATTATGGGTGAGGAATCAAAAGGGAAGAACACACTAGGCATTTCTCAAACTGAAAGAACTGAACAAAAAATTTAAGCCTCAAGTTGCATCACTGAAGGATTTTATGGGCAAAATGCTGAATGATGCAGGAAGCACCAAAAGAAGCTGGAAGGAATACATAGAGTCAATTACCAAAAAGAATTGGTCAATGTTCAACCATTTCAGAAGGTAGCATATGATCAAGAACGAATGGTATTAGAGGAAGAAGTCTAAATTACACTGAAGGAATTGGTGAAAAACAAGGTCCAGGAATTGTCAGAATACCCACTGAGATGTTTGAACAAATGGATGCAGTCCTGGAGGTGCTCAGTCCTTTATGCCAAAAAATTTAGAAGACAATGACATGGCCAGCTAACTGAACAAAGAAGAACGTGACACCAGGATTGGATGAAGACTCATTAATCTGTGATATGCAGATGATATAACCTTGCTTGCTGAAAGTGAAGATGACTTGAAGCACTTAATAATGAAGATCAAAGACTACAGTCTTCAGTATGTATTACACTTCAACATAAAGAAAACAAAATC
Source organism: Orycteropus afer afer (assembly GCF_000298275.1). Lineage (NCBI taxonomy): Eukaryota > Metazoa > Chordata > Mammalia > Tubulidentata > Orycteropodidae > Orycteropus > Orycteropus afer. The sequence goes on from NW_006921896.1 coordinate 637,052, forward strand.
CTTACAAGTAAACCAATAAGCAATATCAAGATAAATGGTGAAAAGATTAGAGTTGTCAGGGATTTAATTTTACTTGAATCCACAATCAACACTCATGAAAGCAGCAGTCAAGATATCAGATGATGACGTATTACCAAACCAAAAACCTAACTCACTGCCGTCGAGTAGGATCCGACTCACAGCCACCCCTCCTTGGGTTTCCGAGGCGGTATATCTCTAGAGAAGTAGATTGCCCAACCTTCCTTCCAAGGAGTGGCTCATGGGTTTGAACCACCAGCCTTCTGGTTAGTTGTTACTCTTCCAAGACAGATTGGTTGGTTCTTCTGGCAGTCCATGGTATTTTCAATATTCTTCACCAACACCACTCAAAGGCATCAATTCTTCTTCACTTTTTTTTGTCCAGCTTTCATATCTTTATGAGGCAATGAAAATACTATCAGGCACACCTCAGTCTTCAAAGTGACATCTTTACTCTTTTAAACATCAAAGAGGTCTTTTTGCAGCAGATTTGCCCCATGTAATATGTCATCATCATTGAAGCAGTCACAAAGGTCTGCCTAGTTGAAGGGGAAGGGGATAGATTCTTCCTCTTAATGAAAAAATGGCAATGTTCTGAAAGAGCAGCTGGTAATGAAATACTGCTTTGGCCATTTTTGGAAAATACAGTCTGTCACATCTAGCAAACTTCTTCACAAAAATAGTAAGGTATGAAGAGTAAAGCCCAATTTCATTTCGTTTACAGAGCAAATAAAAACTAAAAGTTTTCTCAAATGGAAGCAAAGAAATATGTATCATTTAGAAATAGAAATAAGCAAACTGCATATTTCCTGAGGTTTTATGTCAATGGGAATTTTATTCTTACAGTCAACAGTAGAGTTTGACCCTAGAACTTTATGGGTGTATCTGAGAGCAGAATCTGAGATATATGTGAAATGCTCTGCTGCTTGATGCTTATTTAGAGAAAAGTAACAGATGAATCACTAAATAACTTATGGTTATATTTTTATTGATTCATGACTCACCATGTACTCCTGTCTTTCAGGCAAAAATAATATCTTTCCTTGTAGGTGATTTGCTCTATTAGACCTCAGAGGGGACAAGAGTTCTTTGCTTTATGCTTTACTCTGACAAGGTAATGGCTCTTGTTCTGCTCTTGAGAAGTGACTAAGATGATCACTTGGGAAGATGCATTAACTTTTCAAGCTATATAAATTCCATTTATGAAATTATGTCTACTAGAGCAACATTATCTGAAAGAGTTAATGCTCTTTCTTCAGCATTAGGAACTTACTACTAAGACATAGGCCTCCCAGGATATAGACAGCACCACAAAAAGGAGGCAGTGGATCCATTCTGCGCAGTTGTATTCAGGGTTAAGAAAATGGACCAGATGGACTCTAAAGTGCCCTCCAGGCTAAGTATCGTTTTACACTGTGAAAAGTAAAGGATGACTTGCTACATCCAATAGCTTTGTGCTTTTGTTCCCAACATTTCTTCCCCACAAAGACAGGCTCTTAGCAAGATAAGCTATTCTTAGCAGTCATTTTGCAGAAATTGATAATACATCTACGAAACAAGATAATCTATTTCTTGTTTCACAGAATGTGGCATGCTTATTTCCCATGATTTAATAATAATTGAAAATGAAAAAAATTAAACATTTCCCCAAAAGGAAAATGATGGAGATATTTGAAACTTAGTTTTAAAAAATTTTATTATAGAAAACACTATTGCCTGCCAGGTATTGTGCTATGCACTAAATACACTATAAGAAGCAAAATAGACCTGAATCTTACTTTTATGGAAATTAACCTAAATATGTAGTTCTTAGACTTTATGTATATAAGAAGTACCCAGAAAGCTTGGGGGATGGAATCTGCATTTTTATAGGCACCTCAAGTGATAATGATGCAAGTATCCCAAAACCACAAACTGAAAACACTGATGTATATGATAGATGATTCAAGTGAACTTTTGTTAAGAAAAGAAAAGGAGTTTGTGATTAACATGTTCCAGAGTTGTAATTTGCAGTGAAGGATACAGAAGATAAATGTATATATAAATGTATAACTTTGCAAGCACGGACAAAACACGTCTGTAAATAATGGGAGGGATTCCATTTTATAGGGTAATATATAAGATGCAGCCTTGTGAATATTCAGGCTCTTTCAGGCACTCTATCTTCCAGCTGTGACCAAGTCTCTCAGGACTTTTCAGTATGTGTCAAGTCTCTTTTCCAAGCCCCTCTGATACTCATCCAGCTGTTCAGAGAACAAGCCAACTGAATCAACACAGGGTATATTTACCACAAGTGAAAGACTACCAGTATTTGAGATAGCAGCAGGGAATTCTGACATCTGGTAGCACCAGATGATTAAGAAAACAGCATTTGGCAAATCAAAATAGGTGAAGCTTAGGAAAGACAGCTGCTTCTTGGGATCAGGATTAAATCAAGATGGTTAGGGAGAGAATCATCTCAAATAACAAGCAACTACCCTATTTACAAAACTGCTCCTTATTCCTCAAGATGTTCATCCTTATAGATATTTAAACAAAACAACTTGTATTCCTTGATAATATTTTATATAAATAATTATTATGTATAATTGGATATTTATTCATAGATTATATCTGCTTTCCTGGGGACGAGCAATTGGCATTTCTTAGGAGAACTGAGAAACTCGAAATGGCTTTCATTAGTAGTTTCTTTCAATCTCCACTTATTGTGTGTATTTTTGTTTACTTTGCCTGTTGGGTGAGCTGCCATAAACAAATAGTATGCTCAATGCGATATGGTATACAAGGCATTTTGCTCAAATGCTTCCTTCTGAATGATCCTCTTAAGAAATAGAAATTTCCACATAACTCTTTCTGTTGGGTTAATACACTGCTGTCTCTGTTTCAAATGCAAATAATACATTCCATCTCTGAGAGAACAGAACAGGGAAGAAGTTTGACTTGAAGATCATGAAAAAATTTTGGGCATCAAGAAGGCAAAAGCTGTATTACAGAAATCATTAAGCAGGTTTCAGAGACCTAACTAATAAGTTTTGAGATTAAGGGACAGTAAATTCAACCACTAGCTAATAGGAAGTGGTGCCTGGGTAGTGAAAACAGTTAACACATTCAGCTGTTAACCAAAAGGTTGAATTGAGGTCCAAGTCCACTCAGATCAGAGGTACCTTGGGCAAAAGGCCTGCAATATACTCCCCAAAAAATCACCCACTGAAAACACTGTGGAGCACAGTTCTACTTTGACACACACGGAGTCACCATGAGTGACAGTCAACTCAGCAGCAACTGTGTATTTTTGTTGTTGTTGTGTATTATTGTAAAGTCAGCAACCACCCTTCAATTTTATGTATTAACACAACAAAATGCCAGTCCTACACCACCCTCACAATCACTGCTATATTTGCACTTGTAGTCACTCTGTAAATCCATCTTATTGAGAGTTTTTCTCTTTTTTGCTAACTATTGCCAAGGTAAGCCACCACTCATCTGTTAGTTTATCCTACTGTGGTGTCTTCTGTCTTGCTGTGATGTTGGAAGCTATGCCACTGGTATATCAATTACCAGCAGGGTCACACATGGTGGAGAGTTTTCAGCAAACATCTAGACTAAGACACACAAGGATGTAGGACCTGATGATCTACTTCTGAAAATATTGGCCAGTAAAAATGCTATGACTAGCAGCAGCATTGTCAGATACAATGCCAGAAGAGTAGTTCCTCACATTTGAAAACACACAATTGTATTAACTGGGAAAGAGCTGCCTCTTCAAAGTATATTCAACCTTAATGATGTGAATGGAGTAAAGCTTTTGGAACCTTCATTTGCTGATGGACACAACTCAAAATAAGAAGAAACAGCTGCAAACATCCATTCACAATCACATCATAGAATGTATGATGTATGACCCTAGGAAAATAGAAAGTCATTAAAAATTAAATGGAACTCATGAAGATCCTAGGCGTTGTTGTTGTTAGGTGCCATTGAGTTGGCTGACTCAACGTGACCCTATGTACAACAGAATGAAACACTGCCCAGTCCTACACCAGCCCCCAAATCCTTGCTATACCTGAGCCCATCTGTTTTGGTTACCTAGTGCCGCTCTGACAAGAATATACCACAAATGGGATGGCCTTAAGAAACAGGAGTTTATTCTCTTACAATTTGGGAGGCTAGAAGTTCAAGTTCAAAGTGCCAGGCTCTAGGGGTTGTGTGAAAGCCCCTTGACCTTGGTCTGCAGCTTTGCCTCTTGCTCCTGACCCACTGAAGCTAGAAGCATCTCTTCACTCGGGTAGCTACTGGCTGCTGATGCTAACAAGCCCAGGGTCAACAAATAAAATGGCATAGTCCAGATCTTATCAAACCACATGGCAGGCCATTAATTTGAGTCCACTGAAAGTCCCTAGGTCACCAGAGCATGACAGACTGCTGAACAACGACACAGCTACATGCAGGATTCGAGAGCGCCACAAGCTACATACCATTCGCAAAGCTGTTTCTTCTATATGGGAAGCAGACCACATCCCTAAAGCAGATACTCAGCTGCTTGTAGTAGGTCCCACCATGGAGTTGATTGCTAGTCTCATCATGGGGAATAACTACCATCAGCTGCCCAGACACTCCACCAGGCCCAGTTAACTCACAAACTTAACCACCACACCATCATGGAAGCCACTGTATCAATCCGTCTCATTGAGGGCCTTCCTCTTTTTCATTGACTCTCCACTTTACCAAATATGATATTCTTCTCCAGGGAATGGTCCCTTCCGACAACATGACCAAAGTAGGTGAGATGAAGTCTGGCCATTGTCACTTCCAAGGAGCATTCTGGCTACACTTCTTCCAGGACATATTTGTTAGTTCTCCTGGCAGTCCATGGTTCTGTCAGTATTCTTCACCACACCACAACTCAAAACTTGAACTCCTCTTTGTTCTTCCTTATTTGTTGTCCAGCTTTCACATGTGTATGTGGCGATTGAAAACATAATGGCTTAGGTTAGGTGTGCCTTAGTCTTCAAAGTGACATTTCTGCTCTTCAGCACTTTAAAGAGGTCATTTGCAGTAGATTTGCCCAATGCAATATGTCATCTGATTTCTTGACTGCTGCTTCCATTGGTGCTGATTGTGGAACCAAGTAATATGAAATCTTTGACAACTTCAGTCTTCTCTCCATTTATCATGATGCTGCTTATTAGTCCAGTTGTGAGGATTTTAATTTTCTTTAAAACAAAATAAAAAATTCTAGGCATTAGTGAGCTGATATGGACTGACACTGGCCATTTTGAATCAGACAATCATAAAATCTACTATGCTAGGAATCACAAAATGAAGAGAAATGATATCACAGTCATTGCAAAAGGAACATTTCAAGAACTTCCCTGAAGTACAACACTATCAGTGACAGGAAGATATCTATATGCCTACAAGAAAGACCAGTTAGCATGACTATTATTCAAGTTTAGGCACCAACCACTAATGCTATATTTGAGTAAATTGAGGATTTTTATCAACTTCTATAGTCTGAAATTGATTAAATATGTAGACAAGATGCAGTGATAATTGTGGTTATTGGAATGCAAACTTGGAAACAGTGAAGAAGTATTGGTAGTTGGAAAATATTACCTTAGTGATAAAATTAACACTGGAGATTGCATTACAGAATTTTGCTAAAGACCAATGACTTACTCATTGCAAATTCCTTTTTTCAACAACATAAATGACAACTCTACATAGTATTTTACAGATGGAGAAATAGGAATAAATAGACTACATCTGTGGAAAGAGACATTGGAGAAGCTCAATATCATCAGACAGCTCAAGGACAAGCGCTTACTGCAGAGAAGATAATAATTTTTTCCTATGAAGTTCAAGTTGAAGCTTAAGAAAATTATAACAAATTCACAAAAGCCAAAGTATGACTTGGGGTATTCCCACCTGAATATGACAGAAAGGATTTGATGCACCGAACACTAATGACCAAAGACCAGACAAATTGTGGGATGACAATAAGAATACCATACATCAAAAAAGCAAAACGTCATTAAAAAGAAAGAAAAGACTAAAATGGATGCCAGAAAGGACTCTGAGACTTGATTTCGAATGTAGAATAGCTAAAGTGAATGAAAAAATAATTATGAAATAAAAGAGCTGAACAGAATATTTCAAAGGGCAGCTTGAGTAGACAAAGAAAAGCTGATGAAATGTGAAATATGAAAGACATAGAGTTAGAAAACCAAAAGGAAAGAACAGATTGCACATTTTTCAAGCTGAATGAACTGAAGAAACAATTCAAGCCTTGAGCTGCAATATTGAATATTGCTATGGGTAAAATATTCTATGGGAAAATGATGCAGGAAATATCAAAAGAAGATGGAAGGAATAGACAGATTCACTGTATCAAAAAGAATTAGTTGGTGATCAACCATTTCAGGAGGTAGAGTATGATCAAGAACCAATGGTACTGAAGGAATACATCCAAGTTACTGAAAGCATTGGCCAAAAACAAGGACCCAGGAATGAACGGAATACAAATTGAGATGTTTCAACAAAAAGATATCATACTGAAAGTGCTTATTTATGTATGCTAAGAAATGTGTCCTTAAGAAATCTATATGTGTGCCCATTCCAATGAAAGATATCTAACAGGATACAGAAATTATTAAATAATATCATGCACAAGTAAAAATATGCTGAAAAGAATTCAAAAATGGATGCAGCAGTATGTTGATGGGGATCTACAAGAAAATTAAGTCAGATTCAGAGGAGGTCATGGAAAAAGGGCCATGATTGTTGATGTCAGATGGATCCTGGTTGAAAGAAGACACTACCAGAAAGATATTTGCCTGTGTTTTATTGACTATGCAAGGGATTCAACTACATGGATCACAACAAATTATGGCTAATATTTTGAAAAATGTGAATTATAGAACATTTAATTTTGCTCATGTGGAACCTGTACATAGACCAAGACAAAGTCATTTGACGTAAACAAAGGAAAGTATGGCACAGTTTAAAATCAGGGAAGGTGTGAAGCAAGATGTATCCTTTTACCATCCTTATTCAATCTCTTTCCTGAGCAAATAATACAAGAAGCTGGACTACATGAAGAAGATTGTGGCATCAGCTTTGGAGGAAGACTCAGTAACAACCTATGACATGCAGATGACACAACCTCGCTTGCTGAAAACAAAAGGACTTGAAACACTTTCTGATGAAGATCAAAGATGACAACCTTCAGTATGGATTATACCTCAACACAAAGTACACAAAAATCTTCACAATTAGGCCAATTAGCAATTTCATGACAGATGGAGAAAATATTGAAGTTGTCAAGTATATAATTTTACTTGGATCCACAATCAATGCTCATGGAAGCAGGAATCCAGAAATCAAAGATTTTCATTGGACAAATCTTCTGCAAGAGATCTCTTTGAAGTGTTAAAAAATAAAAATGTCACATGGAAGGTTAAGGTGTGCCTGACCCAAGCCATGATATTTTCAATTGCCTCATACGCATGGAAAACTGAGTAATTAATAAGGAAGACTGAAGAAGAATTAATCCCTTTGAATTATGGTGTTGGAGAAGCATATTGATCATACTATGGACTGTCACAAGAATGAATAAATCTGTCTTGGAAGTACAACCAGAAGGCTTCTGAGAAGATAGGATGGCGAGGCTTTGTCTCATGTACTTTGGACACATTATCTATCAGGAAAACCAGTTCCTGGAGAAGGACACTATTCTTGATAAAGTAGAAGGTCAGGGAAAAGGAGACCCTCAAAAAGATGGGTTGACACAGTGTCTACAACAATGGCCTAAAGCAAAGCAATGATTGTGAGAACTGAACAGGAAACAACAGTGTTTCATTGTGTTTTACATAGGGCTGCTATGACTCAGAACAAACTCCACCTCATCTAACAGCAATATGTTATTGTTGTTGTTGTTATGTGCTATCAAGTCGGCCCTGACTCATAGCGACCCCTCCTTGGGTTTCCGAGGCAGTATCACTACAGAAGTAGGATTGCCCAA
>NW_006921896.1:656219-657120 GCF_000298275.1 Orycteropus afer afer
AAGTACTTTAGGAACTCTGGCAGCAGAGTTGTTAAGGCATTTGGCTGCTAACCCAAAGGTCAGAGGTTCAAATCCACTAGCCACTTCGTGTCAGCAAGATGAGGCAGTTGGCTTCCATAAAAATGTATGCTTTGGAAACTCTATGAGACAGTTCTACTTGCCCTATATATAGGGCTGCTAGGAGTCATAATTGACTCAATGGCAGTGGGTTTGGGTTCAGTTTCAAGTATTTTGACTAAAGATACTTAATAACCTCAAAGATAATTTCAGCTAGAGTTTTCCTATAACCCAACTCATTTCCTGGCAGAGTAGTAGTTAGTTACCTAAGTTTTCTGAGTTGGAATCAACTTGATGACAGTGGGAGGGTATGGAGATTTATTCACTTCTATATCCTAAGCATCATCAAGCATTGACTGGAGCATTGAATGGAGCTTGCACCTCTGGAAGTCCTCTGTCAATATACTGCTGCAACCATTTTTGAATTATCTTCTATGATTTTATTTGCCTATGATATTAATGATATTGCTTGATAATTTCCACATTCTGTGGGATCACCTTTCTTTGGGATGGGTACAAGTACAGATCTCTTCTAGTCAGCTGGTCAGGTAGCTGGGTTCTTCCAGTGTGGCATCTATTTGTTGAAACATCTCAATGAGTATTTCATCAATTCCTGGAGCTTTGTTCTTTGCCAATTCCTTCAGTGCAGCTTCAACTTTTTCCTTCAGTACCATTGGTTCGTGATCATATGCCACCTCCTGAAATAGATGAATATCGACCAGGTCTTTTTGGTACAGTGTCTCTGGGTATTCTTTCCATCTTCTTTTGATACTTCCTGCATCATTCAATATTTTGCCCATAGAATCTTTCAGTACTGCAACTCGAGGCTTATTTTTTTTCTTCA
>NW_006921896.1:657995-659925 GCF_000298275.1 Orycteropus afer afer
CAGGACAGTTCTTGTAACATCCTTTGTGATGATGAATGCCACACCATTCCTCTTCAAATTGTCACTCCTGCATAGTAGATCATATGGTTGTCTGATTTAAAATGGCCCAAACTGGTCCATTTCAGCTCACTAATGCCTAGGATATCAGTCTTTATGCATTCCATTTCATTTTGGACAACTTCCAATTTTCCTAGGTTCATACTTTGTACATTCCATCGTTCTCATTATTAATGGATATCTGCAGCTGTTTCTCCTCAACCTGAGCTGTGGTATGTCAGCAAATGGAGATCTCAAAAGCTTTACATTATCCATATCAGTAAGATTGGTTCTACTCTGATGAAGCAGCTCTTTCTCCATCATATTTTGCAAGCCTTCTGACCTAATGGGCTGGTCCTTCTGCACTGTATCAGACAATGTTTCTGGGCTATTCATAAAGTTGTGTAGTAATGTGTCAGACAGTGTTTCTCTGTTGTTCATAACATTTTCCCTGGCCAATTCTTTGAGGTTGGATGGACTCTTCCATCTTCCTAGTCTGTCTCAGTCTGTAAGCTGCATTGAAACTTGTGCACCATGTGCAACCCTGCTGGCATTTGAAACACCACTGGCACAGCTTCAAGCCTCACAGCAACACACAAGCCATCACAGTACAACAAATTGACAGGCAAGTTTGTTTCCATTAGCTGTTCAAAACCTCTCTACCCTCCCCTTACCTGGATCCCTGTTGCTGCTCACTCTGTCACTCCCTTGGCTTCTCTTTCCTCTGTTTCCTGACTCTTCGAGGTGGGGCCTGGGTCCCTCCTCTTACCTGGATCCTTGCCACTGCTCTACTCTGTTACTGAAGTTAGAAGCTTTCTTCACTCAGATAGTTACTGGCTGCTGAGACTGACAACCCCAAGGTTGACAAGTAAAAAGTCTCAGTCCTGATATTACCAAAGTACATGGCAGGCCATTAATTCAAGTTCATTGAAATTCCTAAGGTTGACAGAGCATGGCAGGCTGCTGAACAATGACACAGCTACATGCTGGGTTCAAATGTGTCATAAGCTTGAATTTTTAAATAGGTCTTGCTTATTTACTTTCCTAGCTTCTGTCCACTGAAAATTATGGAATTATTATTATTACTATGAAATTATTATTATCATTTATTATTTTACAGGAATTTTTTCAAGGTTATATATATAAAAGGAATGAAAAAATCTAGACATCTATGTTTGATCCCTTTGTATACTATCTATGTTCTCCACTATCCCAATTCCTAAGTATTAACAATGATAATTATGATTTGCTAAATGCCAAAAATGTACCAGGCACTATGCTAAGTCTTACATAGGTATGTAGTCATTATCACATACAGCAATTGTGTCAACAGATTTTAATCCTGATTTTATAGTAAGCTATGGCTTAGATAGTTGAGTTACTTGACCACTTTTACATACCTAATAAGCAGACCAAAGTCAGAATCTTTAAGAATAAGACTTCCAAATCAGCCCCCTCAAACCTACCTCACTATACCAACACCTTAATAAACTTTCCTCTTTGTTTTCAAATATATGATTAATTTGGTTAAGTGTCCCAAAGCCATAATGAAAGAATATATTCTCCTTTTTTAGGATGTAAAAATAGAAACAGATGTAAGTAGTCTGTTAATTTTTATATGAGTTGGAAAAGTTCTGTATACTAAATCAAATGAGTTTAATTTTTAATTTTAAAAAAGAGTTTAAAGTTTAATTTTAAAAAGAAGAGAATCTGATATAGCAAATAGCAAAAGACTAAATAAATATAGTCTTTAGCTAGTTGCTATATCAAATTGTCTTTATTAATGGTCAGTTGTTATTTGCTATTTTTGCTTCCCTGTTAAAAAGACTCTCCTGTAAGGTTGGTCTGGTTTTAACAAATTCCCTTAGTTTCTGCTTATCTGGAAATCTCCTAA
>NW_006921896.1:660305-661426 GCF_000298275.1 Orycteropus afer afer
ATCCCACATGAACCTTAGGCTTTCTTCATTTTGTTTTGATTTTTTTTCTGATTGATCCCTTTCCAAAGAAGTATTCAGGTATTTGTCTTTAATCTCATTAATTCTGTCTTCCATCACATCAATCCTACTCCTTTGCCCTTCCAATGTGTTATCTATTACTGACAATTTAGTATTAATCTTCTGGATTTCTATCTGTAGATTTAAAATCATTTCTAATTTTTCATTATTTTGTCACTTTGTTCTTGCATTTTCTTCCCAAATTCTTGTAAGGTTTTTTCTGTGTTTTCTTTGGTCTGTCTCTCAATCCTTTGAAGATAACTAAAGATAATTCTTTTGAATTACTTATCAGAGGGTTCCAATGCTGCTTCTTCCTCAGGGATGTGTTCTGGGTCTGTATCCTGCTCCCTTGTTTCTACCACTTTGTCCTGCTTCTTTGTGTGGACTGTGATGGTCTGTTGTCTCCGAGGCATCATGGCTTTGTTGTATTTAGATCTCTGTTAACTCTTTGTGAAGAGCAGCCAAGGGTGATTCAGGCTCTTTTTGGTGGTTTTTAATCATTGACCCCTTGGTGGAGAAGGAGGTAGTGGCTCTTGCTCAGTAAGTGAAGTTGTAGGTGTGGGTATAGTTGTGTCTTATGAGGACTGTTGGTGTCACCCACTCAGGTAGACACAAATTACAATTGAATTACCATCAAAAACTAGAAGCACATAGATAAAAGACACACCATGTAATCACACAGGAACAGTAACCAAAAAAAGAGAAAAGGGAAATAAAAAGAAGAAAAAAAAAGCAAACCTGTAATATCTGGGGATAAGGCATTAAGAGAAAAAAAGCAGAGAAGGAGAATAATGAAGAAAAATGCAAAAAGAAACACAAGCAACAGGGTTAACCATGAGAATAAAGGGGAAAAAAAATAAAAATAAACTTAAAATAAAAAAAAAAATTTTCAACCAGGAACAGGGAAAAGAAAAGATGCTGAAAACTAGGACCTGGGAGGGGAAGATTAAGAATAATAGTAAAAAGGACAAACGTATTAATAATAATAGTTATTTTAAAACAGACAAATAAAAGCAAACTAATCACCAGGAAAAAAAAAAGCAAAAAAGAAAAAAATAAAAAAA
>NW_006921896.1:661611-672725 GCF_000298275.1 Orycteropus afer afer
AAGCCCCAGGAATCTGTGAGCGCGCTGTCTCTTTAAATATCCAAAATAGTCAAGCCGCTTTTAAACCTTATAAATGGTGGCACCTCTGGACCGGCAAAAGTCCACAGCTCTGCCCGCCTTTCTCTTCAAGTTCTCTGTTTATTCCCCAGCCACCAGAGCAGTTCTCTGTGCAGTCCCTGGCTAGCAGAGCTGATTTTTAGGTGAATTCTTAGGTCCTACCACCACTCAGGAATCTCCAAGCTGTCTGTGCTGTCAGGATCACTGCCAGACCGCAGCTCCGTCTGTCTCCTTTTTTTGGTATTTTCACACAAATTCTTCTGTTAGTTGGGGTTTAGTGCACTTCTATATCCTCCCCTTCAAGGCTCAGGGATCCAAGATTATCTTCTGTATCTGTGTTAATTGGTTTCCCTTTTCTTTGTTGAAGAGGGTCTGTGCAGTTTTTCTTCCTAGTCCGCCGTCTTGCTGGAACGCCTATATCAAATTGTCTTTTAAAAAAAGGCTCTTATAAAACTCATTTGATTTATTATACAAAGCTTTTCCAGCTCACAATTTTTTTCTTTCTGTTATTTAATGAGCTGTTATTGCTTTCCCTGCATCTTTTTTTTGCCTTTTAAATTTGTTATTATTTTTATAGTACATCTCATGGATCTACTTACCTTATCTCTTATCTTTTAAGATATGATTCTCATTTGTTATTGTTTTGGCTCCATATTTAGGATCATACATCAATTTGCTCTTTCACATTATTAATTCAATTCAGTAAGGTCCATTATCTTTATTTCCTCTTCTACTTTATTTTTCAAATCACATAGTCATTCAAGAAATAAAAATTGACCATCTATTGTATTTCTGGCACTGTTCTGGACTCTTGTGACATATCAGTAAATAACAGATAGTAATCCCTGCTTATGCAGAACCACACTCTCTGTTTTCAACAAACCAGCCAGAGTGAGACTGCTAAAACATTTGTCAGGTCACATCACTCTTTAAATGGAGAAAGACATTGTTGTTATGTGCCATCAAGTTGATTTCTATTCCTAGTGACCCTACGTACAACAGAACGAAACACTGATGGGTCCTGTGCCATCCTCACAATTATTGCTATGCTTGAGCCCATCTGTTTTGGTTCTCTAGTGCTGCTGTAACAGAAAATACCACAAACGGGTGACTTTAAAAAACAGGAGTTTATTCTCTTACATTTTTAGAGGCTAGCACTCCAAGTTCAAAGTGTCAAGGTCTAACAGTTGGATGAAAGCCCCTCAGTCTTGGGATTCAGCTCTGCCTCTTGCTCCCAGCCCACTGGAGCTAGAATTTTCTCTTCACTCAGGCAGCTGCTGGCTGCTGAGGCTAACAAGTCCAATATCAACAAATTAAAATGGCACAATCCCAATATTACCAAACAACATGGCAGGCCATGAAAGTCCAGAAATTGTCCCAAGATTGGCAGGAAACATGGCAGGCCACTGAATGAAGATTTGGCTACCTACAGGGTCCAAACATGCTAAAAACCCACAGAGACCCTTCTCAAAACTTCTTCTTAGATACTGGAAGCAGACCACATCCCTAAGGTAGCTACTCAGCTGCTTCAGTAGATTCCACCATGGAATTTGGTAACAATTCATTAAGGGGAATAACTATATCAAGCTGCCCAGCCACTCAAAACCAGGTCCTAGGTAAGTTGACACATAACCTTAACTACCACATCATTGTTGCAGCCACTATGCCAATCCATCACATTGAAGGTCTTCCCTTTTTTCCCTGACCCTCTACTTTATCAAGCAAGATACATTTCTCCAGGAACTGGTCTCTCCTAATAACATGATAAAAGTACGAGAGAGGAAGTCGGACCATTCTTGCTTCTAAGGAGCATTCTGGCTATACTTCCTCCAAGACAGGTTTTCTCACTCTTCTAACAGTCTATAACCAAACCAAACACACTGCCATCAAGTTGATTTGACTCATAGTGACCCCTCCTTGGGTTTCCAAGGTCATATCTTCCTTCTAAGTAATGGCTTGTGGGTTTGAACCACCAGCCTTCTAGTTAGCAGTCAAATATCTTAGGCACTACACCACCGGAGCAATCTATGGTATATTCAATATTCTTCACCAACACCAAAACACAAATGCAACAATTTTTCTATGTTCTTTTTTATTCATCAATAGTAAGCAATTCAGTTAATTACATAAATATTAGAAAGTAAGTTCTATAATGGAGAAAGAAAATTATAAATTAGGGTAGGGCAGATCAAGAATGAAGAAGGGCAGAAACAGATGATTGTATTAAATAGCAGATTAGGCTACATTGAGAAAATGAAGTTGGAGTAATGACATAATGGATGTGAAGGTGTTAGCCATGGTGATATCTGGGAGAAATTGTTCTAGGCAGAGATAACAAGTGAGATGAGCATTGTTTTGGTTATAGTGCCACTCTTACAGGATAATGCACCACAAATGGGATGGCTTTAACAAACAGAAGCTTATTCTTCTAAAGTTTGGAGGCTTTAAGTCCGAGTTTAAGGTGCTAGGCTGGATGAAAGCCCCTCAACCTTGGGCTTCAGCTCTCCCTCCTACTCCCAGCCCACTGAAGCTGGAGGCTTTTCTTCATCAGACAGCTGCTGGCTGCTGAGGCTGACAAACCCAATGTCAGCAAGTGAAAAGGCACAGTCCCAATGTTACCAAAAACATGACAGGCCATTGATTCAAGTCCACTGAAATTCCCAAGATCAGCAAAGCTTGGCAGGTTGCTGAACAATGACACAGCTACCTGCGGGGTTGAAGCATGCCATAAGCTGGAGATCTTCCTCAAATGTGCTTCTTTTATACTGGAAGCAGCCCACACCTCTAAAGAAACTACTCAGATGCTTCAGTAGATTCTACCATGGAGTTAATTACCAATCTCACAATGGGGAATAACTACATCCAGTTGCCTAGCCAATCAACCAGCCAAACTGACACACAAACAACCATAACCATGACCCTCAGATGAGAGAATGCCTAGTTTGTGGATAATGTGGCTGGAACAGAGTGAGTATGGTGAGAAGTGTAATAAAGACGAAGTCAGAAAGATGGGAGGCAGAGTAAATCTAGGGTCTTGTAGTCTCCTTTGAAGTTTAAGATCCTTGGGTGACATAAACAGTTTGCACTAGGTTGGTAACTAAAAGTTTTGTGGTTCAAAACCACCCAGTGCTACTGTGGGGAAAAAACAAACTGACAATTTGCTTCCATAAAGATTGTTGTTGTTGTTGTTGTTATTGTTTGGAACCAAATTGATTCCCACTCATTAGGACAGAGTAGGACTGCCCCATAGGGTTCCCAAGGCTGTACACCTTTATGAAAACAGACTGCCATCTTTCTCCTGATAAGCAGCTTTTCTTTTCTTTTCTTTTTTTTTTTTTAATGTTTTGGGTGCAAATTTACAAAGCAAATTTGTTTTATATTCAACAGTTCATGCACATTTGACTTCACAGCCCGACTACCATCCCAACCATAAAAATCTCTCCTTCCCTCCCCTTCTGTGACTACTCCCTCCCTATGCCCTTCTTATCTATGCATTCCTGTCTGTTCAGTGATAAGCAGCTTTTGAATTCAAACCACTGAACTTTCAGCTGGCAGTCAAGCACTTAACCACAAGAGTTTCTCTTCATAAAGATTATAGCCAAGAAAACCCTCTGGAACAGTTCTACTCTGTAATACAGGAGGTCAGCTTGAGTTGGAATTGACTCAACTGCACAAAACAACTATAAGTGAATTTGGAAGCTATTGTAGGGTTTTAAGCATAGGAGTGATGTGACCTGATGAATTTTTTAACAGGCTAACTGGAAAACAGACTCTGGTGGTCAAGTATAGAAACAAGAAGACCCATAGAAAGGGAATTGCAATAATCCAGATGAAAGGAAATGGGAACTGAGACTAGACCGGCAAAGGTGAGATATATATATATTTTTTGAAGTTAGAACCCATACAATTCCCTGGCAGACTGACTGTGGAATGAAAGGGAGAAAGCAAGTGTGACTGTAAGATTTTTGGCCTGAGTAATTAGAAAAATGAAGTTGCTGTTAACTGAGATGTGGAAGTCTGTGGATAGGAGATGTCAAGTTGGCAGTTAGATATTACATTCATTTTCTATTTTTGCCATAATGAATTGCCACAAATTCAGTAGCTTAAAGCAATAAAAATGAAATATTTTACAGATTGTAGATCAAAACTCTGACCTGGCTCTTATTGGGCTAAAATCAAAGTGTCAACATGGCCACACTTCTTTCTGGAGGCTCTAAAATGTACCAAAAAACCAAACTGACTGCCGTCAAGTTGGATCTGATTCATAGAGACCTGTCCTTGTGTTTCCAAGGTGGTATCATTACAGAAGTAGATTGCCCAATTTTCTTTCCAACGTGTGGCTGGTGGGTATGAACCACCAGCTTTTTAGTTAGCAGTCTATGCTAAAGAGAGAATCTATTTCCTGCAGAAGTAAGTCTCTTGTACTTGTAGGACTGAAATCTTAGTTTGTTTTCTGACTAAAATGAGGGCCATTCCCAAATTTTAGAGGCTACTAACATTCTTTAGTTAATGGCTACCTTCCTTCATTTTCAAAGCCAGCAACAATAAGACAAGTCCCTCTTGCACTTCAAATCTCTACTTTCATCTCATGTCTCTGATTACCTTCTCTGCCTTTCTCTTCCACTTTTAAGGGCTCATGTCGTTAGATTGGACTCACCAGGGTAATCCAGGATTATCTCCCTCTCTCATTTTAATCATATGCTAGGTAAGGTAATATATTTACAGGTTCTGGGGTTCATAGAGTGGACATCTTTGGGGAGTTATTCTGCCTACCACAGATATATGAAATCTGGAGTTTTGGAAAGAGGTTTAGGCTGAGGATATAAATTTGGGAGTTGATATACAGGTGAGTCATATAAGGGAGTTAGTGTAGATAAATAAGAGGACAAAAGTTGGAGCTATGAGAAAAGAAAGGAAGCCATTAAAAGAGACTGAGACAAATAAGCTAATGAGGTCAAAGGACAACCAAGAAAATATCATTTTCAGAAATCAAGTGGAGACATTACGGCTTTTGATTCCAGAAAATTGTTTCTATTTTCAAGTAATTTTATCTTCTTTAGAATTTTCATTCTTTTGGCATAGTCCTCTTCTTTAACTCTGCTTTTGGTAATAGCCAACTTTTCTGATATCTAGTTACTGAGTCTCTTTAAAAAAAAAAAGTGCCATTTCTTTATCTCCTCATGTTAGGTCACATGGTTATCTCATTTCCTGTATGAATCAACCCAGAAATGGATTGGTAGATAAGAAAGTTAAGATAGACATTTCTTTTCCAGTGGAAAGACAAGTAGGTAAACTGGGGTCACTTTTGAACTGTAAAGATGGTGCAACCTATGTTCAAATAATTCTGTGAAGAGAGAGTAAAGAGTTCTCATGTAGATCTATGAAATGGGATAAATTTAACTCAACAATGCAATCCCTTCTAAGGCTGTCAACATTTCTGAGATTATCTAGCCTTTCCCAGAGCTGACTATATCAGAATAAATATTCTGTTAATTCACCCAGTTAGGATATCCCTCTGGCAGGTTGATCTCTTCCCTAGATTTGGCTAGATAGGCAAGTCTTTTCTAAAGCTCCTGGGTTCCCATTTTCCCCTTGGTGTTATGAACCATTTGGCCCCAGACATATTATTTCATTTCAGAATGCCAAGGAATTTATATTCAGCTTCATGTCATCACTAAGCCACCTGTAAGTCACTGAAGCAGGGAATTGGAAAGCAAAAAAGATCACAGATAAGGATTCAGGCAGCCATCCAACTTGCAATTTTAAAATAACACCTTTTCCGATCTCTCATTATACTTGGATTATTGTACTGTTCTTTCGTTTTCCATTATATTAACACCTCTTATACTTACCACAGTATTAGCAAAATGTTTAAAGCCAAATTTTGTTTGTGACAGGATAATCTATAGCACTATTAATTTGCACCTGTATTTTGTTTTGTAGGCACTCAAAAGAAGAGAAAATTTTATTAGTTTTGTCCTCTCATTACACAAGAACCAGGTTTCTTTGTTCTGGGCAGATCTCAAAAAAAAAGTACACAGAGTAGGTCTGTAGATGACTGATAGATGACTGATGTGGACTAGTTTTAGGTAAATGGTGACTGGGAAGTGGCATGCTCCTTCTAAATAGGATAGCAATCACTGAGCTCCAACCATCAGAATACTAGCCCACAGTGTCCACATCTTTCAGCTTCCCAGAACAATTCATAAATATGGGTTTTAAAAATGTTTTTAAGTAATTCAATTTAGCAACAACATAAATAAATAAATAAAACCTACAGACCAAACATAATATATCAGTGGGGTTATTCTGGTCTACATCTGCCAGTTTGTGACATCCAGTTTAAAGACTGTCATTTTCTTAATCCTGGTGTGTGTGTGTGTGGGGGGGGGCAGGTAAAAATTCATTTTGTTCTGTTACCCTGAAAACAAAAACCAAAGCCATGAACAAACATCAAAAATTCATCCCAGCAATAATAGCGAAGTTCAACAAGTCAGAAAATAACAAATGCTGGCGAGGTTGCAGAGAGATTGGAACTTTTGTGCACTGTTGGTGGGATTGTAAAATGACATAATCATTATGGCATATGATAGGGCATTTGCTTAAAAAATTGAAAATAGAAATACCATTTGACTCAGCAATTCCATTACTAGGAATATATCCTTAAGAGGTGAGAGGCAGCACATGAACAGATGTATGCACACCTGTGTTCATCACAGCACAATTCACTACAGCAAAGAGATGAGAACAACTTAAATGCCCAGCAATGGATGAATGGATACCAAATTATGGTACACTCGAACAATGAAATACTATGCTACATTAAAAAACAACGAGGGATATGCAAATCATCTCAGAACATGGATGAGCCTGGAGGACATTATGCTGGGGGAAATAAGTCAGTCTCAGAAGGACAAGTACTACATAAACCCATTACTGTAAAAAGACAAAGAAGGGTTTGCTTGGGAAAGGGAACTCACTTTGTAGGTTACTGGGATAGAGAGGGAAGGGGAGGGATTAATTTTGGGCTAGTTGGGGACCACACACTGATGTGGGTAAGGGGAGGGATATACGGAAAGAGTCTGTGACCACCATGATAACATTAGGAAATGGGAAGACACCAAATTGTGCACATAAGAGATAGATGACAGATCCCAATACCAACCAATGTGTCCACAATACTGCATCACCATTAACACCAAATACCAGGCTACAGATGAACACATAAACACCTGAGAGGATCAGGTTGGGGTCAGTGAACAGGAGTATACTCCAGACCAAGGATAGATTAAACAGAGTCTAATCTTGCACAGATACCAGTGATACAAAATGCCTGCAATCCTTATAGAAACAATAGAAAACAGACACAGAGTAATCCCTCACAGACACCAAAACACTATGGGAGAGAGAACCAATACATCTACTGTCTCAGGACCATAGTACTGGGGGACACCAGACTCAATTGGCACAACAAAATACATAAAAGCCTTGTTTCTCATCCTACATTGGTGAGTAGCGACTGGGGTCTTAAAAGCTTTCAAGCGGCCATCTAAGATGCAGCTAATGGTCTCCTAGCATCGGAAGCAAAGAAGAGTGCAAAAAAACAAGGGCATTTGGAAGCAATGGCTCTCAAGACCAGAAGAACTAGATGGTGCTTGGCTACCAATGCCAACCACCCAGGAAAGGATCAAATCTGGAGATCTTGGATAGA
This sequence comes from Orycteropus afer afer, assembly GCF_000298275.1. Taxonomy (NCBI): domain Eukaryota; kingdom Metazoa; phylum Chordata; class Mammalia; order Tubulidentata; family Orycteropodidae; genus Orycteropus; species Orycteropus afer. The sequence goes on from NW_006921896.1 coordinate 669,380, forward strand.
GTAGGAGGAAACAGCAAGAAGGCACATCAAATCCTTGGCCATTTAACCAGAAATTTGTGTGAGAAACTAATGTTTTCATTTTGTATTAGCCAGTAAATTTGTGAGTCTCTTTGCTACTTTCACCTATATACTAATGAAATCAAGAAGTCCTGGGGTTTTAGTAAGAAGCCAAGAGAGACTCTCAACTCTTAAAAAAAAAAAAAAAAAAATCTGTGCCTGAGACATCCCAACACCCAGGAGAATGAGGTCTGTATCAGATTTAATCTGATTTAGAAAAATAAAACATTATGATATTTAATTGCCAAAAGGTTATGGAATAATTCATACTGATTACATGTTCTTGTAACAGAAAGTAGAAATGAAATTGTCTTTTCTTGGCAGTTCTAGTCTTGAAACATTTTCCTTAACTTCCACCCTGGCTGTGGTCTAGGTATCTGGAGTTGTTGATCATGGAGATATTGGACATTTTTCCATATTGGATCAATTCCTATACAAAGAAAGTATCATGTAATTATTTTAGGTGACTAGTACTATTATTGGGAGTTCTGGCAGCATAGTGGCTAAGGCACTTGACTGCTAACCAGAAGGCTGGCGGTTCAAACCCACCAGCCACTCCTCGGAAGGAAGTTTGGGCAATCCTACTTCTGTAGTGATACTGCTTTGGAAACCCAAGGAGGGGTCACTATGAGTTGGAGCCAACTCAATGACAGTGAGTGAGTACTATTATTTGTGCTTTGATTACTTTGGATTGTGGCCTGAGATTTTTCTGACAATAAATCTTTAAAAGAAAAGTAGTATAGTCTTTCTACAGTAAATTTAGGCATATGGATTTTTTTTCCATCCACTTCATCATGCTTAATAGCTTTTAATTCTTCTTTTTAAAATAATACTCAAAATTATTTAATTTAACAGATGGAGGAATATAGCTATGGGAAAATAGATTCAAACCCAATTCAGTAAAAGTACCTAGTGAAGTATAAGATATATCTATGACAACATCAGCTTATTACTGTATTTTTTATGATGATAGACCTCAAAAGTACAATGATCCCCAACATAATATTAGAATGAACATCAATAATCCCTTTAAAAATATTATATAACCCTTTAATATTTTTTAGAGCCAAAAATATTGCTGGGAGTTTTTTTGTTATTCTAAAACATAGGGAACATTTCCTTTTATGGGAAAATAGAGTCCAGGCTCCATTTTCCTCTTTGAGAAGTTGTCTAGACTTTAAAAAGATATATTTAAAAAGAAAAAAAAAAAAAAAACAGGCGGTTTCTGTGTTTTAGGAGATACATAAATGGATACTCAAATCCATGTGCTTGAGAGCACTTTAAGTATAATAAGAAACTATGCCAAAGCATTTTTGATAATTCTGTAAGGTGTCTCTCATTCCTTATACTGCTTCAGTCTTACATAAATAAGATGCCCTTATCAGCTGTTTGTGATATAAACGAACGGGTGAATGGAACAATAAATGAATCACAGAAAAATTTCCATTAAGCTAAAATATTAACTACCTATGTGTAGCAACTTACTTTGGTTTCATTATTTATTTATCTTTTTTCATCTAAGATAAAATTCTTCTAAACTAAAATTCTTCTTCTTTAAGAAGAAGGAGGATATTTGTCAATTTTCCATTGAAAGTATCAGATATCTCCACATTTTGGTTCATAGAGATAAATAGTTAATATATACCTATGCATTTCCTGATCTCGGAAGTGTCTCAAAAGCTGGAATATATAATGAGTGAAAACCCTGGAAAAATAGAGTTGAGGACAATACAGACCATAGAAATACAAAGCAAATCACAAATGCAAAGAACAGGTCATTTTATATTTTATAGTAGTCATGCAAAAGAAGCATGAAGGAATATACAGAGTCACTGTGCCACAATAATTGACCTATATTCATCCATTTCAGGAGATAACATATGATCAAGAACCAATGGTACTGAAAGAAGAAGTCTAAGCCACACTGAAGGAATTGGCCAGAAACAAGGTTCTGGCCAATGGAAATGCTTCAGAAATGGATGCAGCACTGGAGGTGCCAAGAAATTTCAAAGACTGCTACCTGGCCAATCACCATGAAGAAATCCATATTCGTACCCATTCCAAAGATAGGTGATCCAACAGAAAGCAAACATTATTTAACAATATTGTTAATGTCATTTTTCTCATAATAATAATAACAATAAAATGGCCACAGCGGTACAACAGAGAAGTGCCAGAAACTCAAGCTGGATTCAGGAGAGGACATGGAACAAGTGATATAATTACTAATATCTGATGCATCTTGGTTGAATACCAGAAAGATGTTTACCTGTGCTCTGTTGACTATGAAAAGGTATTCAATTATGTGGATCATAAAAAATTATGGGTAACATTGCAAAGAATGAGAATTCCAGAATTGTGCTCATGAGGGACCTGTACATAGACCAAGAGGCATTCATTCAAACAGAACAAGGGGATACTGCATGGTTTAAAATCAGGAAAAAACATGCATCAGGTGTGTCTTTCACCATATTTATTCAATCTGTATACTGAGAAGAATATCTGAGAGGCTGGACTTCTGAAAAAGAATATGGCCTCCGAATTGAAGGAAAACTTATTAACAACCTATGATATGCTGATGACACAAACTTTCTTGCCAAAAGTGAAGACTTGAAGCACTTATTGATGAAGATCAAAGACTACAGTTTGTAGTATGGTGTATACTTCAATATAAGAAAGCAAACATTCTCACCACTGTTCCAATAAACAACATCATGATAAAAAGAGAAAATACTGAAGTTGTGAAGGATTTCCTTTCACTTGAATCCAAAATCAATGTTCATGGAAAATTAGTCAAGAAATCAAATGACATATTGTGTAGAGAAAATCTGTCACAAAAGATTTATTTAAAGTGTTAAAAAATAAAGCTATCACTTTGAAGACTAAGGTACACTTGACACATGCCATGATATTTTCAATTACCTCATATGTATGTGAAATCTGAACAATGAATAAGGAATACCAAAGAAGAATTGATGCATTTGAATTATGATGTTGGCAAAGAATATTGAACATACCATGGACTACTAGAAGAATGAAAAAATCTGTCTTGGAGGAAGTACAGCTAGAATGGTTCTTATAAGTGAAGATGGTGAGACTTCTTCTCTTGTACTTTGGACGTTATCAGAAGAGAGAAGGACACCATGCTTAGTAAAGAAAAGGGTCAGTGAAAAAGAGGAAGAGCCTCATTGAGATGAATAGACACAATGGCTACATAAAAGGCATAAACATAGCAATGATTGTAAGGATGGCACAGGACTGAGCAGTGTTTCATTCTTTTGTACACAGG
>NW_006921896.1:673175-677576 GCF_000298275.1 Orycteropus afer afer
ACAAACTTATTAATGAGATATTTAATTTTTTTCTAACTAAATATTTGATATATGATGTGTATTTTACACATTCAGAATAGCTCAACTTTAACTAATCACACTCCAACGGCTCAAAAGATATATTTTACTGGTGGCTACTCTACTGGACAGCACACAGATAAAGACTTTAGTATCTTTCCTGTTTATTCTGAGTGATCTATCTGTCAGTTGGTAAAGGAGAAATGATCCTCCTTTTGATATTTATGATTTGTTAAAAGCATTGTCAATATCCAGAATATTAGACAACAGGCATTCCAAAGTCAAAAGGATTTTTTTGAAAGTTAGGCATATTTTAATTCTGCATTATCCTTAAAAAGCAAAACTCGGAGGAGATAGACTACGCTGAACCAATAAAACTCAGACTTAAGCTTTGAACTAAACAACAGTTTATCAAAATTAGTAAAGTATGTCTGCCTTGAACATTGTGCTCCCACAGAATTATCTGTGGGGGATCTAATTGATGCAGCATCTAGAAAGGTTAGATGAGAAGCTTAGGGAGCAGTAAATTTACATTAATGATGATGGAATGATTTGGAAAAAGATAGTGAGAACAGTTACACAACTTGAAGAATGTAAACAATGTCACTGAGTTGTACATGTAGAATTTGCTGAAATGCCGTATCCTTTGCTGTGTATATTTTCACAAAAGAAGCTTTCAAATTTTTATTAAAATATTCCAGAATTGACACATACTTAAATCTCAATTTCATTGGCTGCAGATATCCTCTGGTTCTGACTTTTGACTCTAAGATTTAGTGCATTCTGTAGTGTCATAAAGGAGAATGTGCATGGCTTTGGTACCAAAAAGACATATTGGAGTAATCCCTACCCCTCATCTTTTGTAAAATGTAGTAATAACACCTGTGTTGAGGGCTTTACCTTATTAAATGAGATAATACATGTAAATTACCTTTGTCTTTTCCTCAGTCTACCTTGATATGTTCTCAGTAGCTTTCATTTTCTCACCTTGAATTAACTGTTCTCACCCCTCACCAACCCTAACTCTTCACCTTGCTCACAAACGCCCTTTCATACCATGCTCTGCTTTGTGTGAGGGCTTACTTTGGTCACCAAGAGAATGAGCCCTAGACTATGCTACCTCCACATGCCCCACCACACATGCCACTATTTTTGCCTGCTCTTCAGGATACTGGACAGGATAAAAATAATGTGTTAAGGGACAATTATCCAATTTTTGCTTTAACTCTACCATTTCCTTATTTTTCTCATTCCTGCTGCTCATTCTTCATCCTTTCACTTCTCATTACCACAAACCTCTTTTGGGAGCATAAAACAAAAAATAGTGAGTACAAATCAGTCTATTTTAGAACCTAACAAAATTCTTATAAAATAGTATGGAATAAAGGGTGTTTTAACTATTGAGAAAATTAATTGTAATAGAGCAATGGTCCAGAAATGTGTCATATAGGGAATGTGAAAATCAAAGAAATTATTTATAAGCTATGCCTAAACAGGTGAGTAGGAGCTCCATCCGGCAAGTTAAAAGTCCTATCACTGTAAGCTTTTAAGGGAGTCCGTGAATAAAATCTGAGTGCCACAATGATGCAATTCTCAGTTATCAAGAATCCTAATGAATATTTCAAACGCTTTCCAGGACAGAAATTTTGGTTCGGTATGTATATATGCATGCTTATGTGTGTGTGTGTGTTCTAAGATTGAAGTGGGAGAAGAAGTGTTAGTTTTATGTAGCAGTCTATGGATAAAAGTTAATGTTTTTCTAAATTGCACTTAATGTAGTTTCATGTTTAAAGAGTACTATGTAAATTTCCAAATCATTTTATGATTTCAGAATGTGGAAAATATATCATATGTCATTACCATCAATAATCAGTAACTGACTGACACAAATTCAGCTTCAGTCTGTGCTTTATTAAATTGGTTACTTAATAGTAGAGGACTACACGAGACATACCCTAAAAAAAGCTTAAATCTTGGTAGATCTAACAAAAGAAAAGAAAAAGAAGATCCAAATCACAAGAATTGTAAATTAAAAGGTGTCATCACAACAGAACCAACTGAAATAAAAAAGATATTGACAGAATATTATGAAAAACTGTACTCCAGCAGATTTGAGAACCCTGAAGAGATGGACAAGTTTCTAGAATCACAAGACCTACATAAACTATCTAGCTCATAGATAGAAAACTTGAACAGACCTATAACAAAAGAAGAAATTGAACAGGTCATAAAAAAACTTCCCACAAAGCAAAGCCCTGGCCCTGATGGCTTCACTGGAGAATTCTACCAAATATTCAGAGAAGAGTTGACACCTATGCTATTCAAGCTATTCTAGAACATAGAAAAAGATGGAATACTCCCAAAATCATTTTATGAAGCAAGCATAACATTAATACCAAAACCCGAGAATGACACCACTAGAAATGAAAGCTACAGACCAATATCCCTCATGAACATAGATGCAAAAATCTTTAACAAAATCCTAGCCAACAGAATCCAACAACATATCAAAAAATTAATACACCTGGACCAAGTAGGATTCATACCAGGTTTACAAACATGGTTCAACATCAGAAAAACAATCAACGCAATCCACCACATAAACAAAACAAAATAAAGGAATCATATGATTATATCAATTGATACAGAAAAAGCACTTGATAAAAGCCAACATCCATTCCTGTTCAGAACTCTCAGCAAAATAGGGATAGAAGGGAAATTCCTCAACATAATAAAGGGTATATATGAAAAGCCAAGAGCCAAAATCATTATTAATGGAGAAAGACTCAAGGCACTCCCATTTTGAACAGGAACCAGACAGGGATCCCTCCATCACCACTTCTATTTAACATTGTATTGGAAGTCCTGGCCAGGGCAATAAGGCAAGAAAGAGAAATAAAAGTCATACAGATTGGCAAAGAGAAACTAAAACTATCTCTATTTGCAGATGATATGATCCTGTACATAGAAAACCCAAGGGACTCAATAAAAAACTACTGGAACTAAAAGAGAGTTTCAGCAAAGTGGCAGGATACAAGGTCAGCATACAAAAATCATTTGGATTCCTCTATGCCAACAAAGAGTCCTTTTATAAAGAAACAAGGGAAAAAATACCTTTTACAATAGCTACTAAAAAGATAATATATCTAGGAATAAACCTCATCAGAGACCCCAAAGACCTATACAAAGAAAACTATAAAACACTGCTACAAGATACAAGGGCACTACATAAATGGAAGAACCTACCATGCTCATGGATAGGTAGACTGAATATTGTGAAAATGTCAATACTACCTAAAGCAATCTACACATTTAATGCAATCTCGATCCAGATTCCAACAAAATTTTTTAAGGACATGGAAATACCAATTACTAATTTCATATGGAAAGTAAAGAGACCTCAGATAAGCAGAGCACTTCTGAAGAAGAACAAAGTGCGAGGTCTCACACTCCCAGATCTTAAGAACTACTATATAGCCACAGTAATCAAAACAGCATGCTATTGGTACAATGATAGACAGATAGAAGAATGGAACAGAATCCAAAGTCCAGATATAAACCCATCCATCTATGGACAACTCATCTTTGACAAATGTCCAAAACCCATTAAATAGGCAAGAGAAAACCTTTTTAACAAATGATGATGGCAAAACGGAATATCCATCTGCAGGAAAATGAAACAAGACCCATACCTCACCCCATACACAAAAACAAACTCAAGCTGGATCAAAGACTTAAATGTAAAACCCAAGACTATAAAATTCACCAAAGATAAAATAGGGACAAATCTGGGAGCCCTAATTTATGGCATACACAGACTGTCAAGCATAACCCAGAATGTGCAGGAGGTAGAAGAGAAGCTAGATGACCACAACATTTTAAAAATTAAATTCTTATGCTCATTGAAAGACTTCATCAAAAGGGTAAAAAGAGAACTTACAGATTGGGAGAAAATATTTGTTTATGACATATATGATAAAGGACTTATCTCCAAAATCTACAGGAGACTTCAACACCTCAACACCAAAAAGACAAATAACCCAATTCACAAATGGGCAAAACCCTTAAACAGACACCTCACTGAAGATGATATACAGGCAGCCAACAAACACATGAGAAATTGCTCTCAATCATTAATCATTACAGAGATGCAAATCAAAACAATGATGAGATATCATCTCACCCCAACAATAATAGCAAAGTTCAACAGATCAGAAAATAACAAATGCTGGCAAGGTTTCAGAGAGATTGGAACTCTTTTGTACTGCTGGTGGGATTGTAAAATGGTACAACCATTGTGGCAAATGATATGGTGTTTCCTTAAAAAACTGAAAATAGAAGTACCATTTGACCCAGAAATTCCATTACTAGGAATATATCCTA